>NC_138204.1:182796970-183396970 GCF_964194415.1 Vipera berus | reverse complement strand
TTTCTGAGAGATGACTGTTGAAGTGGGATGGAGGCTTAACTGAAAAACACTGACCTAAACTTCAAGTAGTAGGGGTACCCTTAATGTCATTATGTATCCGTGTGGGGTGTGTGTGCGTGTATACTTATTATCAGCAGTTAGTCCATTGCCGAATGAACACATCTTCACTGAGAGAAAGTAACTGGCCCTAAGTCACCCAACCAGTTTTCCATACCTAAAGAAGTATTATAATTGGTGTCTCCTGTTCCTACCCTAACATCATAGTCTCTACACTACATTGGGTCCTGATAATTGAAGAAAAAGTGGGGCTGCAGTTGTGGGGTTAAGCAGTGACAAATAAGTTTGAGCAGGATGGAAAAATGCCTGGCAGCAAATAGCTCTAATAATTGTCCATCAACAATTTTTGTCTGTGTTCACATTATTTAGTTCTCTCCTAATGGGGAGCAGAAGCAATTAGTTTCCTGTGTCCTTCTTAGTTATAGAAAAATTTCCATCAATCTAGTGCTCTTCAAATAGCTTAGAGTTTCAGAGTTCATGAAAATGTGTCGTAGAATTTCACATTGTTGCTTTTATATGATGTCTAAATATGTGAAATTACTATTTTCTAAAATTAATATAATTCTTGCTTTCATGACTATCAAAACTAAATAGTTAAAGTGAATATATTCCATGTGGATATATAATATTCATACTTCAAGGAAAAATGTTGGTTGAATTTATTATTTTTTGCTACTTTAACTGTTTGGGCTAACATGACTGAAACCCTGAAGTGCTTATAAACATATTGTTTATCTATGATGGAGGTATATACAATCACACAATATCATTAGACTAAAAGTTGAAAACTGGATAATAATAGTTTACTAAGAAATACAAAACTATATTAAAAAAGATAGATTCTCTGTATTCTCCCTATTAAAAAAATAGACACATTCTTTTTTGCACCAAATGAAGCAACTACTAAAGAGTCTTGAGGTTGTAATCTGAGATGTATTTTCCCAGCCTATGATGAAGTAGTGCTACACCCTCTTGAAAAGACAACAGCACCCACCGGGTTTATTAGCACTAGCATTCTCTTGATCCCCCAAAGATTGCCAGAAATTTTCAAGGGAGAAAAGATAAATCAGACCATCATGTTTAATCTTACAAGAGTAATCAAACAAGTCCTTTCCAACAATTTGAAAACTGATCTGTCTTAGTGCATTCCAGTGACAGAGTGAGATACTAACAGCCAATCTCCCTATTTTATTTTCACCACCACCTTCTTAACATCCAACTCTCAATTGCCAAACATTGAAAGTTAGGATTACTTGGCTTTGTGAGCTGTATTAGAGTTTACAGCAGGAGCAGCCGACCCGGGTTAAATAAATCAGTGACCAGGAACAAATGTGACCTTTCTTTCATATACCTGTCCAAGCTCTGAGTACAGTTTATTGCTTTTGACCTTACTGGCCCATACCCATGCACTCTATTTTTTCTGAGCCATAGATACTTTCAGTGTGATATATATAGTATTATAAATTAACATGGAACAGAGATGGACTTTGTTCAAAATTGTTGATAGAAGCTGATTCACTGTCATTTGACTGTCTTTTATCCAAAAGCATTTGCAATAAATAAGTTACTTTATTGCCAAATAATATCCCTTAATATAACCATTGCAAATACTAATTTCTTGATTTAAGTCAAGAGGCACACAATATTTGGAGGCTAAGGTATGGTCTTTGAAGGGTGTACCAAGGCAGCACATCCAAAAGAAGAAAGAATAAAGACACAGAAATAGCAGGGACTGGTCAAATATTAAATTTGTTGAAGTTCAAATTTCAAATGAATATGATTAATATGATTATCCTCCTCTGATTAATATGGTTAATATGATTACCCTCCCCACCTTTTTAAAAAATCATATTCTATCACATTAGATTACAGTGCACAGAAAATGTTGAGGAAGTTCTGTGCAGTGGACATCAAATTTGAAAATTTTTGGAGCCACAGAGAGCTCTTGTTCATTACTGTATCAATAAGGCTAGAAGCAAAATTGTTGCAGAAGTCAGTCCCTGAATCTTTGAGAATAGTTGATGTATCATCATCAGTCAAAATTTGATTAACCATGCTTGATAATGTGGCTCATTATGCTTTTTTATAATGCATAGAGTATTTTTACTGGTATCCACAATACCACTCAATTTTTTTTGGAAATTCTTTCATTCACCTGTCTGTCCTATGCTCTATAATATAATAATCTTATAAAAACAGTCTTTCAATTTTACAGAATCCAATCTGGGTCAGTCATCAGGACCAGAGGTTTAGTCTTCTGGGACATCTATATTTGCCTTCATTCGTGTTTAGATTTTATTTATTTATATATTTATATAAATTGATTATATAAATAATATATATCTATTGTTGTTGTTAGTTGCGAAGTCGTGTCCGACCCATCGTGACCCCATGGACAATGTTCCTCCAGGCCTTCCTGTCCTCTACCATCTTCACATATATCTATAGTTTTTACTTACTGGTTAAAGACACTGAGCTTGTCAGCTGAGAAGTTGATAGCCTGGGCTTGAGATCCGAGCACCATGCAACAGTGTCAGCTCCAGTTCCTGCCCATCTCCTGCCCACCTAGCAATTCAAAAGCATGCAAATGTGAGTAGATTAATAGGTACCACTTTGGTAGGAAGGTAACAGCAGAATAACAGAGTTGGAAGAGGTCTTCTTAGTTCAACCCTCTGCCCTGGCAGGAGACCCTATACCATTTCAGACAAATGGCTGTCCAATCTCTTCTGTAAAACTTCCAGTGTTGGAGCATTCATAGCATTCTGCGTGCCTTTGGCATATAGCCATGCTGGCCATAGGACCACAGAAAATGTCGTCTGATAACTCTAGCAATCTTGGCCAAGAAACAGAGATGAGTACTGCGCCCTAGAATTGGACATAACTGGACAGAGAAATCTTTACCTTTTACCTTTATATTTAGTGAATATGGAAAAAGTATGGACTAATTGCAATATATTTCAGTAGCTTTAGAATAAACCACTACAATTCCTAGAAAACTGAAGTTTATGGACATTTTTTCAGTTCCCTTAAATGGATAACATGGAGGAAAATCCACTTCTTACCACCTATTGAGGAAAAAAAACATTCTGTAGAACTTACTTTGGGGATTAATGGCAGTTGCCAGCTGCATAAACAATATAGCAGCATTGTTCAATTTGGGGAGTAAATAAATTCTCATCAGATTAGTGCAAATCTGTAATTAATATGACATCTTGTAAGTATTTTCCTTTAATCTCCAAAAATCAGGCCGTGGACAGCTTTGTGTAAGGATAGGAAGCTGGCTGGAATTCTGTAGAGTGATGAACACATCCTGCAAAATGTGCAATCCTTTTGACTCCCACTGAAAACAGCATGTGATGTTCTTATAGAAGAGGAGATCCTTTATTCATTAAGAGAGAAAGGAGGGGAAGGCCTTCTCTTGTGAAATGCTTAGCATTCACTGTACTAATTAACTTGCTTGGGTAATGGGAACTGTGAGAGATCACAGGCTCACTGGGTGCATGCGATACCCACAGGATCGGGGTGATCTTCTTGTAGGATTTGCAGTATCCTAGTCTATTCCAAAAGACTTTCCTTTATTTCAGCATTTTCAATAGAAGTGTACACATCTGTCTTTATACCCAGCAGCTTTCCTGGCCCACAACAAGTCCTCTGTGAATTTCCCCAACCAAGCTCAGTGGGATCTCTGTCAGCTGCAAGATTTATGTCATCTTTTTCAGTCCTGAGAACTGTTCCTTAAGCTTTTCACATCTGGATTTAATTGGAAAGACATTAAAAGACATTAAGTGTGCTGGAAAAGCGTATTTTAAGGAGGATCTTTATAGACACTTCCACTAAAGGAACTGGGAGAGATTGGAATGGGATGTGGACAGGACATCAGCTGTTATTAGGGACAAAATTTCACTACAAACGGCTTCCTAACAGTTCTTGAAGGAGACTCTGTTGTACTCCAGTGTGAATTAAAGGCAAGGCACAATCATAGAAATTTTAAATATTAATAAAACTGTATATTTTGGGCACTATTTACTATTGCTCATTTATTCTTTTAAGTTTCACATTTTTAGGTTCTGTTGTTTGGAATCATAGTAAGTTACAGTGTTCAAAATAAAAAAAATACAAAGTTACATTTCTTTGGTGATAAACTAAGATGGATTGGAAGGTTTGCTCTACAGCTCAGAAGATACTGCTATGAGCCAGCATAGTTGGCCAAATAAACAATCATCTTAAGAAAAGAAAGATATGTTTTATATCTAAAGGAGTTTGGAGAAAAGGGCTATATCTCTATTATATCAGATTCCTCATTCCAAATATGGGCACCCAAAAGCAGATGTTCTGTTAGATTGCAATGGAAGGAGAAAAGGGCAGAGAGGATTATATTGCTTTTGAATACTTACTAGCTGACTTTGACTTCCTTTACCCTAAATTATTTCCATTCCATATAATTCTTAATTAAAACTATAATAACTGATTCTTTTCCCATCTTTTTTTTCATTTTTCTGTTTTTTTCTTTTAAATTGTGGTTGATGCTAAGCTGTTCTGGCAGTCTATGATTAAAAGGATGTCTAAATACAATCAATCAATCAAACAGAGCATTAAACAGGGAGCTATGGAGACTGGGATCTATCTTTTAACATTGAATGGTAGTGCTATCCTACAATATAAATGTATTTATATCCATGAATCTGCCTATTAAAGCAATATAAATAGAAACGTCCTTCAACAAGTTGGCCTATTAGTATGTACTAGGATATATAAGGAGACAAAATGACCATGGAACAATCATAGATATAGTAGTTTAATATGGTTTTTAAAGCATTGATCAGCTCTGAAACCTTCACAACAATTCAAAAGGAGAATACATATTAATGCATAGATTTATACATTAATATTACATAATTGTAATTATTTTTATTTTTATTTATTTTTTTATTTTAATTCCATTTATATCCCGCCCTTTTCCGAAGACTCAGGGCGGCTTGCAAGCTTAGCAGTAGCCTTCATTCTATGTATATGCCTGCTTATTAGGGCTTTCACACACACCCCAAGCGGCATTATTACAAAGTCAGCTTAATTGCCCCCAACAATCTGGGTCCTCATTTTACCTACGTACGGAAGGATGGAAGGCTGAGTCAACCTTGAGCCTAATTGCAGGCAGCTGGTGTTACTTAAGGAGGCATTACACTGTGATTATTACAAGATTTTTTCTTATATTACACTAAAATGGGTACCCTAACCTGGAATTAGAGTTTAGCAGATAGCTGTTTGCTGTGGTCAAATAATTTGTTGCTGTTGAAAAATAATTTAAGATGTCAGGCTACATATGGATTGATAGGCAGTTAAATGTAAACATTTTTTTGTGGAAGCAGAGTACTACAATCTTTCTTTTCTTGTTCTTAATATATTCTTGAAATAAACGTGATATTAAAAGACTTTTTCCAAAGCAAAAGCATCTGTAGCTAAACAAACAGGCCTTTGAAATTATATCCTGCTTGACTTTAAAGTGAAAAAAATGTGTATGTGTGATGTTTTCCTTTTTATCTTTCAAGAAAAGCAAAACAAACAGTAGTAAAAATCTCCTTCTGTAAATCATCCCAGCAAAACAAATGGATTTGATTTATGATTCTCTACCTAAGTCTGGGGGTGGGGGGGAGGGAGAGATGAGTTCAAGTTTTAGAGCACGTAGAATTATTATTTCTAAATTATTTATTCACAGATAGCACTGCTCTGAGTCAATATCCACCCATCTGCATGCACAGTTTTGCTTATTATCATGTGTAATGGATGCCAATGAGAAGAGGGTTGTTGGCCATGGAAGAGGGTGGGCTGGAACTAAGGGGTAATATGAACACAATACTGGTTTTATATTCACAGAGGGTAGCAGTCCTATTGAGACATTTCATCAATCTGTCGAAACTGTTAAAGTTATATACTTCCCCAAGTGCTTGAGTTCTAAGATAACTTATGCATGAATTGGAGGACTTTTTTTAAAAAAAAGTCATTAAACAAGTAATATTGACTTATCTTTAAGCCAAACTTGAAAATACAAATTCTAAAGCCTTCAAAATGTTAATATCAATCTGTAAAAGCAATTGATAGAGTTAGGAAGGAATAAAAATATATTGAACAACTCTTGCCCCATAAGGTCATTGTTTCAGAGATATTTCCTTACTAGAAACAGAATAACCAAGGACAGGCAAAAAAAGCAGAAGGATAGGAGAAATCCCAACTTCCTGTGGTTCCCCCATTGAGTTTTCCTGTGATATTTGTGGCAGGAGGCATTGGAAATTTCCCTTCCCTTCTCTTTCTTTTCCTTGAGGCAGGTAAGTCACTGCTACTGTGTGGAGGAGGAAGTGAGGGATTGCAACACTGGCTGGGAAACTGTAACACAACACTGAAAATGAAGATTATGTCACAGCATAGCAGCAACTACTAGCAATGAAACATTTCTGCAAATTTCATTCTTGGAAAACTTGGGTCCCAGATTTGAACATATTTTATAAGTTAGCCCATTTGAAGTACCTTGTTTCAAAAATTGTTGCCCTATGAATACACCATTTTGCTTAGTTAAATATTACGGTAATGAGAGTTTTAGTAATATATAGATTTCAAAGAATTTTATTCCACATTAGGAAAAAAAATACCTTCTATTTTAGAAATTTTCTTCTTTATGTGAACTAGTTAAAATATAAGTTATGGTATAGCTATGGTATAGGTATCAATAATCCCTGGTTTGAAAGTCAGGTGTAGTAGTTAAGGCCAGGACTGACAACGGCAAAGCACTTCTGAAAAATGTTGCCAAGAGAATTCCATGGAATTAAATTAATTAAAACTTAATTAATTCAACATAGTAAATAGGAGTATTTAATAACTTCTCTTCAGTTACATTATAGACAATGATTTGTTACCAGATTTTGAAGAGGCTCTGAGGGCCATAATAAAAATTTGGCAAGAACAAAGATGATTTAAAAAAATGCCTAGAATATATATTGCAGCAAGATTGGTGTTGAATAGAAAATCATCTGGAATGAAAACCTTGAAATTCCTCCAAGTTATATATGTAATTTGATTATGTAACTGAGAAAATAAGATAGGGAAAGCATGCAGAATATGAGTTCTTGAATTCTTCTCACCCACTTTATCAGCAACAGCCACAGAAGGCATCTTTATTTTGTTCCATGTACTGATATAGTATCTATAGATGCTCCTGATTGATATCATTGTAAAAATGCTTACCTTAATATTTTGAAAATATTCTGATATATAATTAGATTATAACCTAATCTAATATTTGGAGAAAGGAGGAATATGATGGGAAATAAGCCTTTCCTTTTCTGACACCTCCTAGCGATAGAGCAAAAATCAAGGGTTATTAGAAAACTATTTCCTTGAGAAATTATTTTAGGAGATATTACAGGTAATCCTCAATTTGTGTTCATTCATTCAGTAACTATTCAAAGTTATAGCAGCACTGAAGCAAAATAAGATTTGACTGACCCTTGAAGTTCAAGCCATTGCAGCACCCTCATGGTTACATAATTATGATCCTGGCGCTGGGAAGTGTGGTCACGTGCTAACATTGATGACTTCTGCTGGCAAAGTCAATGTGGAAGCCAGCAGGGAAGGTTGCAAGTTGCTCTGGTAAGGTTGCTCCCACTTTTTCTCTCACCCACAGCACACAGGATCGCACACTCTCGTCTGCAAGCATCCTCCACCAACCGATGCATCCTCCACCAATCCTCTCCTGGCTCCTGTGACTTGTATGCAGCTGGCACCAGCTCTGTCAAGCCTTCCCTGGCCTACCTTCCCAGCACCCTTACACTCCTTATCTGGGACTCCTGCCTCTCCCTGCTTCCTGTAATCCCACACATTTTAGGTTTACAATGGCAATCAGGACTACCAGGGATTGCTGTCACTAAGCAATGTGGTCAAAAGATGTGCTTTATGACTGCATTATTTAGCAACAGCAATCCCAGCCCCATTTGCCATTGTAACCAAAGGAGTTCCTGTATTCACTTAATTGCATGAAGCTTGCCCTGGGAATCTATTTTATCTTCCATACTGAAGGTATGCATCTCTTTTTATGCAAATCTGAGATCAAGAATTGTGGATATGCTAATGATACTCTGCTTTGTTAAGCAATTTGCTTAGATATCAGGAAGCAGGCAGAAACCTGAGCTGGGGGCTAGTGAGAATATAATATTTAAAGGATAGAAAATTAAAATATACTTCTTAAAGGAAGGATAGAAGGATAGAAGACTCAAATTAATCTCAAGTTATCCCAAGCTTAAACATGCCTGTGCTGAATAGCATTCCAGATTTCTTTAAAATGCATTTTTGCTGCTTTGGGATACATTTTAATGTACCATAAGTTGCTTCCAGATAAACCTTTAGTGATGTAGGCCATAGCTTTTTTTTTTTTTTTGGCCTGGAGAAAGAAACCCTAAGTTTTCTCAATCTTCTCACTTGACTGTTGTAATGAATCAAGTTTCGATGATGTTCCCCTTGGAAAACATCTACAAATTGTAGTTAGGCCAAAGTATTGCCATTGGATCGTTTTGTGGCAGGTGGAATGCTTACAATCTGTTTAAATGTTTGTTTGCTTCAAGGTGCTGGTACTTTTAAGATAAGAAATGGTTAACTCAGTGAGACAGAAAATAGATCAGGATCTACTGGTAACTTTCTGGGGAATGTAGTAACATCATGAAAACTTAGGCTTGCAATGTTTAACAACTGCACCTTCTAAAATAGGCTAATGAAATCAAGAAAGAAGCAATTCACCAGAAACTAATTTGTGAAATAATTTATGTGGAAACTTCTGGAGTGAGAACAGCTTCATGGACTGTGCAACTGCTTAGTAGCATGTTGTTCTGCAACTCTTTGTCTGCCTTTTAAAGCCATTTTTGCACCTAAATCCAGTCAGTGATCTTATGGACCTAGTAAGTCCCATATGTCTATGATCTACGCATTCCTTCCTTGAACTTTTTGCCCCTCTGGACAATAGCCATCACTTGTTTTCTGTTCAGTATCTGAGGTTTTATGCCATGTTCCCAAGCTTACCTGAAGGTCCATAAGTAGCCTTGTAGTGTAGAGCCATTTCATTTCCATCATCTAACTCTGGTGATCTTCCCAAAAGAAGTCTGGCTGCTCCAGATGCTAATTATATATTTTGTTCTGTTGTATTATTTCTATAGTTTGCCTTGGTGGTATCATATCTGTTGTGTGCTCATTATGTCCTTTTTGGTTATTACTGGCATTCCCCACCACTACCACACACATTTTCCTTCCTTCCTTCCTTCCTTCCTTCCTTCCTTCCTTCCTTCCTTCCTTCCTTCCTTCCTTCCTTCCTTCCTTCCTTCCTTCTTTCTTTCTTTCTTTCTTTCTTTCTTTCTTTCTTTCTTTCTTTCTTTCTTTCTTTCTTTCTTTCTTTCTTTCTCTTTTTTGTGGATTGATTTTTCATCCAGTATTAAACTGTTAATATTTTTGTTGGTGGTGTTTTGTTTTTCCCAGTCCCTTTTACTGTTTTATAAGTTTTACGTTCAGAGGGCTTTGGATTGCAATTTAGAGCTCGTAATATGGAACCACCAACAATGACATTTCTATTCTTTCATCTAATTTTGTAAGCTTCTTTACATAGTTGTCAAAATATTAAGTCAATTAACAATATAATACCTAGAAATAAGTCCCATTTTGCTCAATGCTATTTGCTTACACTTGCTCCAACATTTGTGGGAAGATTTACTTAACAGCATTCTTTTAAGATCATAAGAATCATAAGAATTCAGAATTAACTTAGAAGTGGACAACTGTAAGCCAAAACAGTGGATTGGTTCAAGGTTTAGGAGCATTATTGCTTTAATAACATATTTTTTAAAATAACTGCTCACAAAACATTAAGAGCTCGTGCCCAAGTTATCTTGTTTTATTTCTCCACCATTATCTTCCTTTCTTAATGTGCTGCATTCTTTAGTTTATAATCCTGAAGGTAGGGACTATGTGGCTTTGATTCTGTATGCTGCTCTGAGAGCCTTTAGGCTAAATCTTGAAATAGGCATGTTTTAGCTGAATGAATAAATATAGGAATAACTAAAGAGTGTCCTTTCTATAAAAAGAATTAGATTAGGCTTCCTTCCAATCTTCAGAATGTGTGCCAGTAGTATAAGATAAATGACATATATGCACAGGAGAACTATTGAATCACACCTTGGAAAGAAAATGAAAAGCATTGTCACTGTAATAAGAACTATGCTCTTAAAATAATTACGGTAGTTAAGACAGTCACTACATATCAACTGCAAACAATTGTCATTATCATAAGAACCAAACTGAAATCATGTTTTTTTAGAGTAGCCTCTGTATACAAACTGTTTTATAAGAACGACCTGGTGTTATTAAATTGTCATTACAATATCCAGTTTCCCACAAAAGAGAACCAAAGGGAAATAAATTAACAAATTTCAGTACGATATTCTAATTGCTAATTGGCTTAAGGAAAGCTAAACCCACCAAGCTGATTGGAAACATGCATCTGCAGCCAGATCCAGACATATTTATAATAAGAAGAGGAGCCAAGACAAATAAAGAACGGAATTGTGCATCCTGTTGGCATTGTGTTTTGGCATTGCTATATCTGTACAGAAAACAAGTGATACATGAAATGTGTAAAGACATCTGTTTCATAACCTATGGGACTTTTCTTGCAGTTATAAAATCTTCTGAGGGAGAGAAATATTTCTGTATATCTATGCAGATGCTCTTTTGTTTAAAAAAATAATTCAAAGAGCTTTAGAAAAAGAATTTGTTCACGTTTGATATTCCGTCTGTCTTCAGTTTAACAAAAATTGACTAGCATCAAATTATCAAGATTCTGACCCATTTCTTTGCAAATATGCTGAGTTTAAACTCATTGTCTTTGGAACACATCATGGATATGATTTCCATTCATTTTTTTCTCCACAAATACTGTATATTGAAAAGTCTTTCAGGATATCACAGGGGAATAGTTAAAAGTTAGTAAAATCTATTATAAAACGATAATGTTTTGCTTAATTCTTTCACTCTAGTATTTGATTTTAAGAACCAATCCTCAAATCCCTATCAGATGCACAAAACATCCTGGAGGAAAATAGATATGCTTTTATGATCAAAACTCAGGAATCTCCAGAAACTAATGACCTCAGAATCTAATGACCAATGTGACTTCAGTGGACACTTCATTAGCATCCCAAGCAATTTATCCCAAACATTTGTGCTATTTAGATTCTGTATTCTTCAAACAAAGAGTGATTGTTTCTTTTCAGGATTTTCTACTTCTCAGAGAATTTCATTTTTTATTTCTTTGTTTATTTGTTTGATTATTTCTTGTCATGTCCCCCATGGTCCAGAATTATACATTTTTCTTGTAGAACACAGGCACAGGTATTATTCTACCTTTCATTACTATGGAGAATTTTTAAAAGATTACCACAGTGGTATGTCATATACTGTTGATGAATGAAGGCTAATGCTTTCATAAAGTAGATGTTGTCTTAATGTTTTTATAGTTTTTATTGTTAAAATCATGCTACATTATACCTTAGTCTTTCCATGATTTAAAAAAATACAGTACAAAATGTGTTTTCATTAATGCCCCCCTCCTTGCATTTTAGCACTGTGTTTTCATAGAGATTAAAAGTACTGTAACTAATTCACAGCTATTTCATTATTTTAATAAAGCTCTTTCTTCATCCTGCATTGTTTCTCAATCTAGTCAAGAATTACTTAGAAAATAACATAAGAATTCAAAGCCATGTTGTTAATCAGATGGGACTCGAAGGTAATGCTACTTAGAATAAATATAATTGCCTTCATTTTGAGATTCTGAGAATATTCATTTCTTTTCAGCCCTATCTCAACCAAGTCTCTTTAATTTGTGTGTTTTTGTATATGTGTGTGTAAATTATAGTAGTGAAAGATGCAATGCAATTATTTTGTCATGTAAAGGGTTGAAATAAACATTTTACTACTTTGTTTTAGCAAAGAATTCAGATAGATACATGTGTTTCACCTTTTTATCCTTGGAATTCCTTAAATGGGAACTAGTGCTCTTACTCAAAAGAATTACTTGCTTTTGTTGTAATATTTTCTTCAAAGAAATAGAGATACATGTTGTGGGTAAAGAAAGAAACAGAGGTTCCCATGAATGAATTCTTCAAACTGCGTGAGAAACTAGGTTGATATTCCATTAAGAAGCTACAAAATTGCTGAACAAAATCAGAAATACTTAACTGAAGTGACAATGAAACTGTTTTATGTTAGTCCCTTTTAAAAAAATGTATTCACTGTCATCATTTGAGAAAGTTACACCAGAAAGAACTGTGAGAATATTTAAGACAAGTTGTCTCCAAGAAGTGATCAGCCTATTGAAAAGGTTTTTTTTAGCAAACCAATGCCATGTTCTTGCTTCGGAAAGCTCAGGGTGTCATTCAAATGATTTCCAGATGGTCTTTCTTCAGGAAACCTTACAACATAATGCTTATTTTCATCACCATCTTCCAGAGTTACTGTTTTGCTAGGATATTAACAAAATAGGGAATCTCACAATCTTATATTTGCTCCCGTCCGTCTAGGAAAATGATCACTATTACATAAAGTGATGAAAATTTAGCTTCTGATTTAAAGTATATAATGATGAAACCCCATCACATCTTTAAGTTGTTGATCAGATGCCAGAATGATATTCATATATAATAGAAACACATCAAATTAATGAGTAGCTAATGGAATAATGGAAATATGAAAAGACCATTTTTCTGTATATTCTTAGAAGAGAATACTTTTATTTTTATTTATTATTAAATTTATCTGCACCCGTATAAAGCAAATTATTCAAACATAAGATATGATGAGACAATTGGATTGCATTCCTGCTTTTTTGGAATCTGTATTGCCAGGCAGATATTATTAGAAAGTGGGCAACGCAGGAGAAAGCAAGAATTTTCAGTTGATATGTAGTGGCTGTCTTAACTCATTTAATCAAAACCATTTACCACATGATCTCACCAGCATAGTATCTGAACATAAATATTGTTGTTCCATTTTAAAAAAATCTCCCCTTGAGGTGAACTTTGAATCTCATGTGCCATTTGCTAATAAAAATGTCTTGAAGATGTGCAAACCTGGACTTTACTGCTGTTGTTAATGTATTAATCTTTCACAAGCATGTGGGCGAAAATTTAGACAATAAACAGACTAACTCAGGCACAATTGCTCAGGACTGCAAAGATTCAAAGGCCATCATCTAGGAACATCCCAGCACCCGTGACTCTCACTGCATCTTTATAAACCTGTCATCAGGCAATGTGAAGTGTATGTAGAAGGAATAAAATCAATTATAATGCTATCATTTCAGTCTTATGTGGAGACAGGACCATAATATTCATGATACAGTTTATGAGCAAGAGGAAAAGAAAGAAAATATTACATTTTTTCCTATCCATGCTGGAAAAAAAATTAATTATGTAGGCTGTTCCAGACATATTGAAAATCTAATTCAATAACCAGAGTTCTTAAAAAGCAAGTAATTAACAGTTGACCCAGAAGGGTAAAGGAAGTTAAGTTTACAGTTGAATCCAACTCAGGGAAAACTAGAAATCAACATTGAATTAAGTTTACTTTTTTGTAATGTAGAACAAATTCATCTTTTCTCCTCAAATTAACCAAAGGGTAGTGCTGTGATAACTGTTTTTATGTCAGCATTATGCACTCTTCCTACTATTACATTATAGTTGTAAAATGCACTTTTCAAGTTGTTTCAAACTGAAATGTAGATCACGAATATTTACTTATATATTAATGACAACTCAACATATTTCATGGGAAAACTATAGTGCTTTTAAATTTCTTTTTGTTTGTTGACTGATGAAACATTTTTCTCCTCAGTTCTGTTCTCCACTGTGTGAAACACATTTATTATACTTTGTTCTGTGTTTTTATTTGCCCCTCAATTGTATTTATTGAGTGTTTTAATCACTGCATTCTGATCCATATTGAATGCAGTAAAATGTCATCAATTCATTATACAGCAATTTTGTCTTCTCTTTCTTGATATGTAAATGACTGAAATTAAACTTGTTATATATCACCTGTTATTAATAGCAAGAACCTAGTTAGACTTTCCATCCTGCAGCTGTCTGCAATGAAAGGGATGGCTTCTCGTATTCTGGAAACCTATTTTTATATGGTATTACATGTTCAAATACTATTTAAAAAATTAGCAAGAAAAATGTGGATAGGCACATTTGCTGAACAAAAACCAGTAACAACTAGTATATAATAAGAATTTTCATGAACATACGCTATCTACAAGGGGTAGGGTTAGATATCAAGAAGATAAAAAGACAAGATAGCATCCATAAACATGCCATCAAAGTTTCCTTTATTACGTGTGTTGTAGATGCCTGTTGAGATGAGTGGCCATATAAATTAGATAAATATTAAACAAAGAAACAAAAAATGGCTAGGGTTTTAATGTCGTCATGACCACCATCTTGAATTTTGAACCCAGAAAATGCACAGATAGAAGTGTTACCCTGTATGCTATTTTGCTTAAATAACTCCTTCCAAGATCAGTGTAGCAATGTAACTCCTATAAAAATTCATCCAATCATTAACCAACCTGTTTTGGGGGAGAATGTATAAGGAATCATGCACTTTAGGCTTTTTAGTGTCATTTTGGAAGTATGGGAAAGATCACTTCATTAAAAAGAGATAAAAAGATACACTATATTTCAAGGATACTATATCTTTTTACATTTAGGTTCTACATTTAGGCAAGAAAATCCAAACGCACAGGTATAGTATAGGTGATACCTTGCTCGATAGTAGTAACTGTGAGAGGGAACTCGGAGTTCTAGTGGACAATCACTTCAATATGAGCCAGCAGTGTGCTGCAGCTGCCAAAAAAGCCAACACAGTGCTAGACTTCATTAACAGAGGGACAGAATCAAGATCACGTGAAGTGTTAATACCACTTTACAATGCCTTGGTAAGGCCACACTTCGAATACTGCATCCAATTTTGATCACCACGATGTAAAAAAGATGTTGAGACTTTAGAAAGAGTGCAGAGAAGAGCAACAAAGATGATAAAGGGACTGGAAGCTAAAACATATAAGGAACAGTTGCTGGAATTTGGTATGTCTAGTTTAATGAAAAGAAGGACGAGGAGTGACATGATAGCAGTGTTCCAATATCTCAGGGGCTACCACAAAGAAGAGGGAGTCAAGCTATTCTCCAAAGCATCCAAAGGCAGGACAAGAAGCAATGGATGGAAGCAAACCAAAGAGAGAAGCAACCTAGAACTAAGGAGAAATTTCCTGACAGTTAGAACAATTAAATCAGTGGAACAACCTGCCTCCAGAAGCTGTGAATGCTCCAACTCTGGAAGTTTTTAAGAAGAGACCTCCAAGGTCCCTTCCAACTTTATTATTATTATTATTATTATTATTATTATTATTATTATTATTATTATTATTATTATTATTATTATTATTATTATTATTATTATTATTATTGGTTAATAAGGTCAAAATGGCAGGTCTGGCCAGACAATTGAAACTCCTCACCTTTTGTATACACATAAAAAATGGTGGTGCTTTGTTTGTCAGATCATGCCCACTATTGAAGTCTGAAACACACACATCTATAGACTGCCCTGCTATCCAGCTGCAGAACTTTGAGTAGAATTCAGTGTGTTAAAAACATCTGCACTAATATTTTTAAGACTATTGTTTATATGACAATTTATGTTAAAGATGGATTTCATTGGACACGTCTCAGCAGTTAGAACCAACACTAAGCTGAATTTTCAGTGGTTAAGAATATAAGTCTCAAATGTCCTGCCAAAATCCCTGGCTTTCTCCATGCCAATTTGAAACAAGAGATTCAAATGGATGCAACATGTAAGTGCCTGTTGGTCATAGATTCTAACTGTATGGATTGTATCTAGTTTTCTCCCACAGCAGAACAGACATTGCTAGCAGATTGCATTCCTCTTCCACCTCCACTTCTGGTAATGTATCTGGCCTCATCTCCAAACATGAGCAAAAGAGACTCCTGTTGCACCAACAAATGTTTACTCACATGATAAATTGATGAGAATGTGTGTGTGGGAGTGTCCATATTAACCATATATTTTATTTTGAAATTTAGATCATACAGCAACCTACTACCGGTATCCCCCAGTTACTGAGAAGAAATTATTTTAAACCTAGTTGATTTACAAATTAACATTTTAATTTGATAGATAATATCAAAATATCCACATCAACTTAGCCAAGACTATGACATCCTAAAAACTCCTCTGTGGTCTTGCTCAATGTCTCATTTTCCAGAAGCCAATAGGCTTTCCTGCATGTGGTCCTAACGAACAGAGATTTCACTCAAGAGGCAAAGAAAGCATAACCATTGGGAGGAAGTGACTTTGTCATCTTGGATCAAATGCTGCTGAAATTAAAATTGGAATTATTTTATGCACATAACATTTCAGAACATCCAAGTTCAACAACCGTAGAGAAATACTGGGTCAGATGATCCCATGGACAGAAATCCTAAGGTCAAAGGAAATGTGAATACAGGAGGGTTGGGAACCACTGAAAAATAAGATACTGAAAGTACAATTGCATATCATTCTAACAAGGAAAAGTGCAGCTGGGAGTCAGTTTAGGAAACAATTGGAGTACTGTTTTCCTTCCTTCCTTCCTTCCTTCCTTCCTTCCTTCCTTCCTTCCTTCCTTCCTTCCTTCCTTCCTTCCTTCCTTCCTTCCTTCCTTCCTTCCTTCCTTCCTTCCTTCCTTCCTTCCTTCCTTCCTGAACTGGAAGGGACCTTGGAGGTCTTGTAATCCAGCCCCCTGCTCAAGCAGGAGAACCTATACCATCTCAGACAAGTCTAGCCTCTTTTTAAAAATCTCCAGTGATAGAGTGCCCACGATTTCTGGGGGCAAGCTATTCCACTGGTTAATTGTCCTCACTGTCAGGAAGTTTCTCCTTAATTCCAGGTTGCTTCTCACTTTGATTAGTTTCCAACCATTGTTTCTTGTCCTGCCCTCTGTTGCTTTGGTGAATAACATGACCCCCTCTTCTTTGTGGCAGCCCCTCATATACTAGAATACTGTCTCCCCTATTTCTTCTTTTCTTTAGACTAGCCAAACCCAAATCCTGCAGCTGTTCTTTGTATGTTTTAGTCTCCGAGCCTTTGATCATCTTAGTTGCTCTTCTCTGAATTTTTTCAAAACTTTCAATATCTTTTTTGTGATATGGTGACCAAAATTGGCTGCCGTATTCCAGGTGTGGTCTTACTACGGTTTTATAAAGCGGTACTAATACTTTGTGTGATGTTGATTCTATGCCTCTGTTTATACAACCCAGGATTGTATTAGCTTTTTTGGTTGCTGCTACACACTTTTGGTTCATGGTTAAGTGATCGTCCACTAGGACCCTAAGGTCCCTCTTACAGGTCTTGCCAATATGTACTTGTATCTTTGATTTTTTTTTTGCCTAAATGTAAAACTTTGCTTTTCTCCACATTGAAACTCATTTTGTTGGATAAGGCTCATTGTTCAAGTTTGTCAAGATCTTTTTGGATCCTTAGTTGGTCGTATGGGGTGTTGGCTACTCCTGCCAGTTTGGTGTCATGTGCAAATTTGATGAGTTTCCCTTCAATTCCTTCATCTAAGTCTTTGATGAAGATATTGAAGAGTACTGGGCCTAGGACGGAACCTTGTGGTACCCCACTGCTTACTTCTCTCCATGTGGATGTAGTGCCATTGAGGGCTACTCATTGAGTATGTTTTGCCAGCCAGCTACATATCCATCTGGTGGTGACGTCTATTCCACCTTTTTCTGGCTTACCATGGAGTAGAATGTGGTCTACTTTATCAAATGCCTTACTGAAGTCTAGGTATACTACGTCCACAGTATTTTGCTGGTCTATTAGTTTAGTCACTTTGTCAAATAATGAAATAAGATTGGCTTGGCATGATCTGTTTTTAACAAACCTGTGCTGGCTACTATTTATAACTTTGTTTGCTTCAAGTTGTTCGCAGATCTGTTGTTTTATTATTATTATCTTTTCTGAGCTCTTCCCAGGTATTGAGGTTAAACTGATTGGTCTGTAGTTTCCTGGGTCCGTTTTTCCCCCCTTTTCTTGAAGATGGCAACCACATCAGCCCTTTTCTCGTCCTCAGGTACTTCCCCTGTCCTCCAGGATTTTTGAAAGATGTGGTGCAGTGGTTCTGAGATAACATCTGCCAACTCCTTTAGAACTCTGGGATGTAATCTGTCAGGCGCCGGTGATTTATATTCGTCAAGGTTGGATAGGTGTTCTCTTATCTTCTTGCTTGTTTTAATTTTTGTTTCTAATTTGTCTTTTGCAGGGTTTTTTTGGTATGTTGGGCTATGGTTTCTTTTTGTGTGAAGATTGATGTAAAGTATGAGTTAAGCAGCTCTGCTTTCTCCCTGTTGCCTGTTATTTCCTTGCCATCTTCTCACTTTAGTGGACCTACAGTTTCCTTGACTTTTTTCTTGTTGTTAATATGTTGGAAGAAACTTTTTTTTATTATCCATGATTTCTGTTGCAAGTCTTTGTTTGTTCTGAGCCTTTGCTTTCCTGACTTCATCTTTACATGTTCTGGCTGTCTGCTGATAATCAGCCTTAGTTATGTGCCTCTCTTTCCATTTTTTGTATTTGTCCTTTTTCTCTTCCAGATTGTCAGAGAGATCTTTGTGCAGCCATGCTGGTTTTTTCTTTGAATTTCTTGTTTTTCTTTTTCAGTGGTATTGTGCTGGTCTGGACTTTTATGATTGCATTTTTGAGTTTCCCATGCTTCTTGTCTTGTTTTCTGCTTTAGGATTTTCATCCATGGAAACTTTCCTAGGTTCTCTCTGAGTTTGTTAAAGTCAGCTCTTTTGAAGTTCAAGACACTAGTTGAATTGTTTTCTGTTGCTAGTGTTTGTGTTATATTTAATTCCAGTATGACATGGTCATTTTTGCCCAAGGTTCCAGCAACTTTAACTCCCTCTATCACTTCTTCTCTATTAGTTAGAATTAAATCCAGTATGGCTTTACATCTAGTTCCCTCCTCCACCTTTTGGATGACAAAGTTGTTGGCTAGATTGGTTAGGAATCTGTTTGATCTGCCATTTGCTGCAGAGTTTGTCTCCCAGTTGATATCTGGATAGTTGAAGTCTCCCATTACTATTGTGGTATGCTTTCTACATACATTTATTAACTGGTTGGCAAAGAGTTCATCTATTTCTTCTGACAGGTTGGGTGGTCTGTAATATACACCTATGGTAATGTCACTTTTTTCTCTCTTTTATATTAACCCATATGCATTCTAGAGAGATTTCATCTTTGATCATGTGTGTTTCTGTAGATATGTGGTGTTCTCTTACATATAGTGCAACTCCCCCTCCTCTTTTTGTAGACTTGTTTCTTTTGAACAATTTGCATCCATCCATCAGTCCATTCCATTAATAGTTTTTGTCCCACCAGGTTTCTGTAATACCAACTATAACATACCCTCCCTTGTGTACTATTGCTTCTAGTTCGCCCTGTTTGTTCCCCGAGGTTTGAGCATTTGTGTATAAGCATTTAGGGCTTTTGTGCCTGTGCATGGTTATGTTTCCTGCACCTCCTGAATGTTGTTTGAGTTTTTCTTTTTTTCATGTCTGCCCACCTTATTGTTTGATTTGTTTTATTGGGATTTATGATTGGTTTGGGGTTCTAAAGATTCTGAAGATTGGTCAACCTTCCCCCTCAATTTTAGTTTAAAGCTCTCCTGATGAATTGGGCCAGTCTTTTTCCAAGTACATTTTCCCTGTTTTTGTGAGGTGCAGCCCATCCCTTGCCAGTAGTCCTTCACGAAGGAAATGCAGTCCCTGATCCAGGAAACCAAAGTTTTTTGGCAACACCAAGCCTTTAGCCATTAGTTTATTTCTAGAATTCTTTTTCCCCTCAATGGGTATTTGCCTTTTGTTGGGAGTGCTGATGAGAACACTACTTGTGCTCCTAGCTTCTTAACTTTATTGCCTAGTTGTTTGTAGTCACTCACTTTTGTACTTAGACTCTTTGTTGTTCTTTGTCCTTCCTTCCTTCCTTCTTTCCTTCCATTTTGAATGAACTAAGAATTAAAAGGGACATGTATAGGATAGGGGAAATAGGCATAATCACCAAGGAATTGTACAAATAAGTAATAATATGTAAAAGGTAACTTGGGTCAAAGCACCTAGAGGACTCAAGGGAAGCTAAAAGAAACAAGAAGGACTTCCTGACTATGTAAGTTGTAAAAGGAGAAAAAAATGAAGTCATAAGTCTCTTCCTAGGAGCGCAATAAGAAGAAGAAAATGGAATTCATCAGTGCCTATTTTGCTCCAGTCTTCTTCCCAAAAGAGAATTGTATTATCCCAAAGGTTATATGTGTTTAATCCATTGCAGTGAGTACAACAGATATAACGATTTTTCATCTTTTCAATCAGTTTGTGGGGGCTTGGATCATTTTAATATATATCCCAAATTATAAACTTTCTGAACAAAACATTTTTACATATTTCTCATTCATCACTATGGATTTATACTAAAGATAGTATTAGCAAATGTCTCATGCTAATTATTATAATATTTTGTGTAATACTAATTTATAGTCTATATTTTTTGAATTACTTGTTCTGAGCTTACGTACTAAGCCCAGACTAAAAAGGTACATGCCACTAACTTAGATGCCACTAACTGGGTAGAGCACACATGCATGAAAGTTTCTTCTGTTCCAGGGTTAGATGACCAGGAGAAAAATAGATGTGGGCAAGTGGGATAAATGCAGCCTGACAGGGCAATACTTCTTAGTTGGAGAAAGAAACAACAAAGCCAAGTTCTTTATAAACCAAGATCAATGTGAGAACACTATCCATGGATCCACAAATTGGATACAAAAACTCTACTTGAAGATGGATGTTGTCTAAGCTTCCATTTCTCACAGTGGCCAACTAAACAAATTTAGGAAGCCCATCCTTAGGACAGAAGGGGCAATAGCTTGTCTAAGATGGTTGCTTAGCAACCAGAAAGTCAATGGCAAAGCACACTGACAGGATGCTGAATGTGCATTTCTCCCACAGGACTGCAGCTTGTTTCAGCCTTTGCTATGGCAGTGCATCTCCAGAAATCCCCTTTGTTGTAGAATTCTTTCTTGCTGACTCAAATTTTTAAACCAAAGTAATTTAAAACCAAAGCATAAACTTGCAAAAACATATTTTTAAAATGTAGAAGGTGTTAAGAATATATAATATAATAATTTCTTTTGGCTGCTTTGTTAAAATCTTTGAATTGTTTATTTGTGATTTGTGTTATGCTCTATTAAGAATTCAGTTATTCATACCACATGGAAAGAACTGGTTTTAAAACAGTTAGCTCATCTTTTTCATCAAATATTTTATACATGACAATATGTAAATATTAAGAAAAACATGGACACATTAAAACAAAATCCTTTGATTGTTAGCAGCTCTGTATAATTAACCAAAATGTATTCACAATACACCCTTGGAAACTTTTTTGGCATAAGATACATCTCTGAGCCACTTACAAGAGGAAATTAGCTTCACTATCATTTGAGATTCATGAAAATCAGGAACATCTTTGAGTGGGTTAAAAAATTAAGGTGGCAATTTTGTGATTGAAGCAGCCATCTTGACATTTTACCCCTGAATGGAAACACTAAGGAATGGGGAGAACAACTTGACCATTCTCTTACTTTTAATAGACAATCACTAGTGTTTCCAACAGATACAAAAACATTCTGTAAGCTTTTGTTTACTTTATAGACATAAAAACATTACTTGCTTAAAAAAGAAATAATCAATGCTCTAGTGAGTGATTTGGTCCAGTATTCTACATCCCAGAGTAGACATCTCTTCCTTCTAAGGATATCTAAAATAGGACAAAGGGACACAAACTCCTCCCTGATGCATCTGATTTTTAATGTATGCTGCCTGTGAATCAGAACATAACCATCGAAACAAGGCGCTATAGATAGCCTTCTTTTCCATGAATTTGTCTGATTCACTTTTAAAACTAACTGAATTACTCACATCCTAAATATCTCTGCATTTTACTTCAATGTGAGTAAAATATTGCTAGAGACGTTTGAAAAAACTTTCTATACTTCTATCAGCCTCTTGTCTAATCTAAAAAGCCTTAGATTTTGTATATTTTTTCATTATAATGCCTGATTATTTTGATTAACCCTTCTTGTATTTTTTTCAGCTCTACAATATTCTTTTGAAGAAGTATGACCAAAATTGCACAGAGTGATGGCTTAAAATTAATTTCTCAAAGACACACAAAACCAAATCAATATTTAGCAGGTGGGTATTTTGAAAAAGGCACGAACTTATTAGTCATACACCATCAGTTCTAAAAGTTGCAATGTTATTGGTCAATTTATATATTAAAAGAATAAATTCAGAGCTCTGAATTCAATATACTGGTCAAAGGGCCATATTCCTGTGCAACAAAAACATTAACAATAATAATAAATGAGTAATATTGATCAATAGTTAATATGATCGGTAAAAGAGTAATATATGGAATTAGTCAGCCATAGTTTAAAACAAGAAATATAGCAATTTTATAACTCAATATTGAGAATCTCAGTAGGTGAGTCCCCCTGGCTGAACTTCTCTAAGCTTAGAAGTTAAATAGAGTTAGATGTTTGGAGTCTTGGACTTGCAAAGAGCAGGTAGTAGTTGTGGCCAGGTGGGCCTTGGTGCTGCTTTAGGTAGCGTGCCAGTTGTGCCTGTTCCTGAATTGTGTACCTGTTCCTGGATTGTGAAAACCCTTAGATCATGGATGTCAAACTTGCTGCATCACGTGACATGCCGCGATGTATCAGCTGGGGTGGGTGTGGCCTCCGCATGATGCAACCGGCCCATGGGCCAGCAGTTTGACACACCTGCCTTAGATAGTCACTTATGCCTTAGTTACCTTACAGTTGAATTATTGCAGTGTTCTATATGGGGCTGCCCTTGAAAATCATTTAGAGGCTACAATTAGTCCAGAATGCAGTATTGTAGACAGTATTGGGTCTGCCTCTATATGCCCATATGATACTACTGCCCATGAGCTGCATTGAGTGCTGCTGAGCTTCCAGGTACAATTCAAGTATTAGTTATTACTAGAAAGTACTTTGTGACATAGTTCAGATAGTTGAGGGACAACCTCTCTCCTATTCTTTCTGTCTTGGTGAGATCAGGCTAAGTCGATGTGCTTTGAATTCCTTCAATCAAACAATGCAGATTGGGTTTGGGAAGGAGAGCTTCTTTGTGATTCTTTTGTTCTTTGAAATGATAACCCCTCAAAAATCCATGTAGCTCCCATGTAGGTTTTGGGGTAGATTTGAAAATATGACTATCCTGTCAGACATTGGGGTTGGGTGTTTGTGGAACCCTTCTCGTGCTGGTATATACCACCAGCTTGCAACCCCTGTGCAGAAAGCTGAGGCTATTATTGTCTACTGCAAAATCTGGGTGGTAATTCTGGCAGAGGGGAGGGATTGAGAAGGAGAGAGAAAGAGCAATAATGATGCCCAATTTATCTATGTTTTATTATTTTAGAAAGGAGATGCTTTAAGAATAACCAAACATTCTTTTTTAACACCTGACATTAAATGGTTTTGTTCCCATAGGCTCTCTCACAAATGCTACTTCAGCTTGTGATTTATATGAAGCTTTCCTTTCACCTACAAAAGCTTCATTCTTCCTGTATGAACCTGCTTTGTCAGTATTTGCTCTGATTTATGGAAGATTTCAACCAAACAAAATAACTATCCTTTTTCTTTTCATTAGAGCTAATCCCCAGAAAGACACTTTCATCTGCCGATTAGTCATGCCCCTGCAAGCCTCAATAACCTGAGGGTAAGTTATTGATGTGTTAAAGATGTAATCGCAAAGGCTCAAGGCAGCCAAAGAAATCTCACTTTGTTATCTAACCATGGCATCATTTTGAGCCATTTTAACCCTGATAGGAGATCCAAAATGAGTCCATTCACATAGGTGCCTTGATTTATGATTGCAACATCTGGATTTCCATCCCAATTGTGGTCATAAGTCGAGGACTGCCTTAAGCTTTAAGAACAATTTTAATTGCTTTTTTATTTCATTTTTATAGTAGCAGGTTTGAGTGTTCTATGGGCAGAAAGGTGGAACATTTATTTATCTGGTTTATATGGTTGCCATCTCACCTAAGTGGCTCTGGGTATTTTACAACAATTAAAAACAACAATCCAATAAAAAAGTTAAAAAACAATATATGATATTAATCATACCAAACAACAACAACAGTAACAACAACAAAAAGAAATGAATTTGAATATACCAGTATGGCTATTCAAATGTAATTAAAGTACATCTTCTATAATTTCTAATCATTGCAGTGGGAATACACTTCTTTTGTTTTCTCCCTGCTAACCCTTCAGATAAAGAATGCACCCTTAATTTTTCCCCAAACTAAACTTGCACAGCTATTTCAACCATTCCTTATAGGACGATTTCCTACCTCCACACCATTCATTCAGTTCCTTATCTTCTAGACATATTCCAGTGCCCTTAAAATATAGTGTAGGGAAAATTATAGAAAAATAAAATGAGAAAATGAAACATCCAGAATATATTACAGGGCATTACACAAGGAAGAAACAGAAATGACAAGACTGTATCAGTCACTGTTGCTAGCTGGGTTGCCCCCTCTCTCCGTTTTACAGGGTCTATGGCAACTTTTCCTAGTTATTCTGTAGCTGCATCCTTAGCAAACCTCTTTGGTTCTGCCCTCCACTGGCTCTCAAGATAGAATAGGGCTAATTGGCATAAGCTGAAGTCAAAATCATCCTAAATCTCATTCAATAAAGAAGACAAGGGAGAACCCAAACATTGCACAAAGTATATATTGCATATAATGTAATGTATACTCTATACATGGAATATATCAATGTAAGTGTAATGCACAGGTATAAATTTGGAAATAATTGTGGAAATTTAAATGTAAATCCAATCTTCTATCCATGAAATGAATATAATAATCTCTGTGTCTATTATTATTATTATTATTATTATTATTATTATTATTATTATTATTATTATTATTATTATTATTATTATCTTATTAGTGGGCCTTGGTGGAGCAGTGGGCTAATGCCTCCTTAAGTAACACCAGCTGCCTGCAATTAGTGCAGGTTCGCATCCCACCAGGCTCAAGGTTGACTCAGCCTTCCATCCTTCCGAGGTAGGTAAAATGAGGACCCAGATTGTTGGGGGCAATTAAGCTGACTTTGTAATAATGCCGCTTGGGGGTGTGTGAAAGCCCTAACAAGCAGGCATATACATAGAATGAAGGCTACTGCTAAGCTTGTAAGCCACCCTGAGTCTTCGGAGAAGGGCGGGATATAAATGTAATAAAAATAAAAAATAAATAAAATTATTGTCCAGCTGCCTGATCACTTGGATTAGGCAGCCCTTTAACTGGATAGCACATTTAAACAGCCTGCTTAATGGAACAGAACCCTATTTAGCAGTGTATCTCCACCTCAGTACCTTTAAGGTATCTGTGCTTCAATTCACAGATCCTGTAAGCACAACCTAAAGTTGTTCAAGTTGAGAATCATTGCTATAGACAGTGGGAGACATTGCTGAGGTTTTCAGGAATATTCTTAAACATGATCTGCAATAAGGATCGGGATCTGAATCTAAACAGAGTGACGATCTAGTTCTGCTCATGCTCTGTTGGATAAGATTTGGTTGATCCTTAGTGAGGAATGTTATCCTCTGCCTCCTCTGCAAAAATCATCGTCATCATCATTATCATCCTCATCTTCTGTGTCACCACTTAGTTCAAGTCCAAAGTGTGCTGGGTGCCCCCTAAAGCTCTATGTGGGGCAATCTCAATGGAATGCCTTTGTTTATGCAAAGAAAACCAGGGAGCCAGATTTTTCTTCATAGAAAATGTCAGATGTCCTCTATCTTCCTTGGGGAAAGGACAAGATAGATAAAAGCGCAAGGATGACTTTTGCTACTTTAGGTTACCTCATACTTTCCCACCTCATACTTTCCCTCCCCCCTGGGAAAATATGGGGTTGGATAACCCCATATTGGCATTGTAGAGCTTTTAGGAAGATTCTTAGTTGATGATCAGACTAAGTCTGTGGTCAGTTACAATTACTAATTTACAAGTTATTTAAAGAAAACCCTTCATGGTAATAAAGCTACAGCTGGATCAGGCCTTCCTACTTCTCAGCATCAGCAAAATGTAGTGTCTTTCACACAATGTTGGCTTCTGGATGCTGTAGAATGCTTTTAATAGTAAGCCAGAAATCAAATGGAGCATTTGGGAAAAGAGGTAGGAAGAGTCAGCATTTAATAATGGAAGAATTTGGAGTAAAAGTAATGTGTATTGGAGAAAGATAAATCATTGGTAGGATAGATAGTGTTGTGGGGGGAGGAAGGATTGGGAAAGAACTCAAGAGCTATTAATTTATCAAAAGACATTTGTGTATATATTTCGGTATCTCTTGTTTCAATTTGTTTTCTCTATATTTCCTTATTTTTCTATTCCTTTCCAAAAAAAGACCTCATTCCACAGAGTGCTTTTACAGTAACTGCAATCTAATTATTTTAAATTATCATGTTTGTTTTTCTTATGGAGTTTCAGCGTCATGCTCTGTGGTCCAAGTTCCCATATTTCGTTCAACAAACAAATGACATCTGGCTTCCTTTTACTTGGAAAGAGATACTTCCTGTTGTCTTCCTTCCTTTCTTCTAACTCTAAATTCCTGAAAATATTATATTTGAAAATGATTTTAATCTTTTATCACACAGCCATACAACAGAAAGTTTCTTCCTTTACACTCAAAGAACTTCTTTTGTCATTTTAGGTTTTGGTAACCAATTCAATGGAAATTGAGTGGAATTTGATCATAGTTATAACTCTTAGTCATAAATATGGGAATTTAACAAACCACAATCATTAGCCAAAGAGGTCAAACCAGTACAGAATTTCTTTGCTCAAGAATACAAGTTAATTGCCTTACAGATAAATATTTTAGAAAGGAGAATATTTCATGAACCCTGGATTATTGACCATCTTTTGTAAAAAGACATGCAAGAATGCAAGTATGCAGTCCAAGTGCTATATTTTATTAATAAAATTAATGTTTTATTTTCACAGGCTCTAGAATTAAAGACACAAATTCCTTGGAGACTACAGTTGCATTCTTGTTTTGTTCATGTGCTTCCTGTAGACAACTAGCTGGCTACCATTTCGAATGCCTTTGATAGCCATCAACTGAGATAAATTAATGGTGGGGGGGATCTTTTAACAGCTACTGGTTATGATGGCTATTTGTTGCTTCCAGCGTCAAAGACAATTTGTCTCTGAAAGCTCATTATTGTGAAGAAGCACTTTGCCATCATGTTCTGCTTGTGGGCTTCCCATGAGTCACCATTAAGAACCACTGTAGGAATAGAATACTTGATTAGATTGCCCTCTAGTCTTTATCAGCACAATCCTTATATTCTTACATTAAGAGAGTAAGGAACTAACAGAATTAATGAGAAAGAACAAAAAGAGCAAGGATAACTGAAGTTTTTCTTTTTTTAAAAAGTGAAATAATAAGTGGCACATCTAACAAATAATCACTTCTAAAATACACAATATTAAACAATACTCAAGGTCTAGAATCTAAAAGAGCTAATTCAAAAAAGCCATCAGGAAAGAACCTCATATTTTTCATCTGCTTCTGTCTTTTGGAAGGTAAAATTAGATAACAAAATAATCTATTTCGTATGTTAACATCTCTGCAATGAAATCAATAAAGGTAACAGGAAAGAAATGAGAAACATTTTTCTCAATGTAATATGTCTAATTTAGCTGATGCTAGAAAAAAATAGTATCTTTTGTACATACTCTTGAAAACTATTTTGACTCTAACCATCTATTACAACTAAACCACTTTAAATTAAACAATTCTTAAGAATGAAATATTCTTAATTTGGACTTTACTTTTACTGTTTGGACTGTTGTGTGTTTTGAAAAATAGATTATTTAGAATCTAGTTATGTTGCACTTCAGCTTTTAAATAATTAACCTAGTATATACATAACAATATATGATGTTTTCCATGGTGAGCTTAACATCAATAACAACATTTATTAAAAAGGCTAAAATAATTTCTGGTGGTATTATCTGTACATTAACATTTTGTTTAGTCATAATCTTTCACTTTTCACATTCTGGAAAAGCAGTGGTCATGTATTCTAGCAAAAGAAGTTACATATATGCATAAGCGTAGTCAGTAGCATATGTCTTTTTAAAAATATCAAACATGCAAAGAAACAAAAATAAGTCAAAAATATCTGTATTACATCCAGAAATGCCAACTTTGCAACCAATATTTCTCATCCATAACTATGGCACCCTAAGGATACCTGCTAAGCACATTTGATTTGTGCTTAGATTGTAAGCCGCCCTGAGTCTTCGGAGAAGGGTGGGATATAAATGGGATTAAAATAATAAAAAAAATACATGCAAATGCTTCTCTGGGATTAGTAATGCAGCAGGGATTGATTTTTCCTTCCAGTAACAGATTGCTGGAAAATACCAAACATGGCCTTGAGAATTCCAATGTTTGTTACAAATTTTTCTGGATTTGGTTGGAAAGGACTAGAAATGCCAGCACAAATACATCACACTTGCTGAACGTGCACACACAACTAATTACAATCTTAAATTATATGTGATATATCCAGGACTTTTTTCCCATAGAACACTCAGAACAGCGTTCCGGCTTAGCAACCTGTTTAAACAATCTCTGTAACTTTCAGCTCCCGGTGCCTTGCCTTTTTTAAGCTGGGAATTTGAAAAAAAGGCTAAAAAGAAGGCAATAGAGTGCTATCAAGCAAAATGTATAGATATAGCCAGCAGATGTTTAGGGAACCTTTATTTTTCATACACTGTTCGAATTTTGTTTTAATGCCATGGTGATACACAATTAAATGTAGTCAGTCTTTTTTTTTAATCCCAAAGCATCTGTTCGTTAAATACAGTATAACAAAGTTTTGGATGATGGAATTATTTTTTATCTAAGGATAACTAATGATAACAGCTCTTAAATCTGTTATTTTGTTTTATTTTTGCACAAAAAAATGTATAATTTGCATTTGCATTCATTTACAAATGGAATATGTTGTTAAAATGTATTGGTGTTGAAATAATTAGTGCACACATATACCTAAAACCAGTTTATTGCATTTGGCAATTGTACTTTAAAAAAAATCTCATTGTCAACCAATTTAATTCATTTAATTTGAAATCAAGTGAAAAATTGATTTAAATTATTTTATTAAAACAAATTAATGGCAATTCTTTTATAAGAAGTTGCCTCAAACAAAATGAGTTTGACATGCCTGCTCTAGATAGTTGAATGCTCGAAAATAAATTCTAGACCAGGCCTGTACATGCAGCCTACCAAGCACCCTTGGACAGAGCACAGACTTTTTTTTTTAAAAAAAAGTAATAAAATCACCACCACTGCCCTGAAAGTCATGTTGCCTAGTGCCTCCATGGCTTACCATGACCACGAACTCCAGCACTGTAGATGCTTCTCTAGTCACCAAATCACTGATTAGCCCACCAGCATTCCTTTGCAGACCACAAAGATTTTTAATTTATCATTGTGGGCCTTTCCCTTCTACAAGTTGCACAAACCTCTTCTAGATTTTCCTCTTGCCTTTCTGAATTAACTCCTTGGTCTGTCATTGAGCAAGAATTGACTTTGTAGGGAAGCATATTATCATTTGATGTATATTTAACATATGTTCTACCTTTATTTACTGATTATATAATATTTGTATGCAATCCACATGGTGAGGTTTGAGGCAACTTACAATATTTTTGAAATCATAAGATTAAAACATAAAAGCAGGGGGTTTTTTTCTCATAGAACACTCAGAATGGTGTTCCGGCACCCTGTTTTGCACACACACAAAAAAGCTTTTGCACAAGCTATGCTACTCCCTCTATTGGCTTTTGAAAGCCTATTGGCTTTCAAAAGCCAATAGGAATTGCTGCTGAGCATGCCAAAAGACCTGGCCAGCAAATGTTGCACCGGCAAGTTGTTTGCAGCGAAGGCGAGTTGGCAGGACCTTTGCATCCCTCCCTGCTGCCCAACTATGCCATCTCAACTAGGTAACTAAGAGAGGACAAGGAGTGGGAGGTGGGTTCTGCGGAGTCCATGTGCACTCCTTCCTTGTGCTCACCCGTGTCAGCCAGGCTGGTGGCCTACCTGGTGCTGGACCTGTGCCACCATCGCCTCGCCCTTCATGCCTGAGTGGCCACCCGGCATCACCTGGCCCACCCTGCCTCCGCCGCCTGCCCCGTGCAGCCCTGCCATATAGAGCGGGCCCTGTTGCTCCCACAGCACCGGCTGTGCCGGCTCCGGCCCCGCGGGGCAGCCCGCCACCAACACCCCTTGCACCCGTGACCGCAGCAGCACCGCCGCCCCCCTGCCCCCTCACCTCCTGTGTCCGCCAAGATGAGAGTTCCGGCACCTTCTTTTTTTTTTTTTTTTTAGAAAAAAAGCACTGGGGTTAGGGTAAGATATCAATTGATTAATGTTGATTAGAACTGCTTAATTCCATCATTGATATTGTACTGTTCAGAAATCTTATTCATTCATATTGTATATTGGGAAACATAAAGCCTGAATGCATTGGGAGTGGAAGTGCGTATTATGAAACAAAAAGAAATTGATTGAAAGGTGCTGATTGACTATGCACTAAATAAAAAAGTGAATGATTAGTACAAAAGAAGTACTTTGAGAATCATGTGATAAACATATGAAAGAAAAGTGAATAGGTTGAAAGGAAGAGGGTGGGTGAAAAAGTTTTAGTTTTGGATGGAGTTCGTAAGATTCTCAAAAAAGAGAAAAGTGAAGTTTATAAGACAAAGGGCAACAAAAAGTAAATAAAAATTAAGAAGTTTAGGATATGTTGGATGGTTTGTAATATAGAAAGGTATGGAAAAAGATAGTGAATGTGATAGGTAAATTATATTTAACTATATTTCCTTTTCTCTAAAGTTAGCATAAATTATGTGTTCCTGTTTATATAATGAACTGAAATTTTAACAGCATTACCATTTTATGGTTTTAGTGTATAAATATAAGAAAAAGTACTACATTAAAATTAAACCTCAAATTTAATACCCCTATTTGTAAGGGTTGAAGCTAGAAATTTGGGGGTGCAGATTTGTGGACCAGAAAGAATTGATATGTAAACAATGAGCAGATGTCTCCAGTGAGTTTGGTTACCATGTTTTCCAGTAGATAGATCTTCTGTGTACATAAGCCATCTTTCTTGGCAAAATACAGCAATTCATGTAGTTGTATTTGTGAAGCTTCTGCGGTCAACAATTTCCTAAATAAAGGACTGGGTATCTGCAGTATTAAGATTTAATGCCAAGCCTAGCATGAATACTAACATTCAGTAGTAATGGGGGACTTTAATTACCCTGACATCAACTGGGAAACTAACTCTGCACCAGGTGGAAGATCAAACAAATTCCTGACAAACCTAGCAGACAACTTTGTCTCCCAAAAAGTAGAGAAGGGAACTAGGGGATTAGCCATATTGGATCTAATTCTCAGTAACAGAGATGAAATGATAAAAAGTGTTGAAGCCACAGGAACCTTCGGGGGAAGTGATCATGCAATATTGGAATTCAATATTATGGAAGCACAAGCAATAGAACAGTCAAACTAGAGTCTTGGATTTTAAGAGAGCTAATTTCAATAAACTTAGAGAAGGATTCCATGGATGAGAATCCTCAAGGGGAAAACAACTCAAGAAGCTTGGGAAATTTTGAAAAGTGAGATAATAAAAGCCCAGTATAGCACAATACCAACAAAGAGGAAAAATAACAGCTCTCAAAAGAAACTAGCACGGCTGCAAAAAGAACTCTCTGATAAATTGAAAGATAAAAAGGACAGGTATAAAAAGTGGAAAGAGGGGCACATAACTAAAGCAGAATATCGGCAAATAGTCCGAGTCTGCAAAGATGAAGTGAAGAAAGCTAAGGCTCCAAACGAACTAAGGCTTGTGACCAAAGTCAAAAATAACAAAAAAAAGCTTCTTTCAACATGTAAAAAAACAAGAAAAAAGTTAAGGAAATGATTGGTCCATTAGTGGGGGAAAGTGGCAAGAAGGTGACAAGCAACAGGGAGATAGCAGAACTATTTAACTCATTTTTTGCCTCTGTCTTTACACAAAGGGAAAAAAACAGTCCAACCTATCAAAAACAGTACCATAAAAATAGATTAGAAACACATTAAGATATGCAAGAAAATGGTAGGTGAACACCTATCCAGGCTAGATGAGTTCAAATCACCAGGACCAGATGCATTACACCCCAAGGTTCTCAAGGAACTGTGATCTCAGAACCACTGAACTATATTTTTCAAAGATCCTAGAGCACTGGAGAACTACCAGAGGACTGGAAAAGAGCTGATGTAGTTCCCATCTTCAAAAAAAGGAAAAAAATAGATCCAGGAAACTACAGACCTGTCAGCCTGACCCCAATACCTAGGAAGATTCTGGAAAAGATAATCAAACAACAAATCAGCGAACACCTAAAGGCAAACAAAGTAATTACTAAAAGCCAACATGGGTTTGTCAAAAACAGATCATGCCAGACAAATCTTATTGCATTCTTTGACCAAGTGACAAAATTAGTGGACCAGGGGAATGCTGTGGATATAATTTACTTGGACTTCAGTAAGGCATTTGATAAAGTAGAACACAAACCACTACTTGATAAGATAGAAAAATGTGGGTTAGACAGCATCACCACCAGATGGATTCATAGCTGGCTGATCGGCTGTACTCAGCATGTGGTCCTCAATGGAACCACATCTACATGGAGGGAAGTGTGTAGTGGGGTGCCCCAGACTCTGTTCTAGGCCCAGTGCTCTTCAACATCTTCATCAAGAATTTGGACAAGCGGATAGATGGGGAACTCATCAAATTTGCAGACAACACCAAGCTGGCAGGAATAGCCAACACTCCAGAAGATAAGCTTAAGATACAGGAGGATCTGAACAAACTGGAAAACTGGGCACTATCTAACAAAATGAAATTCAGTGGTGAAAAAAATAAAGTTCTACATTTAGGCAAGAAAAACCAAATGTACAGGTATAGTATAGGTGGTACTTTGCTCAATAGTAGTAACTGTGAGAGGGATCTCGGAGTCCTAATAGATGTGAGCCAGCAGTGTGCTGCAGCTGCCAAAAAAGCCAACAAGTGTTAGGCTGCATTAACAGAGGGATAGAACCCAGATCATATGAAGTATTAATACCACTTTACAATGCCTTGGTAAGGCCACACTTGGAATACTGCATCCAGTTTTGGTCACCATGATCTAAAAAAGATGTTGAGACTCTAGAAAGAGTGCAGAGAAGAGCAACAAAGATGATTAGAGGTCTGGAGGCTAAAACATATGAGGAACGGTTGCTGGAATTCGATATGTCTAGTTTAATGAAGAGAAGGATGAGCGGGGGGCATGATAGCAGTGTTCCAATATCTCAGGGGCTGCCACAAAGAAGAGGAAGTCAAGCTATTTCCCAAAGCAGCTGAAAGCAGGACAAGAAGCAACAGATGGAAACTAGTCAAGGAGAGAAGCAACCTAGAACTAAGGATAAACTTCCTGACAGAACAATTAATCAGTGGAACAACCTGCTTCCAGAAGTGGTGAATGCTCCAACACTGGAAGTTTTTAAGAAGAGACTGGACAGCCATTTGTCTGAAATGGTATAGGATTTCCTGCCCAGGCAGGGGGTTGGACTAGATGACCTCCAAAGTCCCTTCCATCATCATCATCATCATCATCATCATCATCATCATCATCATTTTCCAGAAATGGAACTATACACTAGTGTTCTCCATTTGGTGCCCCCAGAATGCATTTAGATAGCAATTTCCAGAATTTCCTACCAATTCTATCTTTACCTATATCTCCAAAGTTTTTTTAACTCTTATTAATTTTTCTTGTCTGCTTATCTATAATGTTGTTGTTGTTGTTGTTAGTTGCGAAGTCGTGTCCGACCCATCGCGACCCTATGGACAATGTTCCTCCAGGCCTTCCTGTCCTCTACCATCTTCTGGAGTCCAGTTAAGCTCACGCCTACTGCTTCAGTGACTCCATCCAGCCACCTCATTCTCTGTCGTCCCCTTCTTCTATTGCCCTCAATCTTTCCCAGCATTAGGCTCTTCTCCAGTGAGTCCTTCCTCCTCATTAGGTGGCCAAAGTATTTGAGTTTTAGCTTCAGGATCTGGCCTTCTAAAGAGCAGTCAGGGTTGATCTCCTCTAGGACTGACCGGTTTGATCGCCTTGCAGTCCAAGGGACTCGCAGGAGTCTTCTCCAGCACCAGAGTTCAAAGGCCTCAATTCTTTTGCGCTCAGCCTTTCTTATGGTCCAACTTTCACTGCCATACATTGCAACTGGGAAGACCATAGCCTTGACTATACGCACTTTTGTTGACAGGGTGATGTCTCTGCTTTTTAGTGTGCTGTCTAGATTTGCCATGGCTTTCCTCCCGAGGAGCAAGCGTCTTTTAATTTCTTGACTACAGTCCCCATCTGTAGTGATCTTGGAGCCCAGGAAAATAAAATCTGTCACTACCTCCATTTCTTCCCCATCTATTTGCCAGGAATTGAGAGGGCCGGATGCCATGATCTTAGTTTTCTTAATGTTTAGTTTCAACCCAACTTTTGCACTCTCCTTCTTCACTCGCAACAAGAGACTCTTCAGTTCCTCTTCACTTTCTGCCATTAGAGTGGTATCATCTGCATATCTTAGGTTGTTGATATTTCTTCCAGCAATCTTAATTCCAACTTTTGATTCATCTAGCCCTGCCTTTCTCATGATGTGCTCTGCATATAAGTTAAATAGGCAAGGCGACAGTATACAGCCTTGCCGGACTCCTTTCCCAATTTTGAACCAATCAGTGGTTCCGTGTCCAGTTCTCACTGTTGCTTCTTGGCCCGCATATAGGTTTCTCAAGAGACAAATAAGATGTTCTGGTACTCCCATCTCTTTAAGAACTTGCCACAGTTTGTTATGATCCACACAATCAAAGGCTTTAGCATAGTCAATGAAGCAGAAGTAGATGTTTTTCTGGAACTCTCTAGCTTTTTCCATGATCCAGCCTATTATAGATAAGCGTATTCCCCTTCATGGATTACTGCCTTGTCGTGGCGAAGGGGCTTGCGTAATTCAATGAAGCTATGAGCTATGCCGTGCAGGGCCACCCAAGACGGACAGGTCATAGCAGAGAGTTCTGACAAAACGTGATCCACTGGAGAAGGAAATGGCAACCCACTCCAGTATCTTTGCCATGAAAACCCTATGGACAGTACCAAAAGGCAATACGCTTATCTATAATAGGCTTTGACTAAAATATATTTTTGTTATTTCCATTTTTTCTTTTGCTTTATTTTAAAATATTTCTATTACATCCTTCTGCAGTGCTTAATAAGGTGTAAGTACTTTTCAGTACTTAAGGGACACGGTGGCTCAGTGGGTTAGGACGCTGAGCTTGTCGATCAGAAGGTCGGCAGTTTGGCGGGTCAAATCCCGAGTGCCGCGTAACAGAGTGAGCGCCTGTTACTCGTCCCAGCTTCTGCCAACCTAGCAGTTCGAAAGCACGTAAAAATGCAAGTAGAAAAATAGGGACCACTACAGTGGGAAGGTAACAGCGTTCCGTGCGCCTTTGGCGTCTAGTCATGCCGGCCACATGACCACGGAGACGTCCTCGGACAAGCGCTGGCTCTTCGGCTTTGAAACGGAGATGAGCACCGGCCCCTAGAGTCGGAAACGACTAGCACGCATGTGCGGGGGAACCTTTACCTTTACCTTTACCTTTACTTTTCAGAATGATTTAGAAAACTTTAAAAAACTAATTCATGATTCCTTGTAATGAAAAGCATTCACATTCTTCTTCTTCTTCTTCTTATTATTATTATTATTATTATTATTATTATTATTATTATTATTGACAAATCTCATTATTACACCTGAAAACATCTTTATGATGGATTTTTTTTTGCAATTGAAAGTTAATACCTGTGTTAGGGGAAAATGATATCATGACAATATATTTCTACAGGCATATTTTCTTCACAGTTACATATATCCCCATATCAGATAAAGTAATAATTGCAAAACAATCATGTGGAAAACAGCCTTTGGAAATCTCCATTTATTATAGCCATAAACACTTCTTCAACTCATCCTCCTTTTACCATCCTTAAATAATTCCCTTACCCAGATTCCTTAACACATTTCCTCTGAGAGGAAAACCTGGGGAAATTCCCTGAGCAATTGGCTGGAGGTAAAATGTGTTACTGAGTTCTATAAATGTTCCCCCCCCTATTTCGCATTCCAGCTTGGAGTGTTCATTGAAGATAAATCTCTTTGTCTATGGAGCTTATCTTAAATTTGGCATCCTGTCATAATGCTAAGCACCACATGGGAACAAACTCTATAGTGAGACTTTATTAAGAATTTTTTTCTTACATACTGAGGAATTTTTGTCACTGTATGCAGTGATAAAGAAACTGATATATTACTTCACAAAATACCAGACTGTCTAGTAGGCGGGAAAAATTCCAGTATTTGTATTATCACTTTGCTGCTCATTCATAGTTTTGCATCATTTTCTGTAATGTGAAAGAAAAACCCAGCTGAAGTATTTTTTCCCTCCTTAACAGCACACAAACACCCACACACATTGTAGTTGGAAGATAGAGTCATTGCTTATTCAGAACAGAGGCCAAGGTCTATTCGAACTATCCTGCCAAAAGACAATATGCTGGCTTTTCTTTTCTGATTCATCAGCAACCAATCAAATAGCATTGTTTTTACTATAATCCTGTCAAGTGGAGGGAAATTCTCCATTTTCTTGTAAATTTGTAGTTGAATAGTTATGTTGTTAAATGTTCTTCAGTGGAAGTACTTTGATAATTAACAGACTGCTTTTTAACATATAAATCTTAACTCTAGTGGAACAGTGAGAACTCAGCTCCGTGTCCCTCTATTTCCTATGCTGCCACTGATTTTTCTTCCTTAGAAAAGCTTGTTCAATACCATTACAATTCCTGCTCAAGAAATATAAATAGTTATTAGCTTTATGCACATTTAAATGTGACCCGAGGGTTGAATAAAAATCATCTGTAACTATCAGAGCTACCAGTAATCTGACAGAAACACAAAAGTGTTCTTGCTATATGCTTACAAAATTATACAATGATTGCTAGGAATTCACTCATACTTCTATTTTCATCTCTATCTTTCTCCAGATCCTATTTGGATACCAACAAATTCACATAGGGAAAAAATAGTATGGCTCTCTATGCACAGCAGTAACATCATAGTCCTTGTAGAAGTAATACTTTTTCCTCTCTCATTTATTGCACTACCGTTACATGTACTGTAGATTTTATAACACAGGATGTTACAAAATCTCAAGCTCACCTACCTCAGTATTACTTATTTTAGGTTGGTCAGTCATATGTACAGAAGAATAATTGTGTTAGGTATGGATTTCATGCCCTTCTGTGATAAACGGCATATAACTGTGAAAAGAAGGAATGTTGAACAAGAGGAAGCAAGGAGGTTTAATTTATGATAGGTTGTCTCTTTTTCCCCCAAAACAGATATCTTAAATAATATCCTGTTCTTAAATCTTAAATGGGAGCTATTTTGAGGGAAAGCCACGACATACTCTATTTGGAAATAATGTTGTAATGTACTAGATGGATAATATTGTCCCCATAAAAAGTGGATAGCATCATTCTGACTGATCACAGACCCACAGAGATTAACACATGGCCTTTCTCTGTAAGGCAGAGGTGATGACCAACTGTCCAATGTCCATAGACAATCAAATAACCTGAACTGAAATGGGTTATTTAGGCCAGGGCTTTTCAACCAGTGGTATGCGTACCACCAGTGGTACATTGGCACCTGGCAAGTGGTATGTGGCCATGCCCAGCTTAGCCAAGTGTAGCGGGGGAGGGAACGAGCCAAAGCGGCCCAGCGCAGGACTTGCCATGAGAGAGTCCTCAGGAGTTGCAGGGCAGATGGGGCAAGGCAAAGGGCCCAGGATTAGCACTTCCGGCTCACCAGAAACAGAAAGGAGGAGGAGACGAGCAGAGACAGGAGAGGCTATAAAAGGAGGCAGTTTAGGCGGGAGAGAAAAAAAAGACGCAGCCTTGGGAAGATGAGTCAGCTGGAGCTACACTGAAGGGAAAAGAAGGAGGAGGTGGGGAATGGAGAGGAGATCAAACAGGCCAGCTGGGAGCCGATCTACAACTTCTATGGCAGCCATCCATGCTGGGCGCGCACACAGGTGGCAGCAACAAAAAGGCAAGAAATGCAGCAGGGGAGGAGTTGCCCTCCATGAGGAATGAAGAAAGGCAGCATCGGCTGGAGGTGAGGCATGGAGGGAGGGAAGGAGGGAGGAAGGAGATGGCAATGAGAAAGAGGGAGGTAGAGAGCAGGAGGAAGGAAGGGAAATGGAAAGGAAGGAAGAGTTGGAAGAAAAAGCCAGAGGGTTGCTTTCCAGCCAGGAGGCTATACCTTTAAGAGAAAAAAAATGCAGTGCCGCGGTTGAAATAAGCAAGAGGAAGCTGGCTGCTCGAGACAGAAGCGAAGTGCCTTTTCAGCAGTTCAGTTCTGGTTCAGCTGAACAACAAACTGGGAGATTGGAAGGATTCTTATGTGATTTTGTGACTTTGAAGTTCTGGGATTTGTGCAATATGGGCTTTGTGTTCTTAAGGAGTGTTTGGCAATTTCTATTGTGGCTGATGGCTCGTGTTGGATTTTGGGGTGAAGAGTTACTGGTTCTAATTCTATTGCTCTGCTATTGTTAGCTGTAAGTTTTGCTGCAAGGGATTTTGAAATATTTTTGTCCTGAATGGATTTTGCTTGTAGCATTCCTTTACTTATGAATGGAGCCATTTGGGGAGTCTGCCTTAGCTGGCAGCCAGTACTTGCTACATTTTAATTTTCTTAAGTGCCAGCGGCCAGCTCCTTAACTTTCCTTTCTAACCAGTACCTAATTCTTAAAGGGGAATGCAGCTTTTTAAGCTAGTTCCCTCAGTGTCTTGTCTTTTCTGTCTCTGGAGGCTTTTCCTTGTTTGTTAAATATATGGAAGAGGGAAAATATGGGAGGGTTTTTGTTTCAAATTCTTCCTTCAGAAGGAAGGAGATGGGAATGACAAAGAGGGAGGCAGGGAAGTAGGGATGGAGGGAAACGGGAAGGAAGGGGGAGGGAGATTGGAACAAAAAGGAGGGAGGGTCTGAAGTCCTGTCTTAGCACTGCCTTTGACTTTGCTTGTCTAAAGGTTGCGAAAGGGGACCACATGACCCTGGGACACTGTGACCATTATAAATAAGAATCAGTTGCCAAGCATCCAAATATAAATCACATGACCCTGGGGATGCTGCAATGGTCATAAGTGTGAAAAATGGTCATGTCACTTCAGTGCCATTGTAACTTTCAACAGTCACTAAGCAAATTATTGTAAGTTGAGGACTACCTGTACTTTATCACATTTTCCCTTTTTTCTGGTCAAGTTTTTAACACATTGCTAGGTGGTACTCGAATATTGCCATATCCTAAAAGTGGTACAATTGGTGAAAAGGCTGAAAAGCCTTGATTTAGGCCATCATATCCCACCTCCTATTCCTCTTCAGTGCATAAATCTAAATAATTGCTGGTGTGAGAGATGGCAATTTACACATCATCTGAACACATCTCCACTATTTCCTTTGGCAATTGATAACTTTGTTAAATACTCAACACTAGACGTAGAGTCCATAATGTAGGCAAACTATTATTTGCCACATTGTCAACTATGCTGATGCAACACTTAGCTTTACAAATTACAGTTAGAAGTGCCCTTCAGTCTACATTCACAATCACTGTGATTTGTCTCTTCCACATAATATTCTCCATGGAAAGAAAAAGATCAGACATGTCAAACACAAGGCCCGGGGGCCGGATCCAGCCCACAAAGTGGTTTCATGTGGCCCCTGAAGCCATCCTGGAAACAGTGAGGGAATGGCCCCCACTGCCTTGGCCCTGGCCCAGAGACCCTCCTTCTGCCAGAGACCCCCAGATCTGTCCCACTCCTGACCAGGCCCCCATAGGCACCCTTGATGCCGATGATGTAGAGCTGGCCATGCCCACCAAGTAGGCCATACACACTCTAGCCACGCCCACCCAGTAGGCCATGCCCACCCTGGCCATACCCACCTGCCCCCCCAAGGGCAGCCACAATGCTGATGTGGCCCTCAATGAAATTGAGTTTGACACCCCTGGATTAGATATTACCAATGTGCATATTTCCACCCACTTTTTGACCTTACTTCATTTATTTTAGCCCTGCCCACTAATGACATTATCTTGCAACAGACTACACATAAAAGGAAGGGACTACTAGTCCTTAATTTTGAAGTTTTCTATGTATAACTCCAGGACCCTTCATTGTGATGAATGCTTTGCTAGGAAACTCAAAGAAAACTCTCGATATAAATGTGTCACTTTGTATAAACTGAACCTAAACTAATAAAAAAGTCAGAAACATTTAAAAGATGGAAAAATGGTTTAGATTTTTTTTCTTATTAATTACATCTATTTGTTTTTAATTTGATTCCAGTCTGAATTAATAAGACCTTGGAGAAAAATGGTAGGCCAATGCAGAATATAACTACTGCCTGATTCATAATATGAACACCAGTCAATCTACAGACAAAACTTGTTTGATCAATTACTGTATTTTTAAAACAGCCTCTTAACTATGTTGAACTTTGCCTATCTTTAAGGGTAATTTTCATTTAACCAGGATCTCTCTCTTTTTATTTTTATTTATTTGTATCCTGCCTTTGTTATTTTTTACAAAGCTCAAGGCAGCAACCACATCCAGCAGGCCTTCCTCCTCCTGTTTTCTCTACAACAGGAACCCGGTGGCCGGCCCAGCATTACCTAGCTGGCTTTCATGACTAAGGCAGGACTTGAGATCGCCATCGCCTGCTTTCTAGCCTGACGCTTTATGCATTTTTTTTTCTTTTTCCTGAACCTAGAGAAAAACTCGGAGATGTCTCAGTTGCTGGAAGCGCTTTAACATGTTCATAGAACATGAATGACTTACGCTCTATGCCATATGTTGATATAGGTTGGACTGTGACTGTGATAATCTAAATATAAGTTCCTCCCATTCTAGTTATTCTAACTTAATTTATTTATTTATTTATTAAATTTTTATACTGCCCTTCTCCCGAAGGACTCAGGGCAATAAATATAAAAATGAAATACAAAAGTTAAAAAACAATTAAATATTAAATATTTAGAATTTAAGATCCTGCATTGAAACTAAACCTGGGGAAATTCATAGTTAAACTATGGAATGTATTGTTATCAAGTATGACAATAGTCACCAAATACAGCTAGTCTTAAAAGGGAAGTGGACAATTCACTTAAGGTAAAGGTAAAGGTTCCCCCGCACATGCGTGCTAGTCGTTTCCGACTCTAGGGGCCGGTGCTCATCTCCGTTTCAAAGCCGAAGAGCCAGCGCTTGTCCGAGGACGTCTCCGTGGTCATGTGGCCGGCATGACTAGACACCAAAGGCGCACGGAACGCTGTTACCTTCCCACCGTAGTGGTCCCTATTTTTCTACTTGCATTTTTTCGTGCTTTCGAACTGCTAGGTTGGCAGAAGCTGGGACGAGTAACAGGTGCTCACTCTGCTACGCGGCACTCGGGATTCGACCCGCCAAACTGCCGACCTTCTGATCGACAAGCTCAGTGTCCTAACCCACTGAGCCACCGCGTCCCTTACAATTCACTTAGCATGGCACTATTAATTACTAACTACTGTCTTCTGAATTACAGGCAAGTAAAGCAGCATACCGAAAAAATCAACTGTTGGTGAGCAGAACCTGGACTAAATATATTCTAAATAGGATTACACTCATAGGCATGGGAGGCAAAGGGCTCTCATGTGGAAAGAAGCCATGTGAACATTTGTATTTTGTGCTAATCTGATGAAATTATTCCTCTTGGACAGTAAACCAGGAAAGAAACACACACCCGCACACATACATGCAGCAACAGGAAGCATCAGCTGCTATCAAAATTTCCCAAAGGGTTTTTAGCATTTGCTCATTTTCTCAGGCCTGGTGCAGATTTAATTTGTGTTATTCCAATATATCTCTGTCCTTCAACTTGTTTAGTTCAAGAGTGTTCAGCATACTAGACTGTCTTCTAGATTTTATGTGAAAGGGCATATTTAGTAATATACAGTAACTAACTGTATTGAATTTTATTTATACATCATTTCTCCACCCAAAAAGGTCCCCCTAAATTATCTTAAGGCCTGGAGCTTAGACTCCCTAGAACTTTTAACAATATTGTGCTATTTAATTGGTCAGATCAGGTAAAATCAAGTAAAATAGGAAACCGGCAATCCCAGTTTTTTAGGAAATGTGATGATGTGTGAATTATGGGAGAACTGCTGATTCACCCAAAGTTTGGCTGTTTTAATGGAATACAGGGCATGGAGTCAATCACCAAATAAAACTGTTCTTTCGGCTTTAGAAAGTTAAATCATAACAGAAGAAAAAAGATATTTACTAATGTTCTAATTATAACTAATATTGAGATTTGAAGACATCCACCCAAGAGTTCTCAAAGAGTTCAATTGTGAAATTGCTAATTTTCCAGCAGCAGTGTCCTACAGGGGGTGGGTAGTATCAAAAAGTCAAAATGACAATCATGGAAACATGATAAAAACTCTCTCCCTTTGTTTGTATGAACAAGTTATCATGCAACTGCTTTTGACAATTCTTGTAGAGCAGGCATGTCAAACTCACGATGTCATGTGACATTGCGCGACGTATCGCGACTTTTTCCCATTGCTGGCAATGGGGAGGTCGTGGTTTCGTTGTGATGCATCTGGCCCACGGGCCGGCAGTTTGACATGCCTGTTGTAGAGGTTGATACTACTGCCTGAAAGCAAAACAAACAAACAAAAAAGCCTTTAAAATTGGGGTAGATGGTAGTTTTTGTTGTACCGGTTTCTAAAAAAGATCTAGAATTGGTCCAGGAATTTGAAGATTAGAAAATCATTTCTAGAAAATTGGTGGATTAAGCATTAAGCATTAAGAAGAAAAAACAATGTTAAAAGAAAATCAACATGATTTCTGCAAAGATAAATTCTGCCTTAGCAAGTTTTTTGAATTTCATTAGGCATATGGACAGAAGAGAGCTTTCAGTTACTGTAGTCTTGTATTTTCAAAAAGCCTTCAATAAAGTTCCTAAGAAAAGGGTCTTGCATAAAATTAAGAATTATGGATTCAGAGGTCGCCAACCTTTTGGGCAGCAGGGCCTGGTGCCATGGAGAAAGGTTTTTCTGCGGACCAAAGGGGGTGTGGTTTTGTGTATTGCCTGCATCCTGCAGATGGGACTTTGCTTGTTTGTGCGGCCTGGTTGCTGGCATGCTGTGGACCGGTGCTGGTCCATAGTCTGGAGGTTGGGGACCCCTGGATTAGAGGATTTGTTCTTTTATAGATTGTTACCTGATGTTGTGATACAGGGTCAGCCTGTGGGTTCGGCAGTTGGGTTGGACGATTCAGAGGAGGAGGAGGGGGTGTTGGAGAGCCTGCAGAGGATAGCCCTGAGGCTTCGCAGAGCCCTCAGCCAGGCCCCTCCCATCTGGTTATGACGCAGACCCAGCTGTGTGAGCCTGACAGCGTGGATGAAGATGACCCACAGCTGGCCCTGTTCAAGAATGCCCAACGCAGGAGGCAGTCAATCAGGAGTAAACAGAGGAAGGCAATGGGGCACCTCGGAATGAGGCAGAGAGAAGCCACACCTTGAACTGTTTAAAAGGGGAATGTGTGGGAGGGCTGGTTTGCTGAAGGCAACCGTTTGAATAGCTCCTGTTTCATGGTTCGTGTTTGGTTTTGCTCTGTTTTATGTCAATAAATTTGGCAGGCTTAGTTCCAGCCTCTTGCCTTTTTGTAAAGGGGTTGTCCCTGCCTTTTCTGCAGGGCCGGTAGTAGGCTGGTACAGAACACCTGATTAAAAATAGAAAGCATACGATATTAAAAACAACAGAGGGATTTTTTTTCTCAATGGGGGATACACAGGGACAGGAACCTTACTAAATTGCCTTGATTTTGAAATAATCAGTGAACTGGAAATTTGATGGATGTAACTAAACTATTCAGGATTGTAAAGTCCAAAACTGACTGAAATTATCCAGAAGGATCTTATTCTAGAATGCTTTCCAACAACCAACAGATCCAATTTAAAGACACTAGGCTAGAAACCAGGATAGAATGATTCCTGCCTTGGACATGAAGCCAGTTGGGTGTCTTTGGTCCAGTTAATTTCTCTCAGCCCCAGGAAAGAGGCACTGACAAATCACTACCAAGATATTGCCATCAAAAGTGCACATTTATCCAGGAAGTCACCAGATGTCAAGACTAATTTGAAAGCCACAAACGCACACAAGTACAAGCAAAGGGCAAATACAATTGAGTTTAGGTAGGTGTGAGTGGTACACATTGGAGAAAACTGTCTAACTTTATATATACAGGTGGAGCCTGGGTTAACTATAACTAACTGGAAAAAAGTTCACAGGGATTGTAATGGATCACTCAGAAAAGGTGTCAGAAAGCAAATGTTATTTTAGGGATCCTTAGGAAAGGGAAATGAGGCTGTCCACATTGTAATGCCCTTATACAAATCTCTGGTGCATCCATATTGTGGTCATATTTGAAAGATAATATATGATAGATTTTTTAAAAAAAACTATATAACATATTTATAACCTGCTTGACATCCATATGCTTTACATCTATTTTAAATATATTTTAAATTTAAAGTATATTTATATACTTTATATATTTACTTTAAGTTTCTTTTATCCTCTTTTCTAACTTTTTTAATGAGACATTTTCACTCAGTAAGTGGCTGCTATAGCGCACGTAGTTCTGAAAGATTTAGCAAGGGCTGTTTCCAAATTTGAACACTTTGTACTCTTCTGAAATATTTCACCAGCTTTAACTGTACTCCTAGCCCAATTTGTAGTGCTCAGCTTGTATTATAAAGCCCTATATTGTATGGAACTAGTGTTTCAGGGCATGCTTACTTCGATCCTTCCTTTTCACTTCTATCTTATGGCAAGATCCTTCTCCAGATATCCAAAACCTAACTATATGGTGCCTGGTAACCAGAACAGAGGCTTTTTTTTCAGTCAGGGCAGCCTGGTTTTCAGATTCATTGGTCAATACTTGTCCATTTGAATGTTCTGTGCTCTGAGGGATTTATTATTCATTATTTGTTGTTTCAATCAGTTGTTTTGCATGGGGCTTATCTCTACTGTATTTAGTAGCTCATTTAGTAAGAAATATATAAAAAAAGATAAGCTTGAATATATACCATCATTACTTTTTATATTCTTTATAAGTATTCAGTTTAAGGATAATTTTAAAAAGATCTGGCAATCATGAGTACTCAGTAGTGTCACTGATGTTAAACCTTTTATTATTTTACATGAAAATAAACACAAGTGGAAAGGAGAAATAGAAAAAAATACACAAGTGAATCTCCCATGTTTTAAAAAACAAGTCTCACATATTACTAATGTTCCATTGTACAATTAAATTAAAAATTAAATCAGCTTATTTCATAACAGGATCTAAACAGGGTTTAAATTAAATATATGAATTAGCAAATGCAATCCAAGTTTTAAAAAGTTTGAGATTTCCATTGATAACATAAAAACAGACTTGGAAGGGATCTTGGAGGTCTTTTAGTACAGGGGTCCCCAACCCCTGGTCTGTGGACCAGTACCAGGCCACAGCATGCCAGCAACCGGTCTGCACAAAGAAGCAAAGCCCCATCTGTGGGATGCAGGCAGCACACAAAACCATTCCCCCTTTGGTCCACGGGAAAACCTCAGGAAGGGCATCCGGCCAGTAAATGCTCAGCTCCATCCAGTTACCCTGACTCTACTCCAAATATGAACTACAGGGTTGTAAAAAGGGAGCTTATAATCATAGAAAGTGTGCAATGCTCATTACCATTTTCCTTTTACAAGCCTCCAAACTGAAACAATAGTTTTATTTAATTAACTATAAATTTGATACAGGTTCATCTTGTGATAAAGAAACTGAACATATTATCTTCTGATTAAATTCTTTCTATCCTGAAACTGTCACTAAATTTAGATACAAATATTATTAAAGGAAGCTGAGGTAAGAACAAAGTTGGAGAAATCCCCCCTCACCTTCCCCATATTCCTTTAAAGTAAAAGTTTGGAATGGAACGTGGCAACAGAACTATAGGATTTCCAGAAAAGTTTAGCTGAAGAGTAACCAGAAAGTACTATTATAGCTGTCATGGAACTTTTAGTGATCTTTAATAGGGCTCTGATATCTCATATTTACAGCTTTTTAAAATATTTTGTTATGTTTTAGACTCAAGATTAAATGTCAACCTATTTAAAGGTCTCCTATCTATAGAAAATAAAAATTTCAGAGCAGAATAGGAAGGCCCAAAGGTAAACAGCACAATCCTCTAGGATATCCTCAAAATAAGGTATACTGATTTAAGTGTAGTTGGCATGAATATTCAGTATTCAGTCTCAGTCATTTAAATCTTAACTTACCGTTAAGTATTTACAAAGACATATTTAGAAATTCTTCTCCATCTGTCAGCCTTTTGGGGTAAACAATTCTTCTCAAACTTTACTTATAATTGTCCTTGACCAATGTAAAGAAATTTCTACAAACACACATTATGATTCATCAGGAGGAGATGAGGAAATATCAAATAGTTTCATTGTCAACTAGGCACCAAGAGTAGAATTATATCAATTTGTGGTAATGTTACAGTGTTTAGACACCATTTTAGTCTGGGCAGCCACATACCTTGATTTTCATTCTGAATCACAGTGGTCTACAGTTTGAATAAAATGCTCCAAAGATTTAGCATAATATTCTCCATCTTAAGCTATATGGCAAATTAAAATCTTGGAGGGAGTTATTAATTCAGTTATCTGGCAGATTCAGTGCATGCAGTTAACACTAAGTATAAATATGAAAAATGTATAGTGTGATCACTGACTTATGTAATAGTATATCCGCATCCCTGAAAAGTGTTAAATGCATTTGACTATTTCCTTTTATCTATTTCTTAATATTATGGTAACATTAATCTTTTTTCAGGTACATTTCTCATTTATAATTTTTCAATGCATGTTAGAGAAATAGACCTGCTTTTCAATGCAGCTGCAGGTCTCTCTTTTGTGACTTCAAGGAATTGCCTAATACATTCTTTTGATTCAGCTTTGGTCACCAATCAACCAATCACAGATAGAAGGGACAATCAGCCATCATGAACAGATATCTACACATTTCAATTGGAAGCTGTGTAAAAAAAGTATTTCCAGAAATGCTGCATAGTCTATTTGGATGGTATTCCATTACACGCATTCTCCTTCTGCAATGAAAAGAATGTACCAGTACTTTTGAAGAACAGGCCAAACTTTCTTGCTTCAAGTCGATTATAAAGACACATCAATAAGGATGGTTTTGGCAGATCAGCAAATGTGGAAAATAATCTTATGGTGTGAGAATTAGGATATGGTATCAGAGGGATGTTGGGAAGATTCATGTCCTTTTCAGTTTATTATTTAATTCAGTGTTGTAATAATAATTTAAAAAAAAACCTCCTCTGAATGGACTTTGTTTGATAGGTGTGTTTGGGATAAAAGTCAAAGGAATAAGTAGACTTTCTGTGTTAGGGTTGAGAGCATAAGTGAAAGACTTGGCAGGCCTGTCTTTAAATATTGCAATTTTAGTTCCAAAGATTGATATTGGGCTTAATTACACCTGTTAGCTATCTGGTTACTGGCCAAACATCTTCTCCTTTAGACTTATCAGTTGCTATGAATTCTGCAAAACGGTCTATGACTATTTTCATTCACTGTGACAGATATGTGCTGTATGTTAGGTGTATATGACCAGCCAACTGGCAACCCTTGCAGGGTTGGCAAATTCTGGGCTCCTTCAATTAAACAATGCAATCTATCAGGATCCCCAAAGTGGTACCCTCTGTAACAATGACTATCCCTTGGAATGAGGTTCTCTGAGATCCAGAGGGCCCCTGCTGTTACTCAGAAGGGCCATGAAAACCTGGCTCTTCATCCAGGCCTTTGGTAAGTGACAGTGGGATCCCTTGTATCTTTCATTCTTGCCAGTTTTAGTCTTTCCCCCCTTCCTTTTAAATGTAATATTGTATTATCTTTTATTGTTGGGAGCAACCCAATTTGGGGGGGGGGGGAGGTTGGGTGGCATGGAAGCTTAATAATAAATAGGTGATACTGTCTACAAATTCCAAAATTGGAAATTCCATAATTGGCTCAAACTCCAACCTTTTTCTGCAAAATAAATAAATAAAAAAGCAATCTTTTGTGGAAAGACAAATCTAGTGGAACAAATGATCACCATTTTACACCATTATTACAGAAGAACTAGCATGAACAAATGAAAATCAAAATATATTTTGTTTTTAAAAAGTCTACTGCAAATCAAACTTTAGATGCTATGCACCTGTAGTTGCTAGGTCTTTAACTGATCTGGTTAAATACATTTTGTAAACACAGCTGGTGTCTAACATAGAACTGGGAAAAGCACAAGTCGAACATGTCCTGCCTGAGAATGCTTTTATTATATGGGCAATTTTAAAATACAATCAGTTTTTAATGATCCATGATCTTTCTGGGTTATAAAGGTTATTTTTAAATATTGTTTTTAATTCTTTAAAAGCATAAATATGTGTAAAAAATCTGATATTTCTTTTTAAAACTTTTGGAATTCTAGAAAACAATTTGTCAGTCATAACTATCAAAAGATGTATCTGGGAAGAGACTTACCTAGATGTGATGTATGTGTGAAAAAAAAGCATGGAGAATGGTATAAAAATCTGTTGGGACAATAGAAAACTTGCTCTAGAGAACCTTTATGTAAGCAAGGTACTAATACTGTCATGGAGATAGTGGTTATGGTTTTGGCCAGGATGCTGCTCTTAATGTTTTAAGGGAGTGGAGTGCAGTAGGCAGGACCATAAGCATCTAAGGTACTTGAATAAGATAAGAATTTAAGTGCATTTTAGACTTGAGCTACAGCTTCCATGTGGTTTCCATTTCAAAATAGTATAAACTGAAATTCATCAAAGTTAATTGGAAATGACTCTTGCAGCTATTAGGGAAAAAACAAGTCTTCAAGAGCCAGTTATACAGCTAGGGTTACAAGTTGCCCATCTCTAATTTTAATGCATTTGCAAATCTAGTCAACAGGTTTTATCAAATTATGATTAATCAGACTATGGCTTCATATAATATCTCTCTTGCATGTCCTAGCAGAGATAAGGCAAACCACATCAGAATAATTCTACTATATCAGTAGTTTATTCATGTATTTTGACATGACAAAAATCATGTTGTAGAACAGGCAAGATTATCAGAAAACTTCCAGTGACAGAGCTGGAACTGAATAGCCACACTCAAACCAAAGCTGGAAAAAATAATTCCTATCATACATGTCTTAATTAATTATGGTTATTTATTGGATAGTAGAATATAGTGCTTTATAGTGGCCAGAAGAAGTGTTTAAAATATACAGCATTGTCTCCTTTTGTCTGGAATAGTGTAAGATAAAGATAAGCATTTCAGTAGTTTGCTACAGCTGCTTTTTGTTTTTAAAACTTTGATCTAAATGTTGTGGCATATATATGCAATGGAATCCATATTCATTGTAGTACATACTAAAGCTATCCTCCCATAAAGAATGCCTTCTGGAAAAAAATGCACTGCTCCTTTAAAGGTCCCACTACGGTGAAAATATGAATATTGATTAAGCCAAGTCATCAACTACAACCGTATTTCTTGATACCATTATTACCATAGGAACAAAATATAAAAACACATATTCTCCTGTGTTGAACTGGAATGTAATTAATATAAAAAAGTACCCTAAAGCTGGACAGCATTTAAAACAAGTTATATCTTAAACAAGGTGGCTAATTTTAATAACCACAAAAGTTGGTCAGTATTTAACATGACATTCTAAAAAAAGGTCACAATTTTATAACAAATTTACAAATGAATGATATACATTTAGATATAGAGGTAGAAGTTCACCTTTACAATATTCTACTAATACAGTTTACCAAATTCAAGGCACAAAATTGTTCTTACAAAAAAGGTAAAAAATGTTTTCTGCTCTATAATGCAATTAACAAAAACATTTTACAGTCTTGCTAATGTTCAAGTTGCATCTAATAATATTACATTTTATTTGTGTAACTCTTTAATGTGACAATTGGCAGGAGGACCAAGATTTATTTTTTTCTTAACTCAATTTGCTTTTGAATTTTAAGTGAAAACATGGGTTATTGGACAATAATCAATGACAGGTAAATGGATTTCACTATGTAGTCTAGAAAGACTAATTGTATCCAATTCCATCAAAGTTGGCTTTTATAGTGGTTGGTTTTAAATGCAAGCCATATATTCTTATCTAATAACAGAAAGAAATGGTATGGGTTATGACTTCAATTCTGGAAGCAATTCAAACTTCCCGTTAATGAAGACATATTTAGATTCAAAATATGCAACGTTGAAAAACAAAAAGTAATTCAAATGTATTATCCCACACAGACTGAGTGAGGTTTTGAAGCACTGCCCTGCTACATTACATATTGTAAATGACAACCATGAAAACATCACAAGAAAATGAACAATTGATGAAACAATTGAATTGTCTAATTGCATGACCATCTCAAGAGAAATCATACAAAGTTTCTATAAAAAGAGTAGCATATTACTGTACATCTAACAAAGTTTCAAAAGAATAAGGGTGATCACTACTTTTTATAAATTTGCCTGTCACGGTTCTGAGGAATTCTGATTACTCTACATACAATATGTAAAAAAAAAAAGTTTTTCCTGTTCTCTATCCAAGTATAGGATCCAAGAGAATGTCATGATAAAATGTTAACAGTTGCTCCTGCTAAATGCAAGTGCCCTCCAGAATACAGTTCTAGCATTTGATAATAATTCTGTTACAAATAACAGTCCTTTATAAAGTGTTATATTTCATTCTTTGCTTCGTTGTTATTTGTGGCCTGTTTTCGTTGAGCAATGAAAGGATACATACACTTGTCTGCTCCCAAAAACCGGTACATGCACACAACTGCTTCAAAAGGTAGGATACTAAAACAAGGAAAAATATGAACAGGATTGTAAATATAGCAATAAAGATGGTTATTATTTGCTTTTCAAAACTGCAATATCAAATGTAAGAAAATTAAAATACTATCTAGAGCAGATTCCCTCAATATGATAGGCTAAGGATAGCAGTTTTTTAAGTTTCTACAATTATTGCTTCTATTCTACAAAATCAACAAATCAGAAACAAAGTATAAATAATTCCTAAGGCTAAAATAATGAAAGTATCCATTATTATTAAATGTGTCAAAAGTAATATAATGAGTTAAAAGCTTTACTGGTGCAAATTCTAACATTGTTCCAAACAGCTACAGGCTCTGGATGTTAATAAAACTATTCTGTACAAGACTATAATGTGTTTTATGGACAATTGAAGGGCTTCCTCTGAAGCACAAACCCCACCCTATTTTTCACTAAAGAATGCTTCCCAGGGTGGCTTAGTCTTGGCTGCACACACTTTTGACTATTTTAACTAATGACCTATTGACAATGCCTCTGTAGAACAATACAATAATTTTATCAGCAATGACAATTCATCAAACTGTTACCTATTTTAAAACCAGTATGTATTTCCTTTCTTAAGTCTTACTCATTTTTAGGTAAAAAAACAACTAATAATACTCAGAGATCAAGGCCAAAAGACCAGAAGGACCATTTGACTAGATTCCATATTCAAAAGGGGCCTCACACTGAAATATTTGTTAGCATTTTTTTATTTCAAAATATTTGCACTATGCCTAATTCTTTCCTTGGTACTTTGCTTTTGTTTTCATGTGTTACTGTTTCTATTTTCATTGTATCTAGAGACTTTTAACAATTGGAAATGGTATGAGCCCTTGAGGAATTTTATAAGACTTTATACAGATTTGTGAAGTTCCTTGCAAAGGAAGGTGGTTTTCCAAGAAATAAATAATCCATAAAATCAAAACAGGGAAAATATCATAGAATGTAACAGTCCAGATGCCTTTGATTAAGGAGATGCACTGTTTTTTAATTTCACTTTTATGATTCCTCCCAAAGACATTTGTGAGCAGACCAGTATTGTTATGGGTAATTCTCAACTTACAACCAGTTATTTGATGAATATTCAAAGTTACCCCATCTCAGAAAGGGTGCTTTAAGGTTTATAAATACACTTCCGGCTATCTGTCCCCCACATGGTTACACCGATCTGAGTATCTGGCAATCTATTCACTTTTATGACTGATAACAAAGTTTAGATCTTTGAGATCTAAGCCCGGCCCTGTTCATCTCACAGGATTCTTGTTGTGGAGTAAACAGGAAGAGGAAGGTGTGTTGGACATATTCACCATCTTAAGTTATTTATAAAAATAATAAAGGTAACAGAATAAGAGTTGGAAGGGACCTTGGAAGTCTTCTAGTCCAACTCCCTGCTTAGGCAGGAAACCCTGTACCATTTCAGACAAATGGTTGTCCCTTAAAAACTTCCAGTGTTGGAGCATTCACAACTTCTGGAGGCAAATTGTACCACTGATTAATTGTTCTAACAGTCAGGAAATTTCTCCTTAGTTCTAGGTTGCTTCTCTCTTTGGTTAGTTTCCATCCGTTGCTTCTTGTCCTGCCTTCAGGTGCTTTGGAGACTAGGTTGGCTCCCTCTTCTTTGTGGCAGCCCCTGAGATATTGGAACACTGCTATCATGTCACCCCTCGCCCTTCTCTTCGTTAAACTAGACATACCCAATTCCAGCAAACCATTCTTTATATGTTTTAGCTTCCAGGTGAGGTACAAATAATTAAATAAATGAAATTAATGCTGTGAACTTTTCAGGGCTCATCAGCAATAGATTGGAAATGGTTTAGTTAGGTATTATCATTGATTTCTATGGAACGTAAAAGTATAATTGTGCAGAATTCATGCCGCTTAAGCCAGTAAAGCCAGAATATGTGTCCTTGTTATTCTCCAAACTAAATTTTTTTGGATACTTTCCTTTTTGGTATGCTACCTGCGAAGTCTATTTTGTGTTTCTGTTCCTTCAAAAGAAATACAGTTGCCCTAGTGATGTCCCCATATTGATGGGCTATTGTCGTAGTCCAGTGGTAGAAACTTGCTTTGCCCCTAAAAGCATCTGCAGGCAATGCCTGCTACTACCCAAAAACTCTCCAATAGTAGATGTGAAGGACTTCTGCTTCATACATTTTGCCAATGAAGGGAAACAGTACTAGCACAGACAGAAAGAATGAAGAGAGGGATCCCTAGTGTTCTCTGAGTTTGGTTGTTTTCTCGTAGACATTTCATTACCCAAACTAGGTAATATCATCAGTGCTAGTCTAGCACTGATGATGTTACGTAGTTTAGGTAATGAAACATCTGTAAGAAAACAGCCAAGTTCAGAGAGCACCAAGGAACTCTCATTTCAACCCTGAGCTACAAATATTCTCTTTTATAGAAAGAACACTGCTTTATGCCATGTTGGAGAGCTGGTTGTATCAATCCCATAAATTATGAATAATTGTAATTCCTGGGCCATTCTGTGCTATCACATTTTCTTTGACAAGCAATACTACTTGAGTTAATTAGAAGAGCTGGACATCTATCCCAAAGTCTGACTGCCCATTTAGTTCTGGAAGATGTATATTTTACTGAGTAGATCTAAATAATGACCTTTTCATGAAGGTAACCATATACATCAAACGAGGTGTGCAAATCATAGGTTGGTCAGTCAGTATAGCTCTCATAGCTTGCTTTACACAGTAATCTGGTTTCAAAGGTGGAAGGAATGGCTCTATTTCTTTTCTGAAAAAATAAAAATAACAAACCACATTTTAAAAATTTATCAGATAAAAATTACATGAAAACAGAAGACAATGTCAAACAGTTTTGTTTTATTGATTTAGTAGGGTGAGATTGAGGTCCTTGCTTAATACAAATCATCCTTCCCACAATGTATGCACCTTCAGAAACTAGGACAAATAATATAGGTAGTATAAAATTTAAGAGTACCATCCATTGTAGTTGGAAACTCAGTAGCATAGTACAAATACCAATAATGAAGCCAAATTAAATTACCTAGACAAAAATTACAAAACTAGAATCTTACTAGAATTTTAATTGTTTAGGACATGAGCCATAACCAGGGCCACAAATCATGATTACAAACTTCAGACTTAACTGTGAGTTATAACAATGAATGCTCTTTAATCTAAAAGATTTAATATATATTATATAAATATTAACAAATGTATTTAATTTAAGAGGCATTTACACTGCACTAAAAAATAGTATCTTACAATCACAGCAGAACCATAGGTCTTAAACTAGCTATGGGAGTCTAATGAACTATTTTAAACATTACCACATTAGAATCCAATCCAATATATTTTCAAATATAATAGACCATGTTTTCCCATAACATAGGAAATATGCCTACTTACCTAATTCTGCAGCCTCTGAACATTCCTGTATCTACGAGGTAAGGACAAACCAGTGTTGTTTTAATACCATCTTTTTCAGCTGCCTTTAGTTCATGGCTCAGGGACTCATGAAACCCCACAACTCCAAATTTACTGGCACAATAATCCTAAATTGGTGATATAAAAAACAAACATGGAACAAGTTACACAATTTAAAAAAAATAGACTTAAACCGATCGTCCTTTATTAAATAAAAATGTCTTTTTGAAAAATTAAACTTAAATAACATTCTTTGATGTTGCTTTTTGAAGAAATAAAAAGCCCTCTGTCTTTCAAGCAGCATTAAAAAAAACACCCATGTCTCAATTCAGCCATTGTTTTCTTTTAAAGAAAGAAGAGCTACCTCAAGCAATTTGGAAAAACGGCCACTAAATAGCATATTTTTTTCTTAGGTTTGCTCAATGGCTTTGATTCCAGAAACTGGAAGGTTTGGACTTTTGCACATTAGTAGCTAAGTCTGAGCAGTATCAGGACAAATCAGAATCTTAATCCATAGTATAAAGTTTAATTTAAAACTTAGGAAGCATTCGATCAAGGGTACTGAGAAAGAAAGAAGGTGCAGGGGAAGGAAGGAAACTACAACAAAGGTCAGACATACCTCAGATTAATGAACTAAAATTTATTAATTTATCCCTTTTAATGGGCCTAACTAAAATTATTGCTTCCTATTTTATTATTAATTAGGATTAATTATTAGTCCTATCTTCAGTAGTAAGAAGGAAAACACATAGCTGATATTGGAAACCTGCTTTTGTCATAATAGAAGAATAATTTACAAATGTCCTGGGCAAATACAGAACCACAGAGTTGCACTTAGGCTACTAAGTCCAACCCCCATGCTCATAGGAGGAATCCAGTTTGAAGCATCCCTGACAGAAGGCTGTCCCACAATGTTCCTCCTGTTGTGACTCTAGCTGCTTTCACTGTTAAAGTAAGAAATATCCTCCTATTGATCAGATGTTTTAAGCACCATAAGCAACAAAGAGATGCAGAGAAAATATGCTGGTAATGCTAGAGACAATACAGTGAATAGACTTGCCAACAAATCACATTATCTCAGCATCTTCCTGCTATCGCCTATCAATAGCCAGAAAAAAATGTAACCTTAATTATATTAGAAACAATCAATCAACAATAAAAAACAATTTAAAACAAAAAGCATCACTATTCAGGAAAGAAGGAAGAAAAGAGAGAAGGAGGGAAAAAAGAAAGGAAGGAGGAAGGAAATATGGCTCTATTTTTACCAGTTACCAATTATAGTTCTACCAAGTTACCAATTCTGATTCACTTTGAATCTAAGCATGTCTCTGGCAATGTCTTTTGAACCAGGAATGCTCTATCCAACATCTAAATTCCTCAAATGACATAAGGCTGAGTGACAGAGGTCCCAGGTTCATTTCTTAGCATCTCCCACCACTAAATGAAGCCTCTAGAGATTTGCTGCCATTTAATAGGAACAATTTTGTGTTGGTTTGGTCAGTAAAAAGCTGCTTTATAGCATGCCCTAATAATACTGTGAGATACTAAATTTAACTCTCATGTCATTGAGATTTCATCAATTAAGGACTATTTTTCTTCTACAATGATAGCTTTACAACAAACTTTTCTATAAAAGATCTGAAAACGCTAGTGGTAATCTCATTGCAATGCTTTTAGTTCACTGGTGATTTTGTTTTCCAAAGATACTAGATTAGTTACTCTTGACTGATGGATTCCTTAAAAGTTGAATTGTTTTGTCCAAGTGCTGCACATATTACCTTGCACACAAACTCTTTCAACATGCAAGAAACATGGTTTAAGAAATTTGTACAAACCTCTACTCCAGCAGTACTAAAGAGGCCAAGAGAGCTTGCAACAGTGACAATATGTCCGTGGTTCAGTTCCAGCATTTTGGGAAGGAATGCTTTAGTGGTCTGCAAAGAACAAAAGAAATAATGTTTTAATCTTTAATGAGCTGGCCCAAAGGTAAGACAGCCAAAACTGTCAAACTTAAGCAGTCCTCCAATCTGAAACCTGCTTATTTCATTTCAGGATCAAGATGGAAATTTAAGCAAAAATAACTAAAAATGTTAATTTATGTAAAATTGTTGAAGCAAAAAGTAAAAATGAATTTATAAAAGTGCACTATATAAAATTACATAGGATAGTACATGTAGTTCTAATTAATTGTCTACTGAAAATATGCAGTTATTGTATTAAGTTACGCTTCTATAGGACTATAAGTAAAACCAAGCCTATATTTAAGGCACTATGTGTAACTATAATGTACAATAGTTGGTTTGATTTGGCAGCTGGGGGAGGGGAGAATATATCCAACTGTGGATTACTCAACAAATATTGAATAAACATCATAGGTAAATTGTCAGGATCCTTGACAGAAAATGCACTTTAATCTCTTAAAGATAAACATGCATGTCATCAAATTAAATAGATAAAGGCTAGCTTTGCTTAAAATGTCCTGATGCATATGTAAAAACAATTACTACAGTTCAGATAAAAATGCTATCATCATAGCGAGGTTGGTAATCAAAGGCCTGTAACATGTGCTGAGTCAACAGTGATGACAGCTTCCAGATCCTTGTTTCTTTTTAATAATTACTTTAAAATGAGGTTTGCCATGGATCAGCCTTTCAGACAGAGGGCATGTTCAAAGGGAGGAACATTCTCTAAAATGGCCATAGGCCACTAAGATAACTTCAGAAGATCTCTTCTGCTAGCTATCAGTGACCATATCCATAAATACACATTACTGTATGAATGAAAAACTATACTACAATGCAGAACTTTCCCCCTTAAGATTGTCTTATTGTTTGTATTTCAAAATTTATCATTATTGCAGTCCCTCAGAGCAACATTTAGCCAGTTCCCTCTTACTAGCATACAAGGCCAGAACATCACCACCACCCACCAACAACAAAAAAATACTCTCCACAAGGTTTCTTTTAAAATCTCATCCCACAAAAACCAAGATATGTCTCTGTGGACCTTTATGAGTTTCCCCATGCAGAAATCTATTTGAAATAGTAAAACATTTATAAGGTGCAGCTGCCATGTGCTTGCAGTAAGAGATAATGTGCTAGAATTGCATTTCTGCCAAATTGATTGTATCTGTAAGCCAAAATAAAGGCTCAGTTTTGAACTGCTATATATCAATTCTACATACATGTGGATTCTTCTCCCTTGTTCTCCCTAACTTAAATCATCTGCCATATGAATTTGCTCTCTAAATAACTGTTGGCTTAAATAATTTTACTAACAACTAACTCAGTCTAATTTCATTTTTATGTCAACTCTGTTTTTCAATCAGAAATGAGTCAACAATTTTTACACGTTCCTTGAACTAGAGATTTGCTTGAAGTTATTAACTCTGAGCTCTGAACACCACACAAATAAAGCATTTTTATGTGCAGTTATTGGGTGACAGAAGATTAAAGGTTTTTGCTTCTACTGATAAAATATTTATTTCAGAATTAATCTTGCTTGTTTGATCTGTCGACTCCATTTTCCTTTGGAGTTTTTGAAAACATTCTAAAAACTTATTGCAGAACAGATAGTCATCTTAATTAGAAATGCAAAATCTAAGGTACATACACAAGGTTGTTACCAACTTGCAATTTTTAATGTAAGAGAAGGAAAAATAAGCACATGATTTGACAGAATCAAAACAGTTTGACAATATGTATTAACTATAATTAATTTTAATTAAATGTCAATGCCGTAAAATCAAATTTAGCTTTTTCATTCTCACCCCATTTAACTTCAATTATTTAAAATATAAATGTAGCACTTCCTTTATATGTTACGTGCTCAAGACCTAAATTGTGTGATTAAAGTATATATTATGGAAATAAAATATGATATCACTTTTCTCAGTAATATCTGGAGTATTCATTTTGTTAATAATCTGAAACTAGAAAGAAGGTAAGTAGTAAATCCTTCTTTTGTTCTATGCCTGTGTTTGCCCCGGTTCCTTTCAAAGAGTTGTGATTGGAAAATGCTGAACGCCCAACTGGTCAACATAAGCAGTTGTAGCAGCTGATAAAATGTATAGACTCTCCTTTAAGAACTTTTACAAAAAAAATTCATGTCTTTTAAAATGATTTCTCAGCAGCTACAAAACTATATTGAAAACTCAGATTTGGTGCCTAAAACAAATTTCTATACACAGCTCTGAATTCATAAATTTAGTATAGAGTTTCTTATTTTGAGCTTGTCAGTCCTCTTACAGCAGAAGGCATCTGCAAATATGTGTCTTGAAAAAAAGAGGGTCTACTTCATTTAATCACCAAAGTCAAGATTGTTAAATCATGATTAAATACAATTTATTGTAGGCCAATGATTGCCTAGTTGCTTGTAAAATATTGAGCTCTTTCATACAATAAGACAACAGGACCACACTGCCATTTACTTGCAGAAAATCTCAAGTTCAATTTCTGGAATATTTAAGTAGATTTGGACAGTTGCTGCCAGTCAATGTCAATCATAATGAGCTAAATGGACTTTGTTGTTGTTGTTGTTGTTGTTAGCTGCGAAGTCGTGTCCGACCCATCGCGACCCTATGGACAACATTCCTCCAGGCCTTCCTGTCCTCTACCATCTTCTGGAGTCCATTTAAGCTCACGCCTACTGCTTCAGTGACTCCATCCAGCCACCTCATTCTCTGTCGTCCCCTTCTTCTATTGCCCTCGATCTTTCCCAGCATTAGGCTCTTCTCCAGTGAGTCCTTCCTTCTCATTAGGTGGCCAAAGTATTTGAGTTTTAGCTTCAGGATCTGGCCTTCTAAAGAGCAGTCAGGGTTGATCTCCACTAGGACTGACCGGTTTGATCGCCTTGCAGTCCAATGGACTACTAGTTTGATTTAATATCTCTTTAAGTAACTCTTGATTTAATACCTATTTAAATATGTGAGAGTTTGGAAAATAAAAAAAATACGTTGAGAAAGAATTGCATTACAACACTTTTTATAATCCAGTTATAAATATAGAGTATTCCATTAACAAAAGATGTTATTTAATTGATAAATAGCAAATAAATGAATAAAATTCAGCAATTTTGGCTTTTAAGACCAAATTTTTTCTAACACTATATTCTTCAATTTCCAATATGAATAGAGAAACATAAACAAGAGTTATATTAAGATTTATATCCTATTTTTATTTTTGTATGGCTCAGGGTAGTATATGTATGTTCCTGCCTTCTAATTACTTTACAAGAAACCTGTGAGCAGGGTTGGATTAGGAGACTCACCAACAGCCACTCAGTCGCCTTTCATGCATAAGGGAGAACTAGAATTCATAGGCTTTTGGTTTCTAACTTTAACCACTTCATCAAATTTATTTTTAGCCTGCTCCTGATTGAGTCTTTGACTAATATGGAGAAGAAATGCAGCTAATATATGAAAAAGTACCAATCTAGATTTAGAGGGAAGCTGTGAATTAGCTATAATCACAAAAATCTTTTAAAAAACATACCTAGCCTCATTACTACATGTTATTATCCCATAACATCAGGATAATTTGCCATCCCTAAACTTACTTTTTTTAAAAAAAAAGTTGTTAATTTTTTCCACTAAATAGTCTTATAAAGTTTCTGAACCAAATGCCTGATAAAACTAGTATAATGAAACATCAGGATAATTTGCCATCCCTAAACTTACTTTTTTTAAAAAAAGTTGTTAATTATTTCCACTAAATAGTCTTATAAAGTTTCTGAACCAAATGCCTGATAAAACTAGCATAATGAAACTAAGCAAGTATATTGTTTTATGAGATAGGGACTAAGATATTTCTAAGCATGGAAAACTTAGTTTCAAATATCCCCCTCCTTTATTACTTTAGTTGTAGTTTTAAAAACATCAAGAAAGCTAGGTGAAAAGATAAAACAATGTCATACAAGCACAGAACTAAAATTTCAACTAAGAAATATGAAAACATAAATAAAACAATAAAACATGGTCCGAAACCAAGTTTTAGTCTATAATATGATGTAACTAGTATGGTTCCTACTAATACCAGTACCTATTTAATGAAGCAACCAGGAGAACAACTGTTAACCATATTCTGTGCACAAGATGCAAAGGAACTGGCTCAACTACATTTACAGCCATACAAGGAATTCCCTTGATACCTGCATAGAAATTACTTTTGGCTGTAGGATAGAATTCTGTATACCGTGTCTAACCGAAAAAAGTGCCAAGTTGTGGGTCAAGAAAACTCAGATCCTATTGCTAAGAAGAGGAAGAATATAAATGGTAGTAACGATAAGGAATTATAATTCTGTATTAGGACACTGGTATTGGGGGACAGCATCACAAAATTTACTTTCATTTACATTCAGTACAATTGTTTTTAGCAAACTACAAGGACTTATATTAGTCAGTGGCACAGTGGTATTTTTATGTCATTGACTGTATACTGGATAATATGAAATGTTAAAATGGTGGGGGGGAGAGCAAATGCATTAGTAAAACCATGAGCTTTAGAGCAACACTTTGCTAGCCAGTCTAGTAATCAGGCCTTGGTCAAACTAATTTTCATTTCAGCTGTCAGGGTAAATAAAAAACCAAAGTATCGGTCAAATATAAATATATAAACATATAAAATAATCTAATAAGCACAAAATCAAATGAAAAAGGACAGGGTGCAGAAAAATATTATGAGTCTCTTGACTCCACAATTCTCTTAAATGGTATCTGAGAATCTTTGGTTTCCAACAGCTTCTAAGAGTTCCAGTCAAAGAATAAAATCCTTAAAGTTGATTATACACACCCATTTTGTTCTGGAGAAAAATCTATGTGATTGCAATGACACATAATCAATCTACACAGATTACTTACCATCAAGAAAACAAATAAGCCAAAATGGAAAATGAGCTAAGAAAACAAATGTCAAAATGGGAAATGGGTTAAGAAATTAAAAGTTTAGCAATCTTTGTCTCTACATTTCTCACACACTTTAATTCAAGATGTTAAAGGAAGGAAAACAAAGTTGGTAGAGACTTTACTAAGGAATAACAAAGAAAACATCAAAAGCTTATTTTTAGGTGCAGAATCTAAACTACCAAGAGTTCCAGCAAAAGGAGTCACCTTTTGTCTTTTAGTTGTTCATTACACACTAGAAGTTTCCTAGCACCTAAATCCTAAGTCTCACCTACTAACACATTCAATTTCTAGTTGTGAAAATTCTTCACCCCTGTTTAATTAGCACCAAAGCTTGTTGCCATTTGGTTAAAAATCAATAAATAATGCAAATACTTAAACCTTGCCATTTACCACCCAACTCAGTTTAAATACCAATTATTGCGAAATGTAAGCACACTATTGTGTTCATGTCCTGCTTCTGGAATTTTTATAAGCTGATCCCAAGAGAGGCAGAAATGCTGGACCAGTTGTATCTCTGGCGTCATCCAGCATGGGGCCTCTGTGAAATGGAGAACAGTGAAAGGAAGAGAGTCACCTGTAGCTCTACTAAGGCAGGAAACATCCAAGGAATTACTTCAATATATCTAAGTATGAGATACATCACTTACACAATGCTAATAAAGTATAATATTGATCTAGAAGTTGAAATGAAATCAATATTTTAAACCTGAATTGTCCTTCCACATGGACAAAAGATCTTTCTGTTTATGGAGGGAAATATTCCAGAGGCTTCCTGTAAATAGAAGAGAATGGAATCCCCACTGCAGCTCCCAGTATTATTTTCCATTCTGCTTCAGAAATATTCAATTGGAGATGGCCCTAGGAAAGGAAATTTGAGAAACCTACTCTCTAGACCAGGGGTGTCAAACTGCCGGCCCGTGGGCCAGATGCACCATAGTGAAACCACGCCCACCCCATTGCCAGCAATGACAAAAAAAATCACAATATGTCGCAATACATCACGTGACCATGCGAGTTTGACACCCCTGCTCTAGACAAACCAACCAACCACCATATAAGCTTTGTTCTCATACAATGGGCATTTACTGCAAAAATCTTTTTCCACAAATTGGAGGAAAAAGATACATAGGATCTGTAATTCTGTAGAAAATGATAAATACAGCAAGAAGATAAGAGGTTTCTCTCAGAAAGAAGTTCAAACAAAAATAATTAGGCTTTCCTTAGAAATACACTTTAAATGATTCATCAGTCAATGTAAATATGCAATATTGATAGCTTACAAATCAGTGTTGCCAGAACAAATTAAGTTTTTTATGATTAGAAACACAATTTAAGATAAGCGATATTTGCATAAGACAGCCTATTTTCCTTTCAATAAACAATTAGGAAAAAAATTGTTTACAAAATATTTGCCTTTTTACCACACCATTCTATACTTTTTTCAGAAGAAAACTCCATTATGTTTAAGAGAACAGTTTGGAAAGTGAATCGGTGTATGCAAGTATACACCAGACCAAGAAATGACTTAGGTTATAATGGGTGGATTAAGTTAAATATATCAGACAAGTAGTGACAACAAAATGTCTCATCTTTGCCATAATGAAGTAGTGACAAAATAAGTTTCTTACAACCCCACCCCCAGAAGAAAAGTATTGCTCCCAGATGTATTATGTCATGTACTTCCTTGTGTAATATGTATCACTCCTGTATTAATTTGATTCTGGGAACAAGCAGGATATGCCCATATCCTACTATAATAAGGAAATAAAAAGAGTACTATAAAATAATTCATTCCTTAAAAAATAGATAGAACACAATGTTAGTTCTTTCTGCTAATTTTTATATAATTTCTACATTACTTTTCATTACAAGGAATCTGAAAGTACTTACACCTTATTAAGCACTGCAGAAGAATGCAATAGAAATATTTTAAAATAAAGCAAAAGAAAACATTGGAAACAATAACAAAAATATATTTTAGTCAAAGCCTAAAATAGATAAGCAGAGAAGAAAAATTAGTAAGAGTTAAAAAAACTTTGGAGATATAGGTAAAAATAGAATTGGTAGGAAATTCTGGAAATTGCAATCTGAATGCATTTTGGGGTCACCAAATGGAGAACACTAGCGTATAATCCCATTTTTGGAAAATAATAATAATGATGATGATGATGTTGGAAGGGACCTTGGAGGTCATCTAGTCCAACCCCCTACTCAGGCAGGAAACTCTATACCATTTCAGACAAAAGGCTGTCCAGTCTCTTCTTAAAAACTTCCAGTGTTGGAGCATTCACAGCTTCTGGAGACAGGTTGTTCCATTGGTTAATTGTTCTAACTATCAGGAAATTTCTCCTTAGTTCTAGGTTGCTTCTGTCTTTGGTTAGTTTCCATCCGTTGCTTCTTGTCCTGCCTTCGGATGCTTTAGAGAATAGCTTGACTCCCTCTTCTTTGTGGCAGTCCCTGAGATATTGGAACACTGCTATCAAGTCATCCCTCGTGCTTCTCTTCATTAAACTAGACATACCCAATTCCAGCAACCATTCTTTATATGTTTTAGCCTCCAGTCCCCTAATAATCTTTGTCGCTCTTCTCTGTACTCTTTCTAGAGTCTCAACATCTTTTTTAGATCATGGTGACCAAAACTGGATGCATTATTTCAAGTGGGGCCTTACCAAGGCATTGTAAAGTGGTATTAACATTTCACGTGATCTTGATTCTATCCCTCTGTTAATGCAGCCTAGCACTGTGTTGGCTTTTTTGGCAGCTGCAGCACACTGTTGGCTCATATTTAAGTGATTGTCAACTAGGGCTCTGATATCCCTCTCACAGTTACTAGTATTCAGCAAGGTACCACCTATACTATACTTGTACGTTTGGTTTTTCTTGCCTAAATGTAGAACCTTACTTTTTTCACCATTGAATTTCATTTTGTTAGATAGTGCCCAACATTCAAGTCTGTCAGCTCATTAGTTGCAATTTCAGAGTTTTCTGTATATTTGACTGTCATCAGATACAGATCTTATAAAAGGCAGATGAAGTTTCCAATAGAAGACTGTTCCAAAAGTAAGAAAAAGTCAGAAAGTCCACTTTCCCTACTAGTGATATGGAAATATATTATACCTTTGTATTTTCCTTAAGATTCCTATTGCCCCTACCTATTGACCTTCTTCAAATGGGTGGTTGAAACATGATTTTTCCCATGGGTGAGTACATTGTGCAAGAGAATGTTGTTTTCCTTGTCATTTTAAAATTGTTCTAAACTCTTTTTAATACTGCATGCTGCCTAGAGTTGTTATAACACTGGGAAGCTTTACAAATTTTAAAAATAAATAAATTGGTGCCAACTGACAATATTAAGTTATCTTTGTATTGTAGATATATGAAAATATATACATTCAATTCTAGCATCTCCAAAGAAAGAATTTTGAGGGAAAGATGTGCTCAAGAATTTGGAGGGCCACAGACAACCCCAATAGATAAAAGGGAGATAGAAAGTTTCATTTCTTTTACCTTAAGATAGTTTCATCTGTATACCATTGTTGAGTTGAAAGGTAGTATCACAAAAGTGAGATCAGTAAATACTACTTATGTCAACTGAATCTAATTCTTTGTAAATAGAGACTGATCAAAAGAAAAAAATCAGAAAAAAGGGTTTTTCAAAACGATTGATGTGCAATATATAATTAGATCTCAGTATCAGTACTTGGGCTTTACATTCCAACTATTTATTGCTGATCTAAAGCACCGAGCACAAAGTAATCGAAGCACACAATGGAATATCAAAAGACTTCAACTTCTATCAACTTGAGAGTTTTTAATAACCATCAGCTTTCATGACTTTCCATTTTTATTCAATAAGCATACCTCAAGTCTTAGACTTGATGTATAGCACTAATTGACTTAGTTTAATTCAAGCTTAATAAAAGATCAAATAATGCATCTGATGAGAAGGTTGGATATTAAGTGCTCAAAAACTATACATACAGTATAATAAAGATAAGTATCTGTGAACAAGCTTGCTGGGCTTTACATATAAAAATTGGAGTTAAAATCGATGATGATGAAAAAACATATTGAAACAACTCAGATACACCTACTTTCAGCCACTTTTAAAACGCACAGATGAGAACAACTGTCTAAAAGATACTTGAGGGCATACTTAAAAGCACTTGTTAAAAAAAGCCAACTATTTAAACTTTTGCACAGAAGTAGACCCACCATTCATCAACTGGCACTGCATCTAAAAATGACACTAAGGATTGTGTCCCATTGTGTCTTCCTTGTGGAAGAAAGCCATCCGTCAACAGAAAAAGCAGTGAAACTCATATGATAGTAATTCTGGGGGGTCTTATGCAGAATAAGGGAAGAAATTTGCACAAAACCTCTTTTCCACTAGGTAGTACAGAGGAATGAAGGCAGAGCCTATCACCCAACTTCTTAAGAATAAAGATTGTAGCTTAATCAGCAATGGAATTCAAGATTGTAGAAGACCAATTGTTGTCACCAGTACACAATAAAGATTTCCTATAGTAACATACTAAATGATATGTGTATTTATGATCATCAGTAGCAGATGTCAATAGCTCAGACTCTTTTTGTTTTAATTATTTTTGTACTCCTGGTAGTTTGGATTGGAAAACAAGAGATGCCTAAGTATCACATAAGAAAGTAATTTCTTCCTAAAGACATTTTCATGAACTACAGAAATCATGTACATGGAACTAGAAAGGTTGTGGCTGCTAACTAAAACTATATAAAGTTGTATAACAAGGAGCATTTTTAGTGTTTTATTGGGTCTGTCTGCTTCAAATAAAACACTATTGGTCCAGAGCACAGAGAAAAAGTCAGAAATAAGAATAGATAAAAGTTGCTACAATAATCCTACATACTTTACTCAAATTCTGTTGACCACAATGGAGCTTATTTGTTAATAAATACTTATAGGATTACAACTAAATGTTCTATTAGTTGGGGATTTAAAAACGATTCCTTAAACCACACAATTTTGTAAATAAATGATTTAGTTGCTGAAATGAAGAACAAGATAATTCAGGAATTTAATGAATGACAATACTACCAAAGCCTCTCATTTTTATATTATGCCACTAACCAAATTAGTGGTTAGCACTTTTTCTACTTTTTTGAGTATCAGCTAGATGTTTATCCTTCTAGCAGAAAAAGTTTCTAAGTATAGTACTTTCCTTTTGTAAAATATTAAAGGCAAACTTCTTTGAATTATGCAACTGGTATGTGCTGAAATGGGGTCTCAGATCAATTCACTTAGCAGTATACCGTGTAGATCTAAAGAGTGTGCTTGACAGAAGGATCATGAACTACTTGTCTGCTCTTCTCTCTTAAGATACATTCAGCATGTATTTAAGATTCTCAATAGCAAAAAGCTACAAGCTATATCAACATTGCAGGTGCTGGGATGGTGACTACTATACAATGGTGTGTGAATCATTTAAAAAATCATATTTAATGAAATACTTGTTTACAGTCAGTAATAGAAACCATAAAAGTAGCATTCTCAACATTAGAGGATTTAAGACTGCCAAGAAAGCAAAGGGGGCCAAGGAACCATTTCTATTACTCAAGTGCTCTTTAGATTCAATCGGCTGTAGACTTACCTGGGAAGTAAGCCCCTCTGGGGATGCCAGTACAAGTGATGAAAGCCACAATCATTCAAAGTCTACTTCAAGTAGCAACAGAGCAGAAAGTAGACTATGAATACAGCACAGAACATTTATCAGCCCAGTGATTGAAAACAAGGCTAAAATGTACTTCTGCTTGTGATTTCAGATAGCTGCTACTACTCAAATGACAAAATATTCTGGTGAGCCATGATCATAGTCAAAGTAGTGAAGCTCCCTGTTTTTGAGGCAATAGTTTCTTACAGCTAGTTCCAACTAGATAAATCAAATGGGCTGTAAAGCATGTTTAAAAATATGCCTTTCTTCACTGTCATAACACATTAAATATATTATAACTTCTAAAGAGCCAGCTGTACAATATAATTCAAAAGGAGAACTAACAGAACTCACAAGTGAATGTTATTTAAATCTATTGATGTTTCTATAGTAATATCTCTGAACTGGAAGATCTATAACATTCCCAACTCTTACTGCAACCTGTAAGTTAATTTGACAAACATGTGTAATTACTATTTTCACGGCAGTATAGTTTCTATGGATCAGGCTCACTGAGTACAAAGATCAGCAAAAAGGTAGATGGCACAACAGTCTAGGGCAAAACCAGTGGTGGGATTCAGCCAGTTTGTACCACTTCGGCAGAACCGGTAGCTAATTTTTTGTTGCCCACGCCCAGAATGGACTTCCGGAAGCAGCATCCACATAGAGAACCGGTTGTTCACATGTTTGAATCCCACCACTGGGCAAAATTATCTTGAAGCTACAGTCTTACGCAAAAAAAAAAGCTACAAATTTTAAACTTCATTCAACTTTAAAAGAAAGGACAAAGTAAAAATGGAAACATGATCATGAACTAAATAAATAGCCTTGCTCATCTTCAGAACATCAAAGTTCACTGTCATTCGGCTAGAAATAAGTATATTTACCCAGAAATGTGCATGGCAATTAACCATCATGGTCCTCTCAATAAGCTCATCAGGACATTCCAGAAGATGGTGCCCGGAAACAACACCGGCATTGTTCACGAGGACTGAGACTTCACCAACCTCCTTGCAGACTCTCTCAGCAGTCTTGTATACATTCTCTCTGTTGCTCACATCACAAGTGTATGTATGAACTTGTAAGTTGTATGGAGGTAGCACTTCCTCTTCACCATGCCCAGCTGCTTACAGAAATCCAGAGAAGCAAAGGAGAGGGACAAATAAGAATTTAATTAAATATATATTCAGTGTTTCCATACCAGGAAATAAGAGGCAATTATTAATCTACCCAGTTTGACAAGATTCTTGTTAGTCCTGTTCCAAAAAATAAAGTGTGACAACTACATACCAAAACAATGAAGTACCAAGCCCTACAGAGCTAATCTTCAGCAGTGATCTACTGATGCCAATTGGAAGGTAACACGACCAAGGATTGCACCATTCTGATTTAAAAATGAAGCTGAGCAGCCCCAAGCTCAGTGGGGACATGTAGACCTACCTTTTCCATATTTGTTCAGAAACAAGCATTATTGAATACCATTAATTTATTTTGCAGGCTGCAATTTTCGAGCTATTTACCTGGCAGTTAATGCTACTGTCCTAATTAAGGCATACTACCAAATAGGTTTTAACATTATTTAAAATTATTTATATCATTGTTATTATGCCAGTCATTACTTCAAGCAATATCTATATCCTTCTGTCAAGAAAAGCATTTGACATGAGCCCTTTTTGCTTATTTTATATTATAGCAACTATTTCTTAAATTATAACAATTTATTTACAAAAGCCTAACTCCTACTATGATAGAAACAAATTCTATTGTCACCATTATCATTTTCTGTAAGCTTTGAACGGTTAAACTTTCGATTATTTATCCAGTGTTTTTCAATATATTCAAAGTCGTGGAGTAGAATGACATGGAAATTTATTTATTTAATTTGTACAACCACCCATCTCCAACCAGTGACTCTGGATGCAAGCAATCATGAAACATTTAAAACACAATAAAAAGAAAAGTAAATGCAAATAGCTAAGAGACATTGTAATACAATACTATCAACCTCAATCAGATGAACAAGAAAAAATGCCCAAATTCCTAAACTTCTTGGGTGACAGGAATGGAGAATATTTTCCCAAGAGCCAATTTCAAGGATACTCTTCAGTGCTTCTCCTCCATCCTCCACTCCTAAACCCAGAACTTTTGAATATTTTCAAATCTGCTGCCCTTAAGAAAAGAGCAGGACAAGTCGCTCTGGAGAGGCTGCAAAGCAGCAAGGCAACTCAATGGACCTCCTTGTGACTTGTGGAAATGTCTCCTCCTGCAAAACACCTGGATATTCCTACCTTAGCTCTGGGCCAGAACCAATCAGTACTTTCATTCTAAGTAAAGAAAGCTTAATGCAGCAATTCTTCTGAAGGGTCATCTAGATGTACATTGAACTCAGTGAAACAGGAAATGCCTATTCCAAGCACTATCAAGAGTAATAGTTTCAACTGTGGCAATCATACGAATTTCCCCCCCCCCTTCTCATTGCAGCGCACCTCAGGCTAGGTGGTGATACCCACACAGTCCAATTTTCCTTCTTTGATGGAAGCCATACTTGATGCCTTCTTTCCCACTCGGGAGAATTTGGCGCCCGCTTCACGCGCCAACGCCAACCCCGTTACCTTTCTGAGCCGCGACCACAGCTTCTTCCGAGATCTCCCGGTAGATGTGCCGCACCATGCCCGCCGTCTCCTCGTTGCTCTGCTTGTTGATGTCCCACAGGACCAAGCGTGCTCGGCGGCGGGCGAACTCCAGAGCGAAGAGCCGACCCAGCCCGCTACCGGCTCCGGTGATCAGGCACACCTGCCCCGCCACGCTCTTCTCCTTGGGGCGCACGAGCCATTTGGCGGCGGCCACCACGAACGCCCAGAGGACCTTGAAGGTGACCACGAAGAATTCCAGGATGATGTTCATGGCTGCCGAGCCGCTTTTTCGACGGAGAAGCCTCGGGGGATGCGGGGAGCCGCTTTCTGGCGATGGCGCGAGCGAGGGAAGTGAGCGCGCGGGGTTCCCCGCACCGGTCTTGGGCACCGGCGCAACAAGTCAAAAGCAGCGGGACTGCTTAGATGAGGAAGCGTCCCTGTTCTCGCCCGCCTTGCCCCGAGCAGTAGAGTGGCTCCCACTCTTCAGAGAGACAGGCAAGAGTCTCTCTCTCTCTCCCTCTCTCTCTCTCTCTCTCTCTCTCTCTCACACACACACACACACACACAAACACACACAGAGACTTTGGACACTCTCTAAAGACACCTGGCTGGCCGGGACGGACCTCCAGAGAGTCCAACTCCACCCCGCCTCTGACTCAGCGGTTGTTTTGTGCAGCGAGCACAAGCCCTGTTACTTAACGGCCACCGTGCCTCTCCTGCAACCTACACCCGGCGAGTCGACTAGGGAAGTCGGCAAAGTACAAGTTCTGAGAAAAGCAGCCGGCGCTCCTGACCAGGATTTCCCTGCGTCCTGCCTCACCCGCTCGGGCACCGCTGGGCTCCCCTATAAAAGGGCGTGCTGCGCGACCACCTTGCCTGCTTTCACTAGAATACCGAACGGGGCCAAGAGGCGGCTGCTTCGAGCGCCACTGCCGCTCTTCCACGCCTCCTTTCCCCAGCCCTACCTGCAACCTTTACCTCGCGTCTACGCCAGAGCTCCGCGCAGCGCCCGCTATGTGAGCATGTTCGCACCGCTCGGGGCTCTATATAGCCCCGGCGCGAGAGCGCCAGCCCGCCCCCCAACGCCCCCCTCCGTCTGCGCTTCGCAGCCCGGCCCCTCCTCCTCCTCCTCCTCGTCCACTTTGCAACCCGAACCGTTTCTCCCCACGCGTTTTCGCCCAACAGCGCCACCGTCGCAATTTGGCGGACGGCCCGAACTAGACCGAACGGGCAAGCCCGCCACGCGTGGGACCTTCCCCACCTCGGTAGGCCGCCCAGCTACCACCGGAAAAAAAAAACAAAGGGTCGCGGTTTTTTCTTTTGTTTCGCGGCGTCCACGGATTCGGCCCAGGAGTGGGCGATTGTGAAGAACAAGCCTAAGTGCGCGTCCTTTGGCAGCGAATCCCATTTAAGTCAACAGACACCTGAGTAGAGTATAGCGCTGAACCATGGTGGCACCCCGGGTTAGAAGTCCCCGTGGCTAAATTCACGTAATACTTACAATATACAAAAAGAGGAGCCAGGAGTTAGTTTAGGGTGGTTAGCGTGGTTTCTAAGCCCATTCAGAATTCTGTACCATCTTTGAACAAAAGTTACATCGCATAAATTTAACTCAGTGTTAATCTGATTTCAGAACAAAAGGGGTGGTTTTTTTTTAAGGTACTGCTGTTTGCTATAACAGACTAATCCTGCCGGAAACAATGTGAATCGGAAACATTATTGAGTGGAACTCCTAATTTTCTTTACAAGTGGAGAAAACTCTGCAAATTGAAGCAAAAGATAGGCGCGTTGCTTTCTACCAGAAACCGCTTCCGTCGTTTGGTCCGCAAGACCACCTCGACGTGCAATTTTTTCCCCCATCGCCATCCCCAATAACCGGAGATCTGATTAATTCGATCCACAAAGCGGACCCAAATAGTTGAAGACATTTAAAGTTGATTTAATCCTATCCCACATAAACTTCCTAGACATCTGCAGTGATTTCAAATGGAATTTACGGCCAAGATAAAGCATACGGACACGAAATTCAGCATACGGATCAAATTCAGAAAGGATTTCTGTGTGTGTGACGTCAAACCGGTCATTCAGCTAGATTTGGAAGGCTGAAGTTGAGGTGACCTACAGACAGCAAAATTCCTAGCCGGCCAATGATGTAACATCAGAATGCACCTGCCTGCATGCCTCTGTGTAGAAAGACTTGCTCCGGTAGCATGTTGTAACTCCAGTTTTTCCCTTTTGCCCTCCTAGGGTTGAAATGTATGCTGGGGAATGTAGTTTTTACATAAGCATTTGGCTTTTCTTTCATCTTTTAGGCTTTCCTATGCTTCGGATTCAGTTTACCCATTGTAATCGTAATGAATAGGATCTACTGTAAACTAAAGCCTCTTTCAAGTCGAGCTTGATTCCCGATGACATGGTGGACAGTCTGCAGTTTTCTTGGCAGTAAAATGAAAGAGGTTTGCCTTTACTAAACTTTTCAGCTGCTAAACAAACTAGGCTGCTTAGCTTTCAAACCCAGTCACGTGCTGCTCTTCTTACACGCACATTGAAATTTACACGGAGTAAATAGAATAGAATATAAATCCGTGTAATGTAATGTAGTCCCCATTAAGTATTCCAATTTCCATATAGTAGCCTAGTGAAGAAGGCACTTAGGAGAAAGCTCCCATTTAACCAACCTGGGTCATATATACAGTAAGGACGGCATACTGTATTCTATTTCATGTAGACGTCACTTATATGCTTCTACACGACATCTGTTCGATTGTCTAGAAAAGGAGATATCAAGAGATTAAAAACAAGTAGTATTACCAACAAAATCCCAAAATTAGCTTACTTTAATACAGTGATAAAATAATGTACTTTAAATGTCACACCCCGCCCCGTTCTTATCGCCTACCCTGGTTGGCAATAAAAAACGAAAGCATAAAAAAATCTTTCACCATTTCAAGGAATCATAACAGCTTCCGCGTTCCTTTCAGCGCTAATCTGGCCACCAAGCTGGACTACTTGGTGCAGGCATTAATTTAGACAGCTGAACAGGAACGGGGGCTTCTCATTCAGCGGTCCCTTCTATTGGCCCGCCAAGCGACAGTTCATGTACTCTGCGCATGCTCCCCATCTTTCTTTTTCCGGTAGAAACCATGGCGGCCGAGGAGTAAGTATTCCTTTTGAGAGGCAATCCATTCCCATCCACCGCATTAAGACCTTTTTTGCGGGCCTTTCTTTTTAAAAAAGTTTTACCATGGCTTTATAACTTGGAAGGTTTGCCCTAAACTATTGCAACCGGTGTTTGGAAGGGTTAATTAGGGAGATTCGGCTGAGAACTGGAACCCTTACTGTAATGAGTCGCGTTGCGTGTTGGGTGCTTCAGAGCGAGAGAACTCTAAGGGAGGAGGGCATTTGCAGTCTCAGATCTACTATGCTACTTCGTTTGATTAATGGTTTAGTCTAGGCCTAGTTATTGCCTTTCGGTAGTGTACACGCATACAAGTGGGTGAATGGAAGACGCTTCTGTTATAAGATTGCCAGAATGTGGTCCTTCGCCTAAAATCAGGGATCCGGAACTCCGTGGTATTCATCGCTGAAAATGGCAAAACAACAACCACCACCTTGGAATTCTTCCTGCTTTTTCCATGATTTTTGTAAATAAATGTCTTCCAACTACTGTCAATCAGTAACCCTGGTTTCGCTATAAATTTTAGAATTATTTCAGTAAGGGAAACGTCCAATAGTAACAGAATGAGTTGAAGGAAGTGGTTTTTTCCTTTGATAATGTAATAATAATAATAATAATTAATAATTAATAATAATAATAATAATAATATAATAATAATAATAATAATTTTATTTATATACCGCCCTTCTCCCGAAGGACTCAGGGCGGTGAACAGGGCAGATATATAAAAAATACAAAAATACAAAAGTTAAAAGAAAATTAAACATATGCCCGACTAAAAACAGTAAATACAGATATTAAAAATGACCATAAAAACCCAACCCATCCCCCATCAGGCCAGGCCGGTTTGTTCAAATAAGAGTGTCTTCAGATCGCTATGGAAGGAATGAAGGTCGGGCGCCGGTAAGAATGGTTGATGATGTATGTTTGGATAATTAAGAGTAAATTCCATAAAAACTGCAAAAATGTACCAAATTAGGAACAAATGTATTTGTGTATTTAAGGCGCTTATATTTCTTGAAGTTCTAGGGTTTTTTAAATTGGGTACATTTTGTTATCAAACAATTTTCGTTTGAAATATTTTGATATAATTTTTGTTAATTTGCTGCTTTATAATTTAGAGGAAAAAAGAAGTTGCCTTCAGTGCCAGAAAGCCTTTTAAAGAAAAGGAAGGCTTTTGCTGATTTAAAGGCCAAACGCCTGAAGAGACTGTTGGTCCAAAAGAAGGTAAATACTATCCCATGGGACACTTCCTCTGACAGTTTGCATAAGAGTACAGTAAAAAAAATAAATCTAGCATGATTTAATAACTAATTCTATGCTCATTTACATAGAATATAGACACATTGTATTCATTTGGCTTACTAGCAAGTAAATCTGTATCAAATTGCAAATTAGTACGTGACTTTAATTAATGTCAAATGTTAAAATTGCTGCCTTGGTATGTTTCAATTTGATCTTAAAAGAGTAATGAATTATGAAATGGCAAAAACTGCATTTATTTTTAGCTTTACTTTGAATTTTCTTTTAGTGTTTTGCAGTTTTAGTGTGGCATCTACAGAATCCCAAGCTTTTCCCATTTCAAACAAAACAGCTTATCCTAAACATTCTGCCTTTTATCTTGAGTGTTCTGCTTTTTTCCCTGGAATGGACTGCATTCAATGAATTAAATAAATCCAATTTATTTGGGATTCACATACTACTTCACTTCCAAATCATTCTAGCTTCTATTCTAACTTTTTTCTTAATCAGTAATGCCTTATCCTGGATCCATTTTTTCTTAATATATCTTGCATATAATTTTCTTAACATATCTTTAATTTTACATGGATTGGCAAGTTATATGCTAGAAAACTTTATACTTCTCAGGGTTTTGCAGCCATTCCTAAACTGTACTTTGCTAAAATAGTTCTTGCTTTCACTGTTCTCTCATTGAAAATCCTTGTCTGTCCTCATCTGCTTTACATTTATATATAATGGTATTTACATTTATATATAATGCTTGGCCAGGGGGTTGGGCTCCAAGGATTTTTCCAATTCTGTTATCCTGCTTTAGCATGAATCTACCAAAATTTGGGAACTTGCCCTTCCCTGCAAGAAAAAGGTAAAGAAGCTAAAGATTAAAAAGAAAGTAAGCATTCACTTTGAAATGACTTTAAAAAATTGAGAGTCAGCACAAGTTGATTAGAAATGAGGAAAATATTTTTTTAAATGAATTTTCTGTCTTGGGACTATGTTGTCTTTGAAGTGGAGTAAAAAAAAATCAGTTGCAGTGTTATGACTAGAGTAAATTGAAATTCATATTTATTTGGTTTGATATCTAATTTTACCTGACAACGTAGTTGTGAGATTAAATGGGGGATAACTGGCCACTCTGATGATCTGGGGGGAGTAAAAAATAAATTTCTCAATATAATGTTCTCATTGCAGTTGCGAAAGGAGGAACGAAAACTCATTTATAAAAGAGCCCAGACCTATCATAAAGAATACAGGCAGATGTACCGTCGTGAGATTCGCATGGGACGTATGGCTCGCAAAGCTGGCAATTACTATGTACCTGCTGAACCCAAATTGGCATTTGTAATCAGGATAAGAGGGTAAGGTAAACAAAACCACTATTAAACAGTTAATTCTAACCAATACTAATTGGACAGTTTTATTTAGATATCAAATTTTCCTATTAAGGAGATTGTGATTGTTTTATCACATTTACCTTGCCCAGTATTCAATTTACACACGCTTTAAAGACAGTTTTAAAGTAGAATTTAATGCTTTAAATATCCCAGTATTGTACTGATTATTCTGTGAAGTCACTGAGTCAGATCATTTTTGACACTGGCCTGAAAGGTGTCAAGTAAGATTTTTTTTCCTGTTCTAACTTAAGCTAAAAATGGAAATTCAACTTCTTGCATACAAAGTGATGGTGTATTACTGATTGTTAGTGAAAAATTGTAAATTAACAAATGTTAGGTACAAAATGAGTGTCACATGCAGAAGTATAGAGGATATAGAATAATATGTCAGTAGGGATGTGAAAAACTCACTGATGCAGAAATAGAAATTTCTTTAGAATTCTGGAAATTTCTGTTCCCCCTCTAGACCCTGCCAAGTGTCCTCTGAGCCAAGCTGTTGAGAGGGTAGTTCTGCAGGTGCTGGATCTAAATCCTCCAAACTGGAAGCAGTTTGAAGTGTTCTATGGGTAATCAGACCTGAAATAGCTCCCCTTTTTCAGGATATCTCAAAACAGTTTCTGGTTCTTAGGATTTATTTCTGGAGACCATGAAACTGCCTTTGGAAGTGTTGTCCAGAGTGCGAATGAAACGTTTCATAATTCTCTGAAAGTTTCCATGCACAGATCAGTGAATTCTGTAGATAACTACATGTTTGCATTTCTTAAGACAGATCTGAGATTAGTCTAATTTTTCTACAAACTATGAATTAGTGCCTGTAGTTGTCAACCAATAGTCAAGTAATCAGTGTATGCTATGTTTGATCATCTGTATACCTTCATAATTAATTTCCAATTGCTTCTTAGTTTAGATTAATCAAAAAATGCATTTTTAGGGTATAGGTATTTAAATTTTGTAGAAGAGAATTTTGCATAGTTCCTAGCTAGATGACAGCATTTGCCTACCTTGATTGATACCATAAAAGCTAAGCAGGATTGGACCTAGTAAATGAGAGACCACTAAAAAGTGTCATACGTTTAGGTAGGCTGGAATGTTGAAAAAACAAGCATATTGGTGTTCCTAAGAAATAGATGGACTTGTAGACATCAATTAAAGAACAGATTACTAACGTAGGGCAACAATTACCGTATATACTTGAGTATAAGCCGACTCGAGTATAAGCCGAGACCCCCAATTTCACCCCCAAAAACTGGAAAAAGTTGTTGACTCGAGTATAAGCCGATCCGCCGTTCTGCAAGCCTCTGCCGCCAGCAGAGGCTCGATCCGCCATTTTGCAAGCCTGAATACACAGGAATACCCTGTGTGGCCGCGGCTCTCGGGGAAGCCCTGGCTGTCAGCTTCCTCGCTCCACGCTGCCATTCGGGGCCCGCGCGTTCCCCGGGCAAATCGCGGCGCCCAGCAGGCGAGGAAACACGCCCGCTCCAGTCGCCCCCCCTTCCCTCAGGGGACGCGAAGCAAGTGACCGCCCGGAGCTTACCGAGGACTTGCTTCGGTGCTTCCAGGATCGCGCGCACCTCTCCCAAGCCGCCGCCGTCCGGAGACCTGCCGAAGTTTGGGGAGGTGCGCGCGCACCTCCCCAAACCTCCCCAAACGTCGGCAGGTCTCCGGACCTCTGCGCCCTGCCTGCCTGCTTCTTTCCGCAGCGGAAAGAAGCAGGCAGGCAGGGCGCGGAGGAACGGAGACCTGCCGACGTTTGGGGAGGTTTGGGCGCCTCCCCAAACCTCCCCAAACGTCGCCGGGTCTCCGTTCCTCTGCGCCCTGCCTGCCTGCTTCTTTCCACAGCGGAAAGAAGCAGGCAGGCAGGGTGCGGAGGAACGGACACCTGCCGACGTTTGGGGAGGTTTGGGCGCCTCCCCAAACCTCCCCAAACGTCGCCGGGTCTCCGTTCCTCCGCGCCCTGCCTGCCTGCTTCTTTCCACAGCGGAAAGAAGCAGGCAGGCAGGGCGCGGAGGAACGGACACCTGCCGACGTTTGGGGAGGTTTGGGCACCTCCCCAAACTTCGGCAGGTCTCCGGACGGCGGTGGCTTGGGAGAGGTGCGCGCGATCCCGGAAGCACCAAAGCCTCGGCCGCGCACAAGTCCTCGGTAAGTTTTTTTTGTTGACTGGAGTATAAGCCGAAGTGGAATTTTTCAGCCCAAAAAGTGGGCTGAAAAATTCGGCTTATACTCAAGTATATACGGTATATATAAATTTATACTATGCAAGTTTATTAGTGGGCAAGTACATTTGAATGTATATGCTAAAAAGAGTTTCTGTTTTGCTGTTTAGAATTAATGGTGTTAGTCCCAAGGTTCGTAAGGTACTGCAGCTCCTTCGTCTGCGGCAGATTTTTAATGGGACTTTCGTGAAACTCAACAAGGCATCCATTAACATGCTGAGGATCGTTGAACCTTACATTGCTTGGGGGTAAGTTGAATCAAGTTTAGTGATTGCTGTTTGTCTGATTTTTTTTTAAAGGAGATGTTTATTAAAATAATGAAATTACTTTTTTTTAGTACTCACATTCACTTTTCAGTAGTATCTTTGCTGATTTGCCATTGGGAGACCAAGTACAGTCTTTGATCTAGAAGACATTTTGCAACCCAGCCCTCAAACAGCCCAGGTTTTATTATACCAGCCTGTATAAGACTGGTGTTTGCTAAATATGGTTATAGGAAGCATGATCGTATACTTGCTACAAGTGTTATAAGATGAAAAAAACTTTTTTTAATCAAGAAACTGGTGGCATTACCAACAAATAGTATCTCATTCTTATGCTACAGAATGCTACAGAAACTTGCCATGATGGTTTTGGTCCAGCATAAATAGAGTATAATTTCTTTTTGTGTGCCTGCTCATTCCTTAATGACTACAGAAGTGGATGTTCATAATGCCCTTGCTATGATTTAAAATAAGAGTTTGACACATAGACAGTGATAACCACAGACTATAGAAGTCTGGAACCTCTTAATCTGCCTGTGAATAAGATACTTTGTTAGAAAATAATTGGCAAGCAGGTATTTAAATATATTTTAATAGCTATGTGCCTATATTCTTAATGGTTTATATGTGCCACTTTAAAGTTAGAAACTACCTTGTTTTTCATGCTTTCAGTAGGAACTTTTTTAAAAAAATAATTAGTATATAAAACAATTACGGGTCCCCCTCCTCCCCCAGACCTTTCCATTTTTCAGTCTAAATTTTCTGAGCAAATATTATTTCATGTAAGGTTTTCCTCAATACCTTTAATTTCAGTGCACTGGGGGAAATGTCATTTTCAAAAGCTTCAACCTGCAGACTTTTTAATAATGTTGTTTCCCAAATGGATTTAGTGTGTAAGAAGAGTAAGTACCAAATATATGCAAAATATGATTTTGTGTTCATTTTAATGGTTGTATTTTTATTGGTCAATGATCAAAATAAAGTTCTGTCTGTAATTACACTAAAGCAATTTCTTATCTTCTAGATATCCCAACTTAAAGTCTGTGCACGAGCTGATCTATAAGCGTGGTTATGGGAAGATCAACAAGCAGCGTATAGCTTTGACTGACAACGCTCTGATTAAGAAATGCCTGAGTAAGTACATTTTACTTCGCATTGCTGCTTAAATAATGATGGTTTTGAATTTTAGCTACACCTGTAAACCTGAGGTATATTTTCTTTTGAGTTACATATTATAACTTCTCTACACAACATGGTGTGCTGGTTTGAATGTTTAATCTCTGTTGTATTTTGGGGTGTTTGTGTGCATATGCAGAGACTACTTTTCTTTTAAAAATTCACCCAATCCTTCTGCAGTATAATTTATAGTTGCTCATATTGAGCTGTCTTTTCAAATCTTGGTAACTTATTGTTTCGTGAAATAGGAGTATAAGGAACACAGCAACATAATGTTCAAAATAGCTAGAATAAGATTTTGGAATGTCAAGATCATCTTGTTTTAAAGTATTTATATCAGGTCAAAATGTTTCAACCTATAAACATCTAACTTCATTGGAAAAGTTCAATACTAGGAATTATATTTTCTGACAATGTTAAAATCTAGTTTCATATAACATCTTGTAACCTTTAAGTAATACAATTTTTATAATGCTTACAAGAATTATGTTTTGAAAACCTACTGATAAATATTAGTCCCATTGAGCTTTGAAATTTATCAAATTAAAGGTAGAATAACAGTAAAGGTTAACAATTCCAGAAGTTTAAAATATGCCTTTTCTAATACAGCAGGATTTAAAATAGTACATATTTAATTATAAATACCTTTTTAATCCAAACAATAATTTGGGTATATTTGTATTTAAAAGCTGCAAGATCACAGATGTCATATTTTATATGTGTATGTATGTATGTTAAATCAGAATAAATTATTGTATGCAAAATGTTTTGAATTTGAATCTTACATCTTTTTGATGAACGTGTAAGATGCGTTTGAAATGCTCTGAGTTAAGTGAGTGTGCTTTACAGTATACTTTTTATACTGTTTATACTTGGGGCATTTAATGTTTCACTACTTTAAAGTTCTCTGAATGGAAGGACCTTGTTATATAAATAGTCAGAAAAGTACTGAGCAGATGGTTTGTCGAAGGGTCAAGTGCTTAGAATGTTGGTTCACCTGGGGACTCTGGCTTGTTTTTTGTTGTAGTGAGTACAGGACTTTTATATAAGAGCAAGCAAAGGCTATATCCTTCAAATAGCATAGGTCTGATTGAAATAATCGATAAGATATATTTCATGCTGGGCTTGAAATATTGGTATGTGTAGTTGCATATGCACTGGCAGGTCTGTGGTGAACTGGGCTCCCTGTCATCCACACCGGGGTCTCTAGATTTCTGGTTAAAGCACTTCTGCTGCAACCTCACAGGGAGATTCAAAAGTAGAATTGCAGTTTTAAGTCCTTCCAGAAAAGTGTGCCAATTTAAACATTTTGCTCTGTATATTAAAGTCTCAAAACTAGACTTAAATAATAGGAGAAAAAAAGAATTGGGACAGTTCATTTGAAGAAGAAATTTCTCAGATTGAGTTCCAATCGAATCCATACAGGCATACCATGAATGGAAGGAATAGTTGAGATAAGAAACCAAAGGCAAACAAATTTCCAACATTTTAGATTACCCCGTGAAGGAAATCCACAATCCTTTCAAAAAGGTGATTTATGACTGTTTTCCACTTACAGTGGTTGCAGCATCCCCATGGTCACATTATCAAAATTCAGACCTTGGCAACTGACTTATATTTAGGACGGTTGCAGTATCCTGGGGTGATGTGATCCCCTTTCGCGACTTTCTGACAAGCAGAGTCAATGGGGAAGCCAGATTCACTTAACAACTGTGTTATTAAACTTAACAGCTGCAGTGATTCACTTAACAACTGTCTCAGCAAGATAAATTTTGGGCTCAATTGTGGTCGTAAATTGAGTACCTGTACTGTATTTTTTGTGGTTCCCCAGTTACAGCTTTTGGGGATTTGCTTGCTTGGCTTCTTGCTGTCTGGAAGAAAACTATTTTGCTCTTACCATTAGGGAGAAGGCACAACAAAAGCAAAACAGAACATTCTTTCTTCTTTAAAGGCCACCAGAGACAGGAATGTTCCTATTTTGCTTGGTTCTTCCATTTGTTCTCAGGACCCCACTTTTACTGATAGTGTAGATTTGATTGACAGATTTCCTTTTAACTGTTTTATGTCTGAACCTGCCACAATGGAAAAGTTGAAATATTTTGACCATGGTAGAAATAATCAGACTCAGCTTGTTTAACATATGCCTTTCATGAGCAAGTGAGAGCATTTTGCAGGCTGAATATTTTCTGATGTTCATTTTAATTTTCAGAAAAATATGGCATTATTTGCATGGAAGACTTGATCCATGAAATCTATACTGTTGGCAAAAACTTCAAAGCTGCAAACAACTTTCTCTGGCCATTCAAGCTATCTTCTCCGAGGGGTGGAATGAAGAAGAAAACAACTCATTTTGTAGAAGGTGGTGATGCAGGAAACAGAGAGGACCAGATTAACAGGATGATTAGGAGGATGAATTAATGGTATGATACAGTTAATTACATTTCCAACATACAAATTTTGATTCCTTCATTTTTTTATTATTGTTATGTTGTGAATTGTACATTTTAAATACCAGAAAAGGAATTGGTTGTTTTCCCTTAATGTGTTTTAAATATTGTCTTTCTGCTTAAAAGAAGTTAAAGAACAGTTTAATATCAAACAGCTATCTCAGTCTCATAGGTGTGTAGAATATGCAAGTTGTGTATATATATGCTTTGTGAAAAATGGGACTGTAAGGGAGGGAAGAATTTATTAAATTTTTATTGAGGCATAAGATAAAATTATTAAACTTTTAGTTACACTCAAGTGTATTCTAATTTTATTTTAAATAAAATTTAGCTTTTGTGCTGGCTGTAGCCAATCCTTCATCTAGTTTTATTTTATTTATTTTATTTTAATTCTATTTATATCCCGCCCTTCTCCGAAGACTCAGGGCGGCTTACAAGCTTAGCAGTAGCCTTCATTCTATGTATATGCCTGCTTATTAGGGCTTTCACACACACCCCAAGCGGCATTATTACAAAGTCAGCTTATTGCCCCCAACAATCTGGGTCCTCATTTTACCTACCGTGGAAGGATGGAAGGCTGAGTCAACCTTGAGCCTGGTGGGACGCGAACCTGCACTAATTGCAGGCAGCTGGTGTTACTTAAGGAGGCATTAGCCCACTGCTCCACCAAGGCTCTTAGTTGTCATCTGGTTTGTAGAATGTAACCCTGAAGGTACCACTCAAAAGGTCCTCTCTGGTCCTTGATTCAGAAATAGGGAAGTAAATGCAGTATAGTACATTGGTGATTTGCAGAAATTTTAATACATTACCTGTATTCATTTTTTTTCTCAGTGAATTGTGATTTGTTTTCTGCTTTTTAAGTGTTAATGTCTCTTCTCTTCTAGAGGCTCAGAAGATGACTGCTCTACACATTGTTAATAAAGAGAACTATGAAAACTGCTTCCACTGTTAAATTCTTTTACTGATATATGAAATGCTTCTGAATATTCTGATTCCACTAAATATGATTAGATAGTACAATAATGAAGTGAAAGTTAATAAAATAACCTAAGAGTCGTAAGACAACTTCAATGTACAGATACAAGGTGTATCTGTACAGTGCATAAAGACAGGTGACGACTTATATTATCTAACAGTTGACATCTGTTTTGCCAAAGTAAGAGTTTTAGCTAAGTAGTGTGCCATTATGTTAAATAACATGGTCATTGATCTCGTTCATGGCCTGTGCATTTCCAACACATATACCTAGTCCTGTTTCTTTCAATAAACCAGTGGGATAAGCTAATGGAACTGTAATGTAGTTACTGGAAGGAAAACATACATGCTTTATATTATTTGGTTGACTTTGCTGAATAGCCTCTATAGTAGTACCATAAATAATTTCTCACTGTACACCTTTTTAGTCAGGAAGTTCTTTTCTAATTAAATCAGGGTTTGGCATCTAGCTATTTTTCTTTTTGGCGTCCAGATGGCGTTGCCTACAAAGAGAACTGGAGCTTGTGTCAAAGTAAAGTAAAACATGGTATACTATAATAATTAAATTCTGATTAAGCTGCTTGTCAATCATTGGGCTATTAAGTATTAAGAATAATACCGGGATTTCCCCCCCAATACTTGGACATGAGAGAAGGAAAAAGTTCCATACTGGAGCATGGAAAGGAGTGTCTCTTCTTTTGTATTAAGTGTTTAAATACAGAACACTAAAATGAAATTGACTGCATACCAGCCCCTTGGCTGTCCCTGTCTGGCTCCCATGAGGTAAATTAGACATTAGAAATAAAATGTAAATAAGTAAATAATTGTAATGCCACAATTGTGCACAATTAAATTCAGCCTGTTGGTTTGGTAGTCCACAATGATTTCTCATGGGGCCCTTTGGGAAAATCAATTGCCCATTCCTGGGTGCTATGCTTTCATAAATGTGCTAATCTATAGTTACTTTTGAGTTGCTAACTAGTCAGTTTAAACCCTAGCATTCTTAATGAAGTAAGCACAATGGGTCTATTCATATATTAAGTGGCTTGTTGAATAAACAAATGGCTGATTTCAGACAACATGGTAAAATAGAATTAAACCACATTGCAGATTATGATATCTATCCCGAGGCTGCCTTAGCAAGCTTAACCATGGTGTGCATGAATGCAGCCATTAGCAATGGAATAGTGGGGAAAGGAGAAAATGCCTACAACTTTAGAAATACGTCCAGGATTGAAAGATCTGAAGCAGCTAATAATTGCAGGAAATGGACAATCAGTATTTCCTATTCCTCTTGTATTCAGCATATTCTGGTTTATTATTAGGTTTATGATCTTTGCATTATTGCAGGCAAGGTCTATGTAGATAGTTTTATTATATTTCTGTGCTGCCCATCTTGCTATCCAAAATGTCATAATTTAATAGAGAAAATCAGTTTGCTGTAGTGATTGGGGCATAAAGTTAGAAGCCAGAATATTAAGTTCCACTTTAAACACAAAGCTGGCTAGTTGACCTTGGCCAATCACTCAACCCTAGGAAGAGGAGGTAGTGGCAAAATATTTCTGAAACAGTAGGCAGTCTCCAAGAATCAAAATAAAACAAACTTATTTGCATACTTAGATGAAAAACAACTTACTAATCACAATGACTAGGTTTGCATAGTATGGCTAGGTCATGGTTATGCTTGCTGGGAGTCTGAAATCTTAAAACGCTTTGTAGCAGGTTAGAGAAGGTTGAAAGATGAGAGGTTGAAAGCTGGGTTTTTACCTCCATTTTGAGTAACAGCAGTTTTTAAACAACCCACATTGATTTGAACAATGACAATATATAATTGATAAAATATTTATTAAGCATTTTTTTCTTTGATTCACTGATCAACACTATATGTTAAAGGAAATCAAACAAACATCTAATTGCAAAGGAGCCTGCTCCTTGCATGATAGAGGTCTATGCCTCTTGTTTCTTGGTCTTCCTTATTTTTATGGTTCTCTCTTCATGAATTGTTGTGCATTCAAGAGCAGCTAAATCAGCAAGCCTCTGAAGGAACTGAGATGGGGCTCCATTGACAGGATCAGCAAATTGGTAATCTAAGAGAAGAAAAAAGATTTTACTTGATTGCCTACTGTTTTTATTTAATGATACATGGCTAAAAACCATGTGGAAATACAATCTTTGGGTCATAGTCAACTGAAGATTCCAGTTATATGTTCCAATTCTTTTGGCCACAATAGAGAAATGGTTTACCAGTGCTTAACCCCTGCACAGCTATGTCTATGAGCCTACTTTGATCATCAGAATGTTTTCTCCCAAAGGATCTACACTTTACAGTATAGGGGAAACGATTCTGGATTCCATTCCTGGCCCATATTTTAGAGAGTAATATTTAATAGTGAATGTAAAAAGAGTAAGAAGACTTCACAATGTGTGAGAGGACAGGTTGCCTGCAGAATGGCTAACACCTGTGCTGCTATTGTCCCTTTCAAGCCTTGTAGAAGTGTATAAGTAGGAAATGGAATAGTGAGCAGTGAGTACTAGCCTTTGTGTGTTGCCAAGGGATCTGTGGTTCTGTTGGCCCTCTTGGATTTTGCAGCCCACTGATTTGGGTATATATAAAAGAACCAGTGATACAATTAAATATAGTGAATACTAATTTGCTTTATTTTTTAAAATAAAGGCAGAAGTAGGAAATGCCTCTTTTACCAGTCCTGTACTTGGGCCTTCCTGGAAATGAAGCCAATCTGGAACACCGATTGTGTTTTTTCAACCTATAAATGTGCAAGAACGTATTGAATAGCATATTTTAATTACCAGTAATTATCTGTATGAAGTCAGAGGTGTGCAAGGAAATTAAAATATTGATTTAGTCGTATACAGAAATATTTCTCATGATTCAGTACCCATCACCATCCACATTTTAAATGGTACTGTATTCTTAAAGTCAAATGCTGACATACTACAAACTATTTTGAAGGTTTAATATTGCTGACTAGTATTTTTACTTCATTAGATAGAATATTTTCTTTGACATTTATTGATTACATTGCCATTCTTGCTTTTATTTCAGGAGCTCAAAATTTAAATTTAGGAAAAAGACTCACTATCCCAGTCATTCAGTGCTTCCTGGTCAGTGGGATTTACTCCCAGATCAGAGTGTAACATTTACTCAGTTCTTTGTTTGTATGAAGAATGTTTGTGATTTTTATTCAGATGCAGCGCAGTGTATTCCAAAAGATTATCAGATATAATCAGTCAAGTATGTAAAGGAGTTTTAAGATTTTTTTTAAATCTTAAGCTTTTATTTATATCATTAGAATAACTCCTAAATTTATAACAAGGGAAACGTGAAAACTGAATTGTTGAAACCAAGCAGCTATGGTACTATACTATATCTCAACCACATTAAAAGAGAGCATTTAAGTAATAGCCCAGTAAAAAAAAATAACTTACAGCATTACACTAGAGCACATGTGTCAAACTCGCCACATTATGTGATGTGTCGTGACGTATTGTGACTCTTTTTGCATTGTCGGCAATGGGGTGGGCATGGCTTCGGTATGATGAAACCGGCCCGCCGGCCGGCAGTTCAACACCCCTGCTAGACAGTTAGCTATATTTGCCTTTTCAAATCACCTTACCTCACAACACCCAACTCTCCAGCTTGACCGTGTGGTTCAGAGTTCTTCAGAGGTGCTGATATCCGAGGCACCTCTTTTTTGTTTGGGCTTTCCATAGCAATGTCTCCCCTACAAAGAATGATAATAGATCACAGGCGTGAATGTATTAAATCTGTTTTAATCACTTATTTTTCACAATTTGTTATGTGGAAAGTGCCTATGGCCCTGTATCTTCTAGTCAGTGGTTCTCAACCTTTGCAACATTAAGATGTGCGAACTTGAACTCCTAGAATTCCCCAGCCAGTAGCTTATGCTTGTTAAGGTTGAGAAAACACTAATCTAAATATTTGAACTAAGGCCCCCAGAGTGCATAAGCAACTGGCAATGCTGGCTAAGATTAAGGAAAATTGAAATGAAATATATCTAGAAGCACCAAGCCAAGTATTTGAGAAAACTGTATTATGAGCATATTCAATTACATAAAATTTATTCTTTACCATATCTGACACTTTAAGCTATTCTGAATTCAATTGTGACCATCTCCCTAATATTTGGTATTGCACAATAAATACCAACTAAAATATTTGGTAAAGGAACTCTATGCTGGGAAGCTTGAATAGATAAGATTTTGTCTTTGGAGATGATTTCCATAAGGTAACCTAGATTTCTGATAACTATATAGGCAAGTCCATATAGTTTTCTTGGCAAATAGTCCAGTTTGCCATTGCTTTCTTCTGTTTTTGTTTTCATTTTCCAGTCTAATCTACAGCTCTGGAATTTCCTGGTGGTTTTCCATCCAAATACTAATCAAATTTGATCTTGATTAGTTAATTACCTCTAATTTAATTACATTAGCCACGGTTAGGTGCTGCCATCTATTGGATAAGTCGTAATGAGCTATTTCAAAGTACCACTCTCGTGTAATCTTTAATGTACAATTACACAACTGATGAATACCAAGATGCACTTTTATCTTCCAACCACAGTTATTAGAAAGGTGGGTTCAACTGCCGATCATTAAATTTTCTGGAACTTTTGAACCAATAGACAGAATTGCTAAATAGGTAAGTTGTTTTGTGGCCAGTGGCAAGGAATAGTAGCAGCGGTGGAGCCAGCAATGTTGGTGAAACCCAGAGGCATTGGATTTCTATTCATTTATTTATTTGAAAGCTGGTTCATTACCAGCACACCACTGGCCAGACCATGACATCTGAAATACATTTTATTTAATTTGATAGCAACAGTTTTTTCTCTCCAACACTAAATGAACCTTGAACATATGCTGAAATCCAAGAGCTTAGGAAAAAGTAGCAATATAGCTCAATTAAACTGACTATTGACATGTTTTGAAATCCTATTTATGTACTTGTCTTCCACTTGTTTTCTATATTTTCTCAACAAAATATTTTCATATCTAGAAGTTTGGCTGCAATGGTTTTATTTAAAAAAACATGCATTTGTAGAACATTTGTTTATTGAATCATGTAAAAATACCAACGTTAAACTCAACAGATATTAACACGTTTTTATTAAAAACACTATTTTTAACTAAAAATGAGAATAATGTTTTAATTTTTTGCAAATATCTTCAATATCTGGCAAGTAGTTTTGTGGACCCTCCAGAGTCTTTGGACCATAGTTTAAAAAATGCTGACTTCAATGGTTACAGTAGTAGTAATAAGTTTTATTTATTATGTGCTTATCACTAACTGCAATACATGAAAGAAAACTAAAATAATAAATTTCAATTTACCATAACATAAAATAATATGAGCCATTTTTAAAGTAGAAGGCTCATAAGAGCCTTGGTGGAGCAGTGGGCTAATGCCTCCTTAAGTAACACCAGCTGCCTGCAATTATTGCAGGTTCGCATCCCACCAGGCTCAAGGTTGACTCAGCCTTCCATCCTTCTGAGGTAGGTAAATTGAGGACCCAGATTGTTGGGGGCAATAAGCTGACTTTGTAATAATGCCGCTTGGGGGGGCGAAAGCCCTAATAAGCAGGCATATACATAGAATGAAGGCTATTGCTAAGCACATTTGATTTGTGCTTAGATTGTAAGCCGCCCTGAGTCTTCGGAGAAGGGCGGGATATAAATGGGATTAAAATAAAATAAAAAAATAACTATTTAATTAGATCAGACCAGAAAATGAATTCTATAGGAAGACCAGTACTATACTTTATTTAGATTGGTTAAAATAAGAGAATCTTGCAAGTCAGATTATGCTTTACCTCTCCTCTTTATACCTCAAAGATCCAGAGAAATGCTTGCCTGAGCTGCTTATGAATATTATCTTGCAGGACTTAAGAACTTTTCAGTCTTCAGAAGTTGTGGATACTCCAACATTGGAGGTTTTTTAAGAAGGGATTAGAGAACAATTTGTCTGAAATGGCATAGGGTTTCCTGTTTTGAGCAGGGGTTGGACTAGAAGACCTCTAAGGTCCCATCCAACTCTGTTATTTTGTTCTGTTACTCAGCTTCTTTGTCTAGGTAACAGTTCTTACATATTTCTTGTTCTGTACAATGACCTATAAAATACCTTTTATATATTTAAAATGATAGGTTTTTAAAAAAAATAATAAACCAACTCCATTGGGGCCCATGGAAAAGAATGATTATGTTTTTAATTTTTTAAATGATCTGATTCCAAGTGTACAAACTACCCCTTATATTGGCTTTTAGAACAATATATACCAGAAACAGACTGTCTACTTCAATTGATTTTTCTATGCCTTTATGTCAGCTCCGAGTCCTGACAAAGTCCCTGAAATTTTCTTGGCAAGGTGTTTCAGAAGTAGTTTCCCATTGCCTGCCTCTTAGGACTGAGAGAGAATGACTGGCCCAAGGTCCCCAGCTGGCCTTTTGGCCAAACTGTTGTTTAGCTTGGTGCTTAACCACTACACCTCTTGATCTTAAGCTTTGCAGGCTTGCAACTGACCCATTTGAGGAACAAAGAAGAGTGAAAATGTTAAGGATAAGAACAGATCTTTTCAGTTCTCTGAATTCATCCAGTTGCTCCAAAAAGCAACTGCCTCCTCCTAAAAAGGGACAAAAAATTATCCTCACCCATACCAGTGATATTCTGGGGCTATAAAATAGGTATGTCGGTAATATATGTGGCCTACAATTTGCTCAGATAAGGAACATAATATTACAGTAAAACTAATTCCTTTCAATAAGAAATGAAGCCTTACCTGCTTTTGTAGTAGCCTTCAAAAAGCAAATATAAAGGTGGCAATCTGGAATCTTCATTACTATCAGAGCTAAAATGATGAAAATAACAATAAAGACTATTATAGCAGCTGAAACACTTAAGAAATTGACAATGATGACTTATCAGTGTCCCACTTCCTTCTTTCCCTTTGATTTATCCAACAGTAAACTACTGACTAGACAATAATGAATATTGCAAATTAGCTTTATTGTTGCCTTAGCCAGGTAGTTTTTGAACTGCTATCCTACTTTAGTTTATTGAATGTTTTATCACAGACTGTTCAGATGTTATTTTAATAGCTTAACATGAACTGCTTTGGGTACAATTTACTGGAAACTTGGTAAGAGTAAAAGCCTTAAACTGAGGCCCTTTATGGCCTATGCATTATTTGTATTTTACCACATTTTTTACTTTTTTTCTTTTAAAAAATCAAGCATTAGGACCAACTCCTGGAATATGGGTAACAATCTGAGTATTTAAGAAAGTATTTTACTCAGGAATAGCATCTTGACAACAATTATAGTGACTCCAGGTGCTAACCCTTATTCCACTCTAATTACTAAGGACTGTCACAATTAACATCAGAAATACAAATAATACGATAATGGGATCGTTATTCATCCATGCTTCATAGGAGCTGTTCATACCCATTCTTTGTAAAGTATTTTGGTGGTGTCAAACTATCCAAACAGGGATAATTTGGAAATGAAATGGCATTTATGATTCTGTAAATTATTCTTTGCAGTGCAATCTGAGAAATAACATTTGCATATTCCTCATATTAAAACCCAAAGTAAAATAATATACCTGTTTGGAAACTGTTTAGCGCAAATTTGTGTCTTTTGTATAACAGGAAGGGGGTTTGGTATTGTAGGATATTTCTCCATACTCTGAGAAAGACACGCCACTGCAGTATTTTCATTGGAATCACTCAAGCCATATGCAGAAACATACTCTGCTTAGGGAAATAATTCAAAATAGGAAACATGAAATATCACATCAAGAACTTCAAATAATCTAGCCTCAATTATAAATGCATAGAAATCAAGCACACTGAAATCAATGGGAGAAATATGTCCAGGATAAATAAGGACATGTTTACCTAGAGATACTTTCAATTTGGCTGTCTAGGAAAAAAAAAATCCCAAAACTACAACAGAAACAATCCTAACAATGGGAGCACCTTCTATGAAATCATATTTAGGTATCTAAGTGCTTAAACCAAAATAGAAGAGAAGAAACAAAAACTAAAAGCTGTCTTCATCATGTCAATTCCACATTAGAAACAGAGACAGAATAACATGTTCCTTATGAACTGCACTGCCAGTTCCCATCATCTGCTTGAAACATGCAGATAAGACAGCTGCAACAGAAATTTAAACTCCACAGAGTTCAATAAGACTTACTCCCAGGTATGTGTGTATAGATATTACTTACAAATTTTCAGGTTGTGAACCTTTTTCCTAGTGCAAATCAATCTGTCCACAACTCTAACTTAAAAGGTCTCAGTAGTCGAGAGAAGATGGGAAAGAGTTAGCAGTGCCAGAAACTAACCCTTTCCCACTCTACTCACATACTCACATCCAAGATGGTGGAACAAAGTATTAGAGATATACTTGAAAGGTCTTTAAATAAAATTCGCCAATTCATTGAACAGCTGTGATCTAAGGGTGATAAAAAAAATCCTCTCAAATTACTGAGATGCAAACATGTGGAGAATGCTGCCATAATACCAAGGCAACTTCACAAACATTGGAAACTTCACAAGTAGTTGAAAAGGCAGAAAATGCAGACCAGCTCATTGCAGTTTTGGAAGAACCTGATATTAACTTTCATTATTATGATGTAGATATAAAACTCTCAACATAAAGAAGAAGAAAAAAAAGTGACAAAAATACATGCAATTTTGACTTTGGTTTTGTCGATTTACATAGATTTGCTGTTATAGAAATAGCTGATCATATAATAATGTGTAAAAACAAAAAGTGGAGGCTATAGAGTGCTTTTATTTTTGTACTTTGCTAAAAAGAGTCGGAAGCCAATACTTTTTTTTCTTTTCCCTTGTACCTCACATCTTCTCTTTCCCTTTTCTTTTCCCTCTCTTAATCTCTTATTTCTATTTTCCTTTGTATTTTATATTTTATATATTAAATAAAATTATTAAAAAAACTTTTACTCATTATGCTTTTTATGCTTTTTGGATTTGCAAACAAAACAGAATTATGAACAGCCTTTCAGAACGTAACCTGTTTGTAACTAGAGCACTGTGTGTATAGAACTGCATCCTAAGTAGATGAACCTAGATGTCTCCATCTCAGAAAGCTGTGAATGACAATATCTTCAAAATAAGGAAAAAAAACCCTCCAGGAAAAAATATAGACAATTTTGGATATGCCAATCTGAACCATATGTTGCTAATATTACTATAGTTATTATTTAAACTGTTAATGTAACCGACTTATTTATACAAAAGATTTATATATTGTCTTCAGTCCTGCTTCCCAAACAATTGACAAATGCTCAAATGTAGATCTGTGGAAGAAAGACTCTTTGAAATATTTTAAAAATATGTAACATGACAACACCTGTATAAAAATACACAAATGTATTTAATAAGTATTTTAACAAATTTTCTGCAAAATTGTTATGTTTTACCTTGTTTAATTTTTTTTGTGTTTAAACATGCATTTTTCCAACTATCCATAAACGGTTGACTTTTAAATAATTTTCCTTTATGATCCAGGAATTTATGGTCAGGTGTCAGGAATGGCAATTTTCTTTCTTTTGGAATTGGCTGGAAAGTGATATCTTTCCTATTTCAGACAGAAAAATGGAACATCACAGGAATATGTAAAAACAACAAATAATGTTTTTCAAATGTTATAAAGCACAAATATATTTCAGATAAACATCACTAAAGAATCTGGTTACAATGCTACCTTTCATTTCAAACACACCTTCCTTCAGCTTTCAGTAACCAAGGTCCTTTGAGTGGGAATATAACTTCTGGAACTCCAAGAAAACAGGGCCAATGAAGGATGAAATGCTTGCCAATAGATCTGAAGGGACCAAGTTATAAAAAACTTCCCTAACTGATCATCCCTAAGCAATATTGGTTTAGCTAACTGACAGGTTCTACACACTATCATGGGCGGTTTTAAACAATATACTTTTCGGAATCTGTTTGTATATCAATAGTTTTATGTGCAACTCCTAAACATCAGCCATGGTACCTTAAAGTAGTGTGGAAAATCTTCAAGGGTAAGTGTTCTTGCACTTTGTGTGTAACCTTGTATGTAGTCCATACAAAGAAACTTTCAGGCATTTAGTAAGAGTATGCAAGCCGAGTTTCAGAAATTTGGGCACTGCATTTTTAATTAATTCATTAAGGAAGCTTAATTACTCACTTTAAAAATCATGGGTCTTAGACCAGAAATAATCTTCCAAAAGCAAAGGATTGTTTTATTAAAGAAACAGATCTTATATTACCATTGCTATCACTGTCTTAGCTATTGATTCTTTTATACATGTTTCAGCTTTAACATTTACAAATACGAATTTGTTTGTTCAATTTCCCTCTACCCTAAAATAGCAAATGATGTATCCCAAATGTATTTATCTACCAAAATATCAGCATGTTTTATTAAGAATAATTATAAAAGCCTTGGTGGAGCAGTGGGCTAATGCCTCCTTAAGTAACACCAGCTGCCTGCAATTAGTGCAGGTTCGCATCCCACCAGGCTAAAGGTTGACTCAGCCTTCCATCCTTCTGAGGTAGGTAAAATGAGGAGCCAGATTGTTGGGGGCAATAAGCTGACTTTGTAATAATGCCGCTTGGTGGGGGGGGGCGAAAGCCCTAATAAGCAGGCATATACATAGAATGAAGGCTATTGCTAAGCACATTGATTTGTGCTTAGATTGTAAGCCGCCCTGAGTCTTCGGAGAAGGGTGGGATATAAATGGGAATAAAAAATAATAATAATAAAATAAATAAATTCCAAAGTGCCAGAAAAAAAGGATAAAGAACGTCTTTCTCAAAATCGTCATCAAAGAAAAATATACTACAATATTAACCTCATGACCACATTCAATAGAAAGATACTTTACTAATAACTTCTACCTAGTATTATTTTGGTTCAGACATTGATTGATTGATTGACTGATTACTATATGTGCCAGCAAGCTGTTGTTAACAAGACAGATTTCCTCCATGACACCCTTTCAGATCTTCCAACAATGTACTCACTGCTCATGTAACTAAGTTTATCCTGCTGCTGGTTATTCTTTACTCTTCTTTCTTTCACCTTTCTCAGCATTAGAGCTTCTCTAGAGAGTTAGTCTGTGTGTACTGTGTCCACAGTGGGATAATCTGACTGGGAATTCTGGGTGGATTTGTTCAATGATCCATTGATTTGTTTTCTTGGCTGCCCATGGTATTCTCAGGAGTCTTCTTTAACAGCAAAGTTTCAAAAAGTGTCCAAAGTATTCAAGTGTTCTGCTTTTTCACAATCCAACTTTTGCTTCCATGGAATGTCATATGGAATATGATCTTTGTAGGTATAGACCCATCATGGCATTTGAGTATCATTTCCAATACCTTCACAGATGTTTCTACCAAGTACTAGTTTGCAGTGTATTTCTTGATCAGATGTAGCAAATAGTAATTTAGGAGAATCTCATGCTTTCATACCACTTATCTTTGAGTCCATCTCTCTATCCCACTCACTTATTTTAAAAAATTGAATTGTCTGCCTCAGTTAAGTGGTAGAAATATATTTATCTGGAAATGCTAGATTGGAGTAGACTAATAGTATGGTGTTTTCCATAAAGAAACAATAAACCATTTTTAAAATTTTTTAAAAACAATTTAATTGACCCTGGTTTAAAATACTTACCATTTTGGAACACAAGAGATCTTTGGGAGCTTGCCATTATCTACCTGTAAATCTGCAATGAAATATTTTACTTTCATTTGAAAAATGTAAAAAAACATTACTTTCAAAAAAAATTGTATTGGGGAAAAAAGTAAATATTTTATAGAATAATGAAAAAAGTATTTGTATTAAACATATGTTATAATTTTTCCCTCCTTTTGTAGGAGCAAATAATCCAAATCAAAATCTGATTAGATATATAATTAAGCAAAGGGGAAAAGAGATATTTTATCAAATGACAGCTATGATTTTTCTTAGTAAAAAAACACTTTCTATAGTATTGGCATCCCAAAATAAATATTATAATAATATGGAACATTAACTAATTATAATTAATATAGTATGTAATAATAAATTTGCAAGTACCAGAGAAAGCAATGAAAACATTCATTTAGCTATTTATAAAACAAATCTAAATTGTTTAACAAATCCACACTTACTGAAATCTTTTATATATCTATACCTATATCTAAATTCTACACAAGACAAAACAATCAAAATCAGCAAAAAGACAGAAACCCCAGAATATCTCATTAAATCTTTCTTGCAAGGCAGTAATGTAACTTTCCCAGCTCTGTTGGTTCCCTGGATAAAGAGGATTACTATTCACATCAAGCCTAGCTCCAAATCTTTGAAGGAAATAAAATACTAAACTGACAATACACCGTGTTGAAATATCTGGGCCATAAAAATAATTGTTTTCCTGAGATCAACAAAGGTATCATAACTGGCACTATGTGTACTTTTTTTAGGGAGGACATTCCACATCAATACTCAGACAAGGCTGGTCACTCTGTGCTGAACATAAAGTGTCAAGAAACACACAAGAAAAAACCTCAGATAACAAAAAGTTTAGCCAAGCTCATGTACTATAAAATATTATTATGCCTGGCTTCATACCATTTCTGTTTTGGGGGCACTAATTGGGCACTGATTGTAGATGGGGTTAGAGGAACAATAGCACAGCTATATAAGCATTGGTTACATATGCATAGACTTATCTCCAGTTACTTGGCAAGATGTATGCACTGCATTTTGTAATAAAGATAGGCTACGATCATTCATTCAGTGACCAGTCAAGTTACGATAGCACTGAATGAAGGGGACTTATGACGAGTCCTCAGAGTTCTGGCTGTCACAGTCTCCCTGTGGTCATAAGATTGTGATCTAGGTACTTTGTCCACCTCACAATTATGTGGCAGCAAGCTGTGGTCATGTGATTGTGCTTTCTGACATTGCCTGCTGGCTTCCCACAAGCAAAATCTATGGGGAAGCAAGTGGGAAATTGGAAGTCACAATAACATAAGGCTCTCACTTAACAACTTGTATGATGCTCATTTAACAACAGCAACAGAAACTGCTGGAATTGCTATCACTAAACAATGCAGTTATGTCATATCATGCCTTATGACTGCATTGTTTAGCCATAGACTTCTCAATCCCAATTACTGTCATAACCAGGGGGCTATCTTTAACTAAAGATTTTCTACCAAGTTTTTAGATAGATCCTTGTACTAGAGAATTCTTCAACTTGTCATATATCTTAACATACACTGCAGAATAAATCCAAACAACAACCATTGAAATCATCAGTTAATTATTAATGGACTGTAATTTGTAAGATTGTTTATTGTGTTTTTGTCCTAAAAGGAGCCTTAAACACAATACAGAAATAACAGGAAAGATATGAGATTTTGGTGTTGGTGTTTTGGTTACAATATTATACTATTATACTAGAAAAAAGGAAGTCATATTTTCCAAACTGACAATGATTAACATAATTGTTCATCAGGTAATACAAATAATCCTCATTTAATGATAGTAATTGGGAATATAATTTCCATTGCTAAGCAATGCAGTCATAAAGCAGGACATCCCATGACTGAGTCCTTTGAGTGAGTTATAAGTACTGACATCTATGTGTGTGTGCAGGAGAGTGAGTGTGTGTGTGAATCTGGGTATAAATGAGATTAATGCCTTTCTGTAGGAAATATTTATTAGATTTATATAAATATTTTCTTCTCTCCCTAGTAATATAGTATATATTTTTTACTATGAAAATTAATGTATCCAAACAAAATACTGTATACAGGTAGTCCTCAACTTACAGCCATTTGTTTAGTGACCATTTAAAGCTACAATGGCATTGAAAGAAGTGACATGAGTTTTTCATACTTACGACAGTTGCAGCATCCCGTGGTCGCGTGATCAAAATTTGGATGCTTGGCAACTAGCATGCATTTATGACAGTTGCAGTATCCTGGGGCCATGTGATCCTCTTTTGCGACCTTCTGACAAGCAAAGTCAATGGGGAAGCCAGATTCACTTAACAACTATGTTACTAATTTAAGAATTGGATTCATTCACTTAACAGCTGTGGCAAGAAAGGTGGCAAAATGGGGTAAAACTCACTTAACAACTATTTTGCTTAGCAATGGAAATTTTGGACTCAATTGTGTTTGTAAATAGAGAACTAGTCTATGTGTATAAAACTGAGACACATTCTCATAAGGGATGTAATGCTTAATAATTTTAAATATGTATAATTCTATTATAAATTCCTTATCTAGAGGGACTAGCAAAATAAAATTGCTGTAGAAGGGAGTAATCAGACATTGGCCCTGGCATTTATATAACTTGCACTGCATTTTACAATTTTCCTGCTGGAATGCATTCAATGCTAAAGAATAAAAAGACACATTAATGCTTGGTAGGTTTGGAAGGCAGCTTTATTACTTTGTATTAGGATTGGCAGCTGTGAGGAAAAGATTACAGTCTCCTAGCAAAGTCAGATTTACAGTGGATCCCATTGCCATATCTTAAGGCTATTCTCTGAACGCTGTGGCTTAATGAGATTTTTCTTCAGAAAATGCAGACTTCAGATCCAGCAGCTTTATTAGTCCAATTCAAAAGTTACCAGGTTTAATGTTTACAAGAACAAGCAGGTTGTTTAAAACTGCACTGAGATATGAGGATGGTTAATTATGGAGCTACCTGAACTACACCTGGTTATATTCTTCAGCTAGACAACCTGTGCACTGTTTGGTCATTTCAGAGATATTTCCTTAGCAGATTTTTTTTTTTTATTACATTTATATCCCGCCCTTCTCCGAAGACTCAGGGCGGCTTACAAGCTTAGCAGTAGCCTTCATTCTATGTATATGCCTGCTTATTAGGGCTTTCACACACACCCCAAGCGGCATTATTACAAAGTCAGCTTAATTGCCCCCAACAATCTGGGTCCTCATTTCTGAATGCTTTCAACAATGACAGTTTCTAACGTACAGGTAGTCTTTGACTTATGAATCATTTGTTTGACAACTGTTTAAAGTTTTAGTAGTATATACTGTAGAAAGAAAAGCTTTCAGGTTTGTTTCTCCAGCTGGGGATAAGCTGTCAGCGTGCAGAAAAATAGACACAAAACGAAGCAAGCTGCCAGAAAGTGTTTTTTAATTCAGAAGCCAGAAAACACAGCAATGGGTTCTAGACTAGCTAGTAAAAATCACTTAAGTACATGGTATAATTTATACTCTCTCTTTCTATTTTAAGTCTTGATGAGATTTGTAAGAAGTTTGTTCTTCTTAATTTCCTAGCCTGGTTTTTCCTGTCAGGAGGACTGATTAATCCTATCACCCAGGGAAGGAAATAACTTGTTGATGAAGTTTTTGTATGTGTAGGTTAATCTTGCCATAGGTTCTGGTGCGTGTCTGGGGTAATCCTGTTATTGGTTTCTATGTGTATATAGGGCAATTTTGTCAGCTCTTTTTATTATTATTATTCAAGGCTAGCGCTTATCGCTACATTGTTTCTTTTGCTAAGTGTTTCTTGGCTGTCTGCCCTGGGGCTATTAACTGAGGAGGGGTGGGGAGGAAGGGAGAGGATAGGAGACTTTTATTTTTTGGCTTGGCTTTTCTAAGAGAAGGGAAATAGATGTTTCTTTTAGAAACACCAGCCTTCTGTATTTGTAAATAGCTGGTTTCTGGGGCCAGGCTTTCTGCCTCTTTTCCTATTGTTCCTGCCTGTTTAATATTTCCCAAAATTGTTTCTTTTTCAGGGGTAGGTAGGTGCTGACTTCCAACATGTTCTTAATTGAATATTAATAATTAATCAATAATCTATCAATACGTAGATGAATCTTATGAAAACATAGTAGTTCTACCTGTACAGTTACCAATCTTTTGAATGATTACATTGCTATTACAGCATTTCCTCAAGTTACAATGTTCAAAATAAAGCAATCAACCAATTTAAAAGAATGCTAAAGCTCTAACTTTCGGATTTTGTGCTCCAATCAATGCTATCATTCAAATTCTCCAAATCAACAATTTTCCCAAACAACATTTCAAGCTTCCCAATGTCTTCATTTGCATAATCATACCATCCGTATTCTTGCTCAGTTATTTCAACTAGAAAGTTATACTCTGTTAACCTTAGACAATATCATTTTTTTGGCTCCATGGTCAATCAGTATAGTCTAAAGTTTTTTAATTTATCTGTCACAAAAATATAGCTGTTAATAAAAACCCAGAAGGAACAGATCGAAGTCCCATCTATTCTGACATTCTATTCTCGCAATGACTAACCAAACACCATGTTAGCTGGGGAATTCTGGGAATTGAAGTATTTGTATTTTAAATTGCCAAGGTTGAGAAACACTGGTATAGGTAGTGGTTATCCTCCCACCTAATCCCCTTTTAAATTTGTACATTTTCTGGCAGAAAATTGTTTAAAAGAATGTTACTTTTTATCTGTTCTGAATCTGCCATTATTCAGCTTTATTGCATGCATTCTCAAATACTATGATAAACATTGTTTCTAAATGATAACATTTTTATACACATGAAAGGTCAGCCTAATGATTGTAAACATTTGCAGTACAATTATTCCTATTACCATTTGCCCCTTACAAATAATTGGTGCTCCAACTTTTTACATTACTTTCATACTTTACTAAATCAGTTTTGTTAGTTTCATTCTGATTTTGTTAAAGCTTCATTTCTGTCAAGCTTCATTCTGGCAAAATGAAATTTATTTTTCCATTAATTTTATGTAAAATAAAGTGAAGATAGTAAAAAAAAGTATGCTCAAGCATTGACACTACATTATTTTCTGCAACTAATCATGTCTTTTCTCATCTGGCATTTTTAGGCTACGGTCCACTACAGTAGTCCTTGACCACAACTGAGTTAAACATTTCTATTGCTAAGCAACACAGTTAAGTGAATTTTGCTCCATTTTACAACCTTTCTTGCCACAGTTAAGTGAATCAACCCAATTGTTAAGTTAGTTGACACGGTTAAGTCTTCCCCATTGACTTTGCTTGTTAATAGGTCGCAAACATGATCCCATGTCCTTGGAACATTGCAACATGATAAATACATGTTAGTTGCTAAAGTGCATGAATTTTGACTATGTGACTATGGACATGCTGCAATGGTTATGTGAAAAACGATCATAAGTCATTTTTTTAAATGCAATTGCATTTCAAATGGTCACTAAACAAATAGTTTTTAGTTGAGAACTTCCTGCATGCTATACTTTGAGAATCAGACATTGAAAGTTGTTCAATGAAAGTTGTGTTTCTGACTGATTTGAAACATTATTCTATTCCATGCTTTGTTTTAACTGTAGTTTCTTGAAAATGACTAGACTCACAGACATTGCTAAACCAGAAATTATGGTTTACATAGCTGGACTTACACATTCCAAACTATCCAACACATTTTTACTTTATTTTTATTAAATGTATATGCTGCTCATCTCACTATCCAAAGTGGACTACACTTAGCATTTGGGAGGATCCTGAGGGCAGCAGTTAAGTGAGATAATGACATCAATAAGTAAGGGCAAGGATTTTGTTTTGTTTTTCCTTGGTCTTTAGAAAGTCAGACCTTGTGTACGGTCACTCATGCGCTCGTGACCTCTCGTCTTGACTATTGCAATGCTCTCTACATGGGGCTTCCCTTGAAGACCACTCGGAGGCTCCAACTGGTACAGAATGCGGCCGCGAGAGTTGTCTTGGGAGTTTCCCGGTACTCCCATGTTACACCTTTGCTCCGCGAGCTGCATTGGTTACCAGTTGTCTTCCGGGTGAGGTTCAAGGTCTTAGTGATGGTTTTTAAGTCCTTACATGGCATGGGTCCGGAATACCTCGGGGACCACCTGCTGCCGGCGTCAACTCCCCTCCGCCCTGTGCGTTCCCACAGAGAGGGCCTCCTCAGGGTGCCTCCGGTCAGAGAATGCCGGCTGGTGGCCCCCAGGGGGAGGGCCTTCTCTGTGGGCGCCCCGGCTTTGTGGAATCAACTGCCGGTTGAGCTCCGGATGGCACCGGATCTCCGCTCCTTCCGGTGCGGGTTAAAGACCCACTTATTCGAACAAGCTGGCCTGGCCTGATGGGGAGTTAATTTAGGGTTTTAAATATTTGTATATTTTATTGTTTTATTTTGGGCATTAATTTAATTCTATTTTAACTTTTGTATTTTTGTATTTTTATTATATGCCCTGTTCACCGCCCTGAGTCCTTCGGGAGAAGGGCGGTATAAAAATTTAATAAAACTAAACTAAACTAAACTAATTAGTCCTTAGATAGGAGACTATAAAAAATCTGAGGTTAAAAAGCAGTTTGTTTACTGAAATGGCTATATTGACCTATCTGTTTAGGAAGGAACTATAGGTAAAAAAGGTAAAGGTTCCCCCGCACATGCGTGCTAGTCGTTTCCGACTCTAGGGGCCGGTGCTCATCTCAGTTTCAAAGCCGAAGAGCCAGCGCTTGTCCGAGGACGTCTCCGTGGTCATGTGGCCAGCATGACTAGACACCAAAGGCGCACGGAATGCTGTTACCTTCCCACCATAGTGGTCCCTATTTTTCTACTTGCATTTTTACGTGCTTTCGAACTGCTAGGTTGGCAGAAGCTGGGACGAGTAACAGGTGCTCACTCACAACCATGTTACATAATGGTAATAACTGTCATTGCAAGGGCTGTAAGAAGGTTATTTAACTCTTTTTCTTTCTCTTTTTTTACTTCCTTTTCATTTTTTCATCATTTTATATCTCTTTCTCTTCCAGTGTTCTCTGTATGTTTCTGTAGTTTTTAATCCTGTCCAAAATTCTTTTTCTATAAAAGTTATACAAAACACTGCACTCAGGACAAGAAAGAAACATGGATACAGTACTTCCCTCAAAATGATGCAAACCTCTGCTATCCAAATATGATCAGATGGGCAGCTAAAAGGAGGTTCAGAAGCTGCCTATCTGGGTCTGAGCCCCATGTGATTTCTCCACCTGTATTCATAGGTTCTTGCCGTTTTGTGATAAAGTGCAACTACAGGTTGTCCTCGACTTACAACAGTTCATTCAGTGACCGTCCAAAGTTATAACGGCACTGAAAAAAAAGACTTATGACCACTTTTCACACTTATGACCATTGCAGCATCACCAGGGCCATGTGATTTACATTCAGATGCTTGACAACTGGTTCATATTTATGCCATTTGCAGTTCCTGGGATCACGTGATCATCTTTTGCGCCTTTCTGACAAGTAAAGCCAATGGGGAAGCCAGATTCACTTAACGACCATGTTACCAATTTAACAACTGCAGTGGTTCACTTAACAAATGGGGCATAACTCACTTAATTTTTCCCCCCACTTAGCAACATAAATTCTGGGCTCAATTGTGGTCATAAGTCGAGGACTACTTGTACTTCACTTCCATTCTTTTTATTACAAATCTTGTAAGGTAGACTCTCATTGTTACCCCTGTACTGGTTACCACTCCAAACCCTTTTGGCGAATTTCTCCTTTCTTTCATTAGGCGGCCCGTCGCCGGCGTAGGCCCCCTCGAGCTACCCCACCGTCCCGCACCCACCGGGCTCTCTCACGCACCGCGTTGCTCGAGACGGGGCATTGCTGGCTGCTATTCATAGCGGCCCTTCTGCCGCGCTCCCGGGGGCGAAAGGCAGCGTCTTTCTGCAGAACTTGGGGAGACGGAAGCTACCCGGGGCGCTCATGGTCCCCCGCGGCGGCCGGTACCCAGAGGGCGGCGGCGGCGGCAACGGCGGCGGCAGCAGCAGCATTCCTGCCCTTCCGGTTTTTGTTACCGCGGTCGCCGGCCAGAGCAGGCAAGGAACCGAGGCCTCCAGTCACTAGGCAACCGGGAAGCCGCAATAAAGAAGTGAAGCTCAGGGTACAGTCTTACCTGGTGGGCGGGGAGAATGTCGCCTCCAAGACGCGGTTCCCTTCTGCCCATAATCCCTGTCCTTCCCGTGGTATTTACAATTCTTACTTCGGTGGGCGAGTACGGTGTTGTAGCTACGCGGAACTGGAGGTTATGAGAGACTGCTAGTAAACTCCTCTTTTAAATTTTCCGGGGAAAGAAAGGCAGGCTGTTTATGAAATGGCAGGAGAAAGAATAGAGTAGAATAGAATAACAGAGTTGGAAGGACCGTTGGAGGTTATCTAGTCCACCCTCCTGCTGGAGCAGGAGAGCCTATATGATTTTAAGACAAATGGCTGTCGAGGCTCTTCCTGAAAGCTTCGAGTGATGGGGCACCCACAACTTCTTAAGTCAAGCCATTCCATTGATTGATTGTTCTTACCGTCAGACAATTTCTCCTTAGTCCCAGGTTGCTTCTCTCCTTGATTAGTTTCCATCCATTGCTTCTTGTCTTGCCTTCTGGTGCTTGCACACCTCATCTTTGTGGCAACCCCTTAAATACTGGAACACTGCTGTCATATCTTGTCTAATCCTTTTCTCTAGACTAGATGTACTCAATTCTGTTCTTTTTTGCTCTTCTCTGTATTCTTTCCAGAGTCTCAACATCTTTTTTATATTGTGGGCACCAAAACTGAATGCAGTATTCTGAGTGTGGCCATACTAAGGCTTTGTAACGCGGTATTACTACTTCACATTATCTTGATTCTGTCCCTCTATTAATGCAGCCTAGGATTGTATTGGCTCTTTTGTCTTTACAGTGCTTTATGGGGAAAGGTATTTGGCTTATTTATTTCTATGCCCATCTTAAAAACAGACTTTTTCCAGGTCAGCTTACTTAATGTTAAAGGCACAGATAGACATTTTAATGAATGAGTAAAATGCACAAGCACTAATTAAAATACATTGTTTAAAATTAAATTAACTTACAATTAAAGGCACTTGCTATAGAAGTTCAAAGTTCCATGAAACATACTATCTATCCATTTAAATTTAACTGTGTTGAAAGAGAATGAAAATGTTGACCCCAGGCAAATTGCCTGAGAGGTTAACCCTGGTTCATGTGCACATACAAAAGGACAGGACTTCAATCTATGGTCCTGCCCACCACATTGACTTCTCAATTGTGGGTAGTCCTACCGCTAAGATTGAGTTCCAGAATGCTAACCGCCTACTTGCAATGCAGAAAAAAATCCAAAGGCACTTTATGACAACATAAAGCTGAGCAAATATGGGATATTCCTTTATTGGCTCAGATTACCTGATATAGTTAGTAGGCAAGTCATCACATGACCAGATATGATTTTATGATCATTTTTATTACAAGTTTTTTTACCTCAGTCATTAAACAAATCTAGCTTCCCCAATTGACATCACTTTTTGGAGATCAACTGAGAAAATTGCAAATTGTGATTGTTGACCACTACACACTGCAACCCATTATAAATGTTAGCCATTTGCCAAGTAAGCAATTTGCAGTTAGGTGACTGCGAGGTCGATGCAATGGTCATAACTTCAAGGACACATCATAAATCACTTTTTCCAAGGCCCTTGTAACTTTGAATCATCATTAAACAGTTTAATCAAGGATTGTTATAAACCTTGACTTACAACAGTTGTAAGTCAAGGGCTCCATTTGTGCTGAGAGCGAGTGCTGATCAGATCCTGCCACCATGCCCAAGTTGACCATGAGGCCTATCTATACGATCGTGCAGAGGAATTTTCATTCATTCCCAATTGGATACCAAATGTGGTACAAGTCCTGTAGAGATGACAAGATAACTTACTCAGTTATCTGGGAACAGTTTGATCCTGTAGTACTAAAATGGCATTGGTTGCATTCATGGATTATCTCTGGTGGGAGCAGGATGGGGGTGGTGCATGCTTCCTTGAACTTCTTGACTTCTTAGCCACTTTTGATACCATCAACAATGGTATCCTTAGGGAGTTGGAGGTGAGTGGCACATTTCTGTGCTGGTTCCCTCCCTCCCTCCCTCCCTCCCTCCCTTCCTTCCTCTGAGGTCAGTCCTAATCAGTCCTAATCTAGAGTCCAGCTCTAGACCTGCTTTGTGGAGTGCCACAAGTCTTGGAGCTCTCTCTGCTCCTTTTAACATTTACATGAAACTGCTGGGCCAAATCATCCATCACCACATACACCGATAATATATATTTCCATCCCAGATGAAGTGAGCGATGCAGTGGTATCCCTTTGTGGTGCCTAGAGGCTGTGGGAGCCAGGATGGGAAACATCAGACTTTAACTGAATCCTGGTAAGATGGTGTAGCTGTGGATGGTCCCCTCTATATCCAGGAATTTATCATCTTTGCTCTTGGATGGGGTTGCACTACTGCAGACAGGCCTGGTGTGTAACCAGGGGATCCTCCACGGCTCATGATTCTTCCTCAAAGAGCAGGTGACAGCTGTGGTTAGGAAGGCCTTTGCTTAGCTTTGTGTTATGTGCCAGTTACATCCTTTCCTGGATAGTTGTTATGTTGTTGTTAGTTGCGAAGTCGTGTCCGACCCATCGCGACCCTATGGACAATGTTCCTCCAGGCCTTCCTGTCCTCTGCCATCCTCTGGAGTCCATCTAGGCTCACGCCTACTGCTTCAGTGACTCCATCCAGCCACCTCATCCTCTGTCGTCCCCTTCTTCTCTTGCCCTCAATCTTTCCCAGCATTAGGCTCTTCTCCAGTGAGTCCTTCCTTCTCATTAGGTGGCCAAAGTATTTGAGTTTTAGCTTAAGGATCTGGCCTTCTAAAGAGCAGTCAGGGTTGATCTCCTCTAGGACTGACCGGTTTGATCGCCTTGCAGTCCAAGGGACTCGCAGGAGTCTTCTCCAGCACCATAGTTCAAAGGCTTCAATTCTTTGGCGCTCAGCCTTTCTTATGGTCCAGCTTTCACTGCCATACATTGCAACTGGGAAGACCATAGCCTTGACTATACGCACTTTTGTTGACAGGGTGATGTCTCTGCTTTTTAGTGTGCTGTCTAGATTTGCCATGGCTCTCCTCCCAAGGAGCAAGCGTCTTTTAATTTCTTGGCTACAGTCCCCATCTGCGGTGATCTTGGAGCCCAGGAAAATAGAATCTGTCACTACCTCCATTTCTTCCCCATCTATTTGCCAGGAATTGAGAGGGCCAGATGCCATGATCTTGGTTTTCTTAATGTTTAGTTTCAACCCAAGTTTTGCACTCTCCTTCTTCACCCGCAACAAGAGGCTCTTTAGTTCTTCTTCACTTTCTGCCATTAGAGTGGTATCATCTGCATATCTTAGGTTGTTGATGTTTCTTCCGGCAATCTTAATTCCAACTTTTGATTCATCTAGCCCTGCCTTTCTCATGATGTGCTCTGCATATAAGTTAAATAGGCAAGGCGACAGTATACAGCCTTGCCGGACTCCTTTCCCAATTTTGAACCAATCAGTGGTTCCGTGTCCAGTTCTCACTGTTGCTTCTTGGCCCGCATATAGATTTCTCAAGAGACAAATAAGATGGTCTGGTATGCCCATCTCTTTAAGGACTTGCCAGAGTTTGTTATGATCCACACAATCAAAGGCTTTAGCATAGTCAATGAAGCAGAAGTAGATGTTTTTCTGGAACTCTCTAGCTTTCTCCATGATCCAGCGTATGTTAGCAATTTGATCTCTAGTTCCTCTGCCTCTTCGAAATCCTGCCTGTACTTCTGGTAGTTCTCGATCCACATACTGCTGGAGTCTAGCTTGTAGAATTTTAAGCATAACTTTACTAGCATGAGAAATGAGTGCAATGGTGCGATAGTTTGAACATTCTTTGGCACTGCCTTTCTTTGGAATTGGAATGTAAACTGATCTTTTCCAATCCTGTGGCCACTGTTGAGTTTTCCAAATTTGCTGGCAAATTGAGTGTAGCACTTTTACTGCATCGTCTTTTAAGATTTTGAATAGCTCAGCTGGAATACTGTCACCTCCACTAGCTTTGTTGTTGCTCAGCTTTTCTAAGGCCCACTTTACTTCACATTCTAGGATGTCTGGCTCGAGGTCAGTGACCACCTCATTGTGATTATCAGGGACGTTAAGCTCATTCTTGTATAGTTCTTCTGTGTAATTTTGCCACCTCTTCTTAATCTCTTCTGCCTCTGTTAGGTCCCTGCCATTTTGGTCCTTTATCATGCCCATTTTTGCATGAAACGTTCCTTTCATCTCTCCAATTTTCTTGAAAAGATCTCTGGTCCTCCCTATTCTATTGTTTTCTTCTATTTCTTTGCATTGTTCATTTAAGAAGGCATTCTTATCTCTTCTAGCTATTCTTTGGAATTCTGCATTTAATTGGGAATATCTTTCTTTTTCTCCCTTGCCTTTCGCTTCCCTCCTTTCCTCAGCTATTTGCAAAGCTTCCTCAGACAGCCATTTTGCTTTCTTGCATTTCTTTTTCTTTGGGATGGTTTTGGTTGCTACCCGTTGTACAATGTTGCGAACCTCTGTCCATAGTTCTTCAGGCACTCTGTCTATCAGATCTAATTCCTTAAATCTATTTGTCACCTCTACTGTATATTCAACAGGGATATGATTTAATTCATACCTGACTGGCCTAGCGCTTTTCCCTACTTTCTTTAATTTAAGCCTAAACTTTGCAACAAGAAGCTCATGGTCTGAGCCACAGTCAGCTCCTGGTCTTGTTTTTACTGACTGTATAGAGCTTCTCCATCTTTGGCTGCAGAGCATATAGTCAATCTGATTTCTGTGTTGACCGTCTGGTGATGTCCATGTGTAGAGCCGTCTCTTGGGTTGTTGGAAAAGAGTGTTTGCTATGACCATCGTATTCTCTTGACAAAATTCTATCAGCCTGTGCCCTGCTTCATTTTGTACTCCAAGGCCAAACTTGCCTGTTATTCCAGTTATCTTTTGGCTTCCTACTTTAGCATTCCAATCCCCCATGATGATAAGGACATCATTTTTGGGTGTTAGTTCTATAAGGTGCTGTAGGGCTTCATAGAACCGGTCAATTTCATCCTCTTCAGCACCGGTGGTTGGGGCATAGACTTGGACTACTGTGATATTGAATGGTTTGCCTTGGATTCGAACTGAGATCATTCTGTCATTTTGAGGATTGTATCCCAGTATTGCTTTTCCTATTTTTTTATTGACTATGAAGGCTACTCCATTTCTTCTGAGGGATTCTTGCCCGCAGTAGTATACCTGATGGTCATCTGAATTAAATTCACCCATTCCTGTCCATTTTAGTTCGCTGATACCTAAGATGTCAATGTTTAGTCTTGTCATCTCTTGTTTGACCACGTCCAGCTTTCCTTGATTCATGGATCTTACATTCCAGGTTCCTATGGAGAAAAAATCTTTACAGCATCGGACTTTCCTTTCACCACCAGACATATCCACAGCTGAGCATCCTTTCGGCTTTGGCCCAGTCACTTCATTCTTTCTGGCGCTACTAGTACTAGCCCTCTGCTCTTCCCCAGTAGCATATTGGACGCCTTCCGACCTGAGGGGCTCATCTTCCAGCGTCATATCGTTTTGCCTTTTGGTACTGTCCATAGGGTTTTCATGGCAAAGATACTGGAGTGGTTTGCCATTTCCTTCTCCAGTGGATCACGTTTTGTCAGAACTCTCTGCTATGACCTTTCCGTCTTGGGTGGCCCTGCACGGCATAGCTCATAGCTTCATTGAATTACGCAAGCCCCTTCGCCACGACAAGGCAGTAATCCATGAAGGGGTTCCTGGATAGGGAGGGTCTCTATTCAGTCACTTATGTTGTGGTCTTCTCCTGTTTGGACGATTACAATGTAGTAAACATGGGGCTACCACTGAAAAGTATCCAGAAGTTTTAGTGGGTACAAAATGCAGCCGCTTGGGCAATTTTAGGCACCCAAAGAAAGGCAAATGCAACACCTCTGCTCTGTGGCTGCATTGGATGCCGATTTGCTTCTGGGTCCAATTCAAGATATTGGTTGTGACCTATAAAGCCGTGCATGGCATGGGACCAGGCTATCTATAGAGTTGTCTTTGTCCCTTTGCATCAGCCCATCTTACCCGGTCAGGCAAGGAATGTATGTTGCAGACTTTGTCACTTAGAGAATTCCGACTGACAGCCTCTAGGAAGAGAGCCTTCTCTGCTGTTACTACTGCCCTATGAAAATATTCTTCTTTGGGAGGTAAGGCAGGCTTTCCAAAAAGGTTGGTTAGTCCCCTGAAAAGGCCCCTCCTTCGCCTTTTAACTAATTTTAATCTCTTGCCTTAACTTTTTTTTAGATTTCTAGCTTTTATATATGGTGTTTTATATTTTAACATTTTATTGTACATCACCAGAATCCCTGTTTGAGGGAGACTGGATGTAGAGAAATGTGTGTGTGTGTGTGCGTGTGTATGTATATGTATATGTACATATGTGTATGTATGTGTGTGTATATATATATATTGATATGAAATATATATATGTGTGTGTGTGTGTGTGTGTTGTGTATATATGTATATGTATGTATATGTGTATGTATATATGCATTTTGATTTCATATCACTTTCTATATAAATTCCTGGTCATTCCCTGTCAATGGAATGATATATATTAACACCACTTTCTACAAATGGTTGGCCAGAATTGGTTTATAGCTTCTGATAACAGACACAGAACATTTTGTCATGTTCCTGATATTTAAGGTCAAATGTTTCCCAGTTGGAAATATACCATCTGGCTGTCTTGTGATTGTTATGTAGAGTCTTCATTTTCATGCTTACTTTATTTTGAAAGGATTAGCTATATAGAGCTGCCCTGCAGTGAAAAATCTGGAACTCCAAAAGCATAAAAATTATTTTCATGATGAACAGCACTGAGGCTGAAAATATCTTTCTGTATTTATGATTGTTATGAAAAACCAGAAACACAACTGTCTAGAAATGATGATTTGAGAGAAGAGGAAAACAAAATTGACCTACTTTAACATACAAATAATTCATTAATGACAATCACGTCTGGGCAGGAAACAGAAACCAAGATTTATGCTTATCCAACATGATACAATCTGTAGTCTGGATCAAATGCAGCAGACACAAACTGTACAAGCAATGTACACATGTCTGTTTTTTGTCTGAAAGATTAATCAAACGTTTAGTAAAATTGTTTTGTAAAATGTGTGCAAAATAATTACCCATATCCCATAACCTTAAGGTGCTTTTCTTCCATCCCGTTGCTAAGCTGTGGAAAAAGCAATACTATCAATACACAATGCATGTGTGATATTATGCACAAAGTATTTGTGACTTTTTGTAAAATAAAATATAAGATACTATTGAGCAAGCTGTATGATCCTCTGAGATTGATTGTTCACTACAGTGCTTGCCTTATAAAACGTAATTATTTTTTACAAGTTATTTTGTTCTGTGTCATTTAATATTATTTATTGACAACTGTTTCTCCATTCTTTGGAATGTCACTGGTTATTTCATGCTTCATAACTTCAAGTATAACTGCTGTGATGTAAAAGCACCACATACTTCCTAATTCTAAATTAGGTACTGTATTTCCAGTACCAGTACATTTCTAACATACTGTCCAGGCAGTCTTCTACTGATGACCATAATTGAGCCTGGCAATTACAGATGTAAGTCATGATGGTCATAAAGCAGGTCATCATTTGATTATCTTTTTTGCAGTGGTCACTCAGCAACCTATTGTTTGTATTGGGGAGTTTTTGTTGAAAACCAGAATTAAATGCCCATTTTTGACAAAAGGGTTATAAATTGTGGTCATGTGACCATGGGATGCCGCAAAATGGCAATAATTGTGCTAAATGACCAAAATGCAGTCAATGACTGTGGGGAAAGGGCACCATCAGAACTTCAGAATTGGCATATCTTAACTCAGACATCTGTGTTTTGATAACCTAATTGGGGTATCACATGAGGCTGTTTTTTTAACATGGTACAGGGATAACATGCTGTAAAAACCCTTGTGGTTTGCTGATTATAAGTCAAAGCAAGATTCTTATTTATTTATACAATTTATACTGCTGTCTTTTCTAATACTTTATACCTGTCTTATCTGGCAAAGGATATAAAGCCTTAGCTGGCCATTACTGTATCACTGGTGGAAGGAGAAAGCTGTAGCTCGGGACTGATAAAGAGGATCAAAACCTATTTTAATGAATTCAAGGCTCCAGGACCAGATGAATTATAGCGTAGGGTACTGCAGGAATTCCTGACAATGATTGCAGAACAGGTAATTGTAATCTATGAGAGAACTGATGGAGAACTGATGAAGTCCTTGGAGGAGACCAAGTATTTTCTTTTAACTTTCAAAAAGTGAAAAAAGAGGACCTGGGAAATTATAGACCTGTCAGCTTCATTTCTATACAGCACAAGGTTCTTGAGTAGATTATTAACTAACAGTATTTGTTGCAGTTAGATAGAAAATAAAAACCAACAAGAACAGCCTGTTAATTATCTCTTTGTATCTCCTTTTTAAAAGAATTACTAGTGCAATAGTTTTGTGGAATGTCATGCACATCATGTTGACTTTAGCAAAACGTATGAAAAAATATCTTAGTATCTTCATTTATAACAATGTACACTGTATGGACTAGATTATACATCTGTTAGCTGGATTAACAATTGGCTGAATGACTGCAAATAGAAAGTAGACATTAATGGATCCACACCATGTGTCAGTTAAAGTTCAATATTTCTGTTAAAGATCTAGATTTAGGAGTTGAGAGGGTGATTATTCAGTATCTGATTGATGCAAAATTAGGAGGAATGGCTGAATACTTTAGAAAAGGAACAGAAGCACAAATGAGTCTGAGTGCCCATATTAGGAAAGCTACAACTAAGCAGTAATACAATACGTGAATTGAGTTTTTGAAAAAGTAATAGAAGCATTTCTTTCTCTGTTGCCACAGTGTTCAATCTTGAACAGAATGTTGGCTGAACAGAATCTACATGCATTTATCTTGGACCATTCTGTCCAATGCATGAATGTGTAAGAGCTTTGAATTTACTTTAGTCAAAGTTGAAAAAGAGGTACTATGCAGAAATCCCATGATATTTTAAGTGCTTGGTGAGATCAAATGTAAAAGTGATACTATATCTTGGGTTTCATGTTAGTGCTTTCCTGCTAAGTAGTAATCTATTTTTCCTTCAGAAATTGGAAACTCAACAAATTTGTCTGACTTCTGAGAATACTTTTTTTATTTGTCATTCAGCAATGGTTGGGCTCTTCTAAAATCAAGTCCAACAATGTCAAATAAACCCAAAATTAGGTTCAAAGTTGTTAACAATTGGCCAGCATCCCTAGGATTGAGCATGCATAACACAATAAGGTTGCCTTTGAATTATTTTCCTGCTTGTAATATACATTGTCAGACTTAATTTTCCAAAAAGATTCATGTCATTCCAGGGCCATTATGTTGTTGACATATCTTGACTTTGTACTTGGCAAGATGCTTAGGCACGTTTTTCAGGCAAGGCACTTCATTCTTATAAGGCCTGTTGAATTATACAATTAGCCACCAGGTGGGGCAAAGAATAAAGTGCTTATTACAACATTTACAGATCCATCAGTCTCAAGATTTGAGTTACAATTTATATTTGAATCTTCCTCCCAATATTTTTCATATCTCTTTTTAAAGAGCTACAGGTGTGCTACAGTATATTGCTGACTGCCATAAAACAACCTCCATTGCAGTGAAATCTAGATGTATTGGACTTTGGGTCTATTCATGCTACTTTAGTATAGTGGTTAAGGTGCTGACCTAGAAATCAGGAGACTGTGAGTTCTAATCCCACTTTAGGTATGAAAGTCAGTTGCATGACCTTGGGCCAATCACTCTCAGTCCAACCCACCTTACAGGGTTGTTGTTGAGCAGAAAAGGCAGAGGAGGAAGGAGTATTATGTTGAATTACTTTGTAATAAAGGCAGGATAAAAGCCAAATAAATACATTCTCAGTTAGGAGGACAAAAGTTCATATTGGCCATACATTAAAGACCAACATATTTGGACAAGTTTGAAACAGCTATACTAAGAGCATAATGTTACCCAATACATGTACCTCTTCTATTCAAACAGTGAAAACAGACAAAGTCCATATAACTCTTCCTGCTATAAGTGTACACATTACTTTTCCAAACAAGGGTATATAGTTGTTATAGATTTAACATTTTTATCTATGATTCTAGAACTTGCTAATGTAACATAGCAATAAATTATTGGTGAATGGTGTAACATAGTCTTCCAGAGTTAGTGCAGTATTAAAGACATCATTTCATTAAACAGTAGCCATGATGTTTGGACCTGATTAAAGTTACATTAGGCCAAAACTGATGCAGTATTCAGGAACAATTTGAATTATAAAGTTACTGTGACCACTATAATAAGCCATCCTGAGATGATAAGGCAATGCTGGATTTTGCCAGTCTTAAAGAGAAATTAGCTGAATGAAATTACATCCCATTTTCCTCTTCTCTTTTCCAAATTTCTTAGAACTCGTAAGGCAACAATCCAGCTAATACAATTTAAGCAATAAGGAAAAGACTTACAGTAGAAGACAATATCAATAGACCAGTGATAAAGCACATGCTTTGCACATAGAAAGCCCTGAGTTTCCTTACCCTAATTCCTTTCTTTTATGGAAAGACAGTATATACGCTGTGGTGGCGAACCTGTAATATATGTAAGTTTAAACTCTGTTCAATGTAAGAAATGCAAGTGACTGTTTGAGTTGAAGCCTGCTGTCCTCGAATCTGTACCAGGAACCCGCCACAAACAATACAGAACCTATGGCACATGTGCCACAGGTGGCACACAGAGCCCTCTCTGTGGGCATGTGCGTTGTCACCCCAGTCCTAGGCCTTCAACAGGGTTTTATAAAACCTTTTCGCTTTAGGCCTCTGCTGCCGTGTGCAAAAAAAAAAGGTTCAATCAATAAATCAATTTCAACTTATGGGAAAAAAAAGATCTCGCAAAGTTGGAATTGATTGATTGAACTTTCTAGTCCCATCCAGTCTGCCGTTACCACCGCAGCCATGCCCACCCAATGGGCCACACCCACCCAATTGACCACACCCACCCAATTGGTCACGCCCACCCAGCACCTGACAATACATAAATGGGTTTTAGGTTGCAGTTTGGGCACTCAGTCTCTAAAAGGTTCGCCATCATTGGTGTATAGTAATCTCCTTTCCAGTTATTATAATTTGGCTAAAAGAAAGCAAAAAGCTTTGTTGTTTCATAAAAGTAAGTAGCCCTCTCAACTATAGGAAAGCACAGCCAAAGGCATCTTTGCCCTCCTCTGCCTCTCATTTGGTGGCATGGCTGTTTAATTAGAAACAAGTTTCTCCACTACGGGAGATATTGGCATTGGTGTAAACAAAAGAACACATTCAGAAGCTCTTGAATCAATCAGTTGCTTACATTACCTGACCTCTTTGTGAACTAGAACTATGCTGCTGTTCTGTGAACTACACAGTTGTTTTATTTTATTTTGCATGGGGAAGCTAGAACTTTATAAAATAAATATTTAATTGAACATCCAGAATGACTACTGAAATCACTAAAAAAAGTGATGCAGTATTAGTTTGGTTTCTGCAACCTAATAGATACATTCTAATAATATAAGGGGAATCTTGACAAGTATGTTGGAGTTTTCTTTATTTTTGGGTTGCTGCTTTTTTACATTAAGTGCAGGAATAGGAAGCTTCCTGTAGATCTATAAAACAGACCCGTTTCAATGAATGTTTGGCAACTGACTTTTAGTTCCAACAGGAGAGAATATCTGTAGCTTAGAGTTGAACTGTGAAGTCCTTAATGCTCTCTGCACTTGGTTGTTTTCTTGCAGACATTTTACTTTTAATTGCCTGATTGTTTATTGGTTTTGGGCTTTAGAGTTCATCATTGAAACAACATCTTTGCAATTCTAATCTTTATATCACTGAAGAGGCAACTATTTGATGAAACAATCTACAAAATAATTTAAACTTTGTTTAGACTTGGCAGAGTAGATAACTTCCAAATTCTGTAGAATATCATGTTATATACATTTATTTGGATAATTCAAATTCTTATACATTAATAAGTGGTGCTCATTAAAACAACAAAAGAAACAACAAAAATAACATGACTAGAAATGTTGGCTTATAAACCACCCCAATCCAAGCTAATTCTGAGCAGCAGCATAAAACAGCCATAATCCAACAAATCACAGAAAAACAATATATAAAACCTGGGAATATAACAAACTACTCTAGCTTAATGTTTAATTCTCCTCTTCTCAACATCATGGTAAGGAATTGTGGGAAGTGTTTGGAACATCTGGAAGCTATTAGTGAACATGGCTCTAGGTACCATCTAGTGCAGGGGTCAGCAACCTGAAACAGTGAAAGAGCCACTCGGAACCGGTTCCCTCACAAAAGGAAAAACTGGGAGCCGCAAAAAAATGTGTGCACATGCGCATACATGCGCGCATGCGCAGAACAGGGTTTGACTGAAGAGTGGAGCCAAGGCGAGATATGCACCTACACTGCATTTTTGAATTGATTGGTTGAACTTTTTTAGTCCCACCTTTTTTTTTTGTACTGCACATGGCAGAGGACTGGAAGCCGCGGATTGCAGACCTGTGATCTAGTGCATAGTCTTATCAGTGGTTTTAAGACAAAACATGCCCTTTTTGGCAATTTTGTCTTGACAGTAGGTCCAGGTTCATACATTGCAATAAACCAAAGTGTAAATTGTTTTATATTAACATGTATGAACCTAGTCATTACAAATTGCAAATAATGATCTTTATTTTATGAAGTGTGATCCGAACAGTATTATTCTTTAAAACTCCAGCCACTTTTTTTTGTTTCTTTGAGCTTGTGGTAGTTATTTTTTTATTATATGTTTTCACTGTGGTCCTGGGTGCCTTAGGTTATTAACTGCTGTGCTTATGTGACTTGGCACTGCATTTGTACAGAAGAGTCATGCAAATCTATTTGAAATACTTGGGCAAACTTCATGTAGTGTAGACTAAAAATCAAACACAGTAAACCTTTAGCCTTGCAGCTGAGAATAGAATAGCTTTCATCTTGATTAAATACTGCCTCAAGTTTAGTTCAGATTCATGTTGTGTCAGAGGATCCTTTGGCCATGCTTGTTACATTTTGAAAAAACAGACATGGGCATTCTGAGTGATTTAGCCTAGCATCTCTTTCTTGGATCCTTGCCTAACATGGCTTATAACATATGCCAGAAAAGTATGAACAAGCAAGGATGAATGTTTCCCCAAGAGAAGAAATTCTGGCAGAGTTAAAGGAAGAGAATTTGGACTTCTAGTAACCAGAAGGAATCTGGGAACATCTTTTTAACATACAGGTTTTATATACAGAGGTTTTAATGATCTGCAATTTACTTCATCAGATGCATGGAGTGGTTAGGGTGGCTGATGGGGTAGATGAGAGAGGGAGGAAAGCAATGAAACATTGGTTATGCAGATGAATCCATAGAAAACAGATTACCAGTGCCTTATCAATGAACCCTTGTGTTAAAAATATATATATATTTATTTATTTATTTATTTATTTATTTATTTATTTATTTATTTATTTATTTATTTGATTTGTATACCGCCCTTCTCCCTAAGGACTCAGGGCGGTGAACAGTGACATAAATGTCAAAATGCACAAATACAGAAAATTGAAAATAAATTAAGCCCTACTGCCCAAATGTAGAAGATAAGTTAAAACCACAATTAAAATTAAACCTGTCAGACCAGACCAGATTTGATGAGACTTTCTGAAATTAATTGTCCATTAATCCTTTTGCATAAAGTTCATCCTGTTTGTCCTATGTGGAATCTAGACAAGCATTCCTGGCAGACAATAGCATATATCACATAAAAAAAATCTTATGCTTTTCAATAAAAGTTGTAAAATATTTCTACTGATTTTTTTTGCCACCATAAAGTATCATGCCTCTACTATAATAGACCTCAAGTAGTGTCAATGAAATCCAGTAAACTGTTTTTGGGGCAGGAATTGTGCAATCCAATCATGACTTCCCTGAAGAAGAAAGTAGCATGTTTTGTGAATTGTGTAGAGAATAAAATAGGAACCACTGTATTTGAGATACTTTCATTTAGGTGGAATGAAAATAAAAGTTTCTTCATTGACAGCCTAGTGAGAAATAGGGGCTTTGTCCACTAGGAGGCAGAGAAAAGTATGAAATTCATGATTGGCCATCTTTTTCCAAGACTTTTGTGTCTTCAAATGTTTATAAGAGTTCTCTTCCATTGAAATTAAAAAAGAAAACTAAAAAAGTTAAAAAATAAACCACTGTGAAATAATGTGCTGAGAATTTATTGTTTATTTTGGGAAACTACTTGATATGATTATATACCTTCCCCAAAAGGAAAAAAACATAAATTTATTATGGTTTTAATTAATTTTGCTATAAATCAAAAATAGGCTTTGCAGAAGTAACACAATATTAAATGTAATCAAATTGCTGGTAGGCAAAAATATGTAACTGTGCATAATTTTCTGCAAATATTTGCTTCTTTACTATATATTATTTCACTTTACACTGTTATCTAATGTGTTGCAATTTTTATAATCTCCATGCAATTTTACAAAAGTTAAAAACTTTGAATCCAGTATTTGCATTCCCATAGTGAGTAAAATTGGAGCAGCAATAATTCACAACCACATGATTAAAAACCAGCTAATTATCATGATGGTAGCATTTGGAAAAAAATGTCTTGGAATTGATAATAAACAATCAAACTTTACTGGCTCAAATATTACATGTAGCAGAAGCTGATCCTTTGCAGACAGACATACTCAAAATTTATATTTTGCCTTTTCTCTGCAAATTCAAAACATCAGAGTCCTCCGAATTTTATCTTTTCAACCTTGTGAAGGAAGCGGGACTAAAAAATAATCTCTGGTCCAAAATAATCCATGAAGCTCTTTGGTCCACTGGAGAATTAAATTTGGATTTCCTTGGTCCTGGTCCACATCTGAAATATACCACACTGTCTGATGTAGACAGGTCTCAGCATTAAGGTAATTACATTAGCATCCAAATAGATTTAGGATTGCCACACCCGGGAGTTCCCATACCATACTAGCTAGAAGATTTATGACTATCAGTTGTTCCAGATTGAGAAAGAAGTTGAGGGGCAAAATTGAGAAACATCAGACTTGGACCCAGAAGCCTTGCAAGCAACAAAGAAACTTGTCCTTGCAGAAAATATTCTTGTTTTGTATTTCTACTTCACTGTAGGTGGAACAAGGGCAGTTGTAAAAAGTTCTAAAATGCAGCACATTTGGCTTATGAATTTCCTCAGGCTTCAGGAATTTTCAGCTTTATTATGCTTCAGCCCACAGAGTAGGAGTGTTTGGGGCAGCCTGTACTGATTTTTGTACAGGAGAAGCATAACGAGAAATGCTTAATCCCCCACAAAGAAGTATGCTCTGGGTTTGTTTTCACTTAAGACCCTTGTTGCAACTCTCTGGCTTCTGTTCCTTGAATGATTCACATGAATGGTGGGTGGTAAAATATATACCACCCGTTGATAAAAGATTCAAGCCCTCCTTGCTCCCTGGTCAAAACAGGTTCCTTTCTCCCCTAAGAGCTAATGTTATTGTTGAACAGAAAATGGAGCATTGTGTATATTGAAAGGACTTTAAAACTTGTTGCACAAATTGCTCATTCCCAACAACAGATTAAACACTCAAAAAGGTCAGTGCCATCAATTCAGTGTCCTATTAAAAGGGAAAAGGCTTCTCTTCAAAATCAAGAGCTTTGCAAAGAGCAGTTTCATAAGATAATGGTGCCCTTTCAGATTTGTGGATAATGCCTTCAGGAAATAACTATCCCATAATAGCCATGATTTCTATTTAATGTTTCAACTGCATCATTTTAATGAGTTAAGAGAATACATGCCAAGTCATTTCCTTTGTAAATTACAACTAGGCAGGCAAGAAACATTTGGCAATTACAGGCAAACTTTCCTTCTTGACTTCTCAGGTTGGAACTGAAATGTACGTAATTGCCTTATATGAAATGATTGTTCATTATTGTGTACCTTGGCTGGGTTTGCATAAAGCCATGGTTATTTAACCATGATTTGGTGAATAAACCACATTTGCCTGGGTTCATTCCACATGCTAAACCTTGAGCCATATTTTAGAAACTACAGTTGGTGCCAAAACCAAATACGCTCCAGTATTGGTCTGTATGATGTATGAGACGAGGAGTTTAGACAGCTGTCTTTATCAGCAATATTCAGTGATGAATATCCAAAATTAAACTTGGTTTATGAGAATTTTTCACATGAATCATATAAAGACAGTTAACCTTTTCTATGATTGATTGAATGAGCTACAATTGGTTACTGAACCAAAATATGAAAAACTACATTATGGTTCAATACATTGTGTGAATCAGTTTTAAAAGGAGAGTCAGTACAAATAAACCAAGAAGCAAAATGCAGTTATTTCAGTTATAAGGTTAATTATAGACTAAAATACATTAGGGCACACAAAGTAGGTTGATTGCCCAAAGTATTTACAGAAAAGGTAGATTTTAAGATGGGGTTTGAAAAACAAGAAAAGTAATATCTACTTGATATTCCTGGAAATACATGCTGGCCTGTTTCTCAGCATGCACTAAATCAAAATAGGATTTACTTGAGTAAGGATTAGCTTGCCTTTATAAATCTAGGCTATTATATTCAAATCCATTCAGCTTACCAGGCTGGCCCAACTCTACCATAAAGCAGAATGAAGTAACTGCTTCAGATGGCAGATGTTAGGGAGCCTTCTCAATTTTCCAATTGTTCCAGGCCATTTTCTTCTTGATTATGTGCCCATCCAATTGGTGCAGACTCTTAGCAACTATGTAGATAGATTTTCTCCATGATGATTTGTCACCAACTTTGTCTTTCAGATCTTTCAACAGTAAACCTATCATTATTGAAACTGAGTCTGAACACCTTGTTGCTGGTCATCCTCTTTCCTGCCCTCTTTTCCAGCATTAGACCCTTTTCCAGACAGTCAGGTCTTCACAATGTGTCCAAAAGATGATCTGAATCTGGCCGTTTGAAACACTGGGTTGATTTTGTTCAGTTATCCATTGTTTGCTTTCTTGGTTGTACATGATATTCATCTACAACTTCAGCACATAGGCAGATCATAAATTTATTTATATAATTATATTCAAGATATCATTAGAATAAATTGTCTTAATGAAGCCTGAAGAATACAAATTACCAGCAAAACAAAATTCCATAAATATTTCAGGCTAAAAATACTTTTCTGTACTGCCTGGGTCATAAACAATTCTGTTGTTATGCTGAATGAAGTTGTCCCTCCAGTTAACAATTTACCAAGTTAGCAGGGAAAAAAGCACTCGAGAAGACAAAGAGGAATATTCTATGCATCCTGCATAGATTCACTAGGCTAATTCTCTAAACTAATTTACAGTCTTTAGATTCTTTCCCCACCAATTTATAAATAACATTTAACCACCAGTCTAATCAGGAGGGTAAGTGGGATGGGGAATGAATGTGCCATTTTGCCTGCGGCTCCAAGCAAAAGTCTTGGCCTTGCCCTAGAATGAATTTCAATTGAACTTCTCCAGCCTGAATGTTTCACAGTTAAACCAGAACCATGCTCTTTCTTCCCATGGATCCAGTTCTAAAACTATGTGAAGTAAGGCTCCATCAGCCTGGGTGGTCCATACAAGAACAAGGATTCATTATTAATGTGCAGAGCTAGGGACTTAATGGGAAATCATTAGGATCCTACATTGTGTTAAGAAATTTGGAATCAAGATAAAGTATGTTGTTGTGAGTGTGTAAAACAAGCCACCACCATTCTGTTTGGGGGAAAGTACTTTGTTGGTCACTTGTAATATTTTAATAAAATAGTTCATGTTTTGTTCATTCACACTTTTGCTCCTTTCACATATATGGCAGATGCTGAAAATCTGATTATGATATTCAAACAAAATAGAAAATTTACCTCCTTTGCCCACTCTTTCAGACTTTCAGCAATTCAAATCCTAGAATTCTTAGTAATAGCCCTGCTGACTGGGCAGTTCTGAGCACTGAAAGCAATGCATCTGGAAGTCAACAAAGTTGGGAAAGTCTTTGCTACTGTGTCTCTTCAGGCACATTTGATCTAATTGACCTCTGCTATATTAATGATAAACAGTTCAATGAAGGTGTCACACAATGCTCATTTACTGTAAAAAAAAGGCCCACAGCATGTTAGGAATAGTAGAAATGGTACTGAAAATAGAGATGGCAGGATTTTATATAAATCAATGGTGTGGTTGCATCTGGAATATTGTGTGCATTTTTGGCCACAACATCTCAAACAGGATGCAATAGAGCTAAAGAAGATTCAGAGGAGGAAATAAGATGATCAAGAGGTTAGGAAAAGTTGTGACATTTGGAACTTTTCAGTCTAGAAAGGAGGCAACCAAGAAAGGATTTGATTAAGCTACACAAAAAATATGGATGATATGGATAAAGTAGAAAAGGAGAAGCTATATTCCCCTTTCCAAAATACTAGATGCAGAGGTTACCCAGTGAAATTAAAATCTAAAAGAATCAGGAGAGAAAAAAAGATTTTTTTTTTTACACAACACTGTCAGAGAGATTGGTTGAGCCAGAGGCAGGAGTCAAGTAGGGAATTAGTCTGGAATCTCTACATAGGTGCAAGAGGGCAGGGTCTGACCCTTCTTGAATGCTACTGAACCTTCTGTAGTCTGGTCCAGATGCAAACCACCAACAGACAAGATTCTTCTGTTGTAGGCACGAGCAATAAAATAGCTAATTGAACTCTACACGTGTGGATCTGATTGTTCATGCTCAACAAATACATGTTGTAATTCAGCTTTGGAATTCGCTACCACAAGATGTGATGGTGGCTACCAGCTTGGCTGGCTTCAAAAAAGAGTTAGACCAGGTGTGCTCAACCCATGGACAGCTAGGAAATGTAGCCCGAGATTATAAACTTTTAACATTATTATGTGATTTTATATACATTAACTATATTATATATTTTATATGCAGCCCAAGACAGTTCCACTCACTGTAGCCCAGGAAAATCAAAAAATTGGACACTCATGAGCTAGACCAATTCATGGAACTCATGGGGGTCAATGTTTATTAGCCTTGATGGCAGTTGTGACTGCTTCTGAAGGTCACCTGCTGGGAGACTAGTGAGCTTTATTCAGTTGGTTGGCCTTGTGAGAATACTGCCAGACTAGATGGGCCAGGGGCCTGACCTACTTATGCTCTTATATAAGCTTTCTTTATATAAGTGTCTAGCAAAAGAGGGAAGATGTTAACTCAGTTCATATAACATACTAAAAAACTTCTAAATAAGGGGTTTGAGGGAAGAATCAGTTGGTTTAAGATGCTGAGCCATCTTCTGACTCTGCACTGATTTATTTGAAAGTAAAGAAGAGTAAAACTGCATACAATACATTTTTCTATTTTTGTGTGTGTATGTGTGAGTGTGCCTTCAAATCAGTCTTGGCTCCTGGCAGCTGTTTGGATAAATCCCTACAGTGTTCTTATCAAGATTTCAGGAGTGGTTTGCCATTGCCTCCTTCCTAAGGCTGAGAGAAAATGACTGCCGCAAGATCAGCAGCTGGTTTTTGCCTAAGGTGAAACTAGAACTCAAAGACTCCCAATTTCTAGACTGATACCTTAACCAACTACTCTAAATTGGCTCTTGTATAAAATACCTTTGTCACCACTAAAAACTAAGTAGTATGCAATTCCATTTATGTTTTCTCTCTAGATGTGCAATTCAAACCTTATCCCACACTTTCAAGAAATTGTAAATAGTACGTTAATATGGCTGCTGCCCTACAGTTTGCCTTTAGCAGGAATTCAGCAGGACATTACATGGAGAATAAGAATTGTGCATTGGATTTAGTAGATGGTATACTTCCCTACTTGTGCCTCTTAATTTTGAATTCCTTTACAAATCCTTTTAATAATCTTTGTTCCTGACTTCTTCGTGCCATTAAGGATTTACTTTCCCTTGACATATGAAGTAAATTTCATATTTCAGAAAAGGTGTTAAAACAGCCTTTCACTATAGTGAGTAATGATCAAAAATGATCTTTGACCTATGTATGTGAAATAAAGAAAAAAAGAAAAAACAAACAAATTGGGAGGTCTGTTCTCTGAGAAGAGTTTTGGCAGTTCAAGCACTTGGAAAAAAAAGGGAAAGGAAAGGAATTTAAAGAGTATACAGTCTCTAAACATTCTAAGCTAGGAAATATAATCTACAGTGTTTAAATGTACCCATATCCCCAAACCAAAATAAAGTAGGGAAGGAATATTCCAGAAGGCTTGTATCCAAAAGATAGGGGAAGAATATCTTTTGGAAGAATTGATCCTGCTCTCTCTTGATTAGTTCTAAAGAGTGAGGGAGAAAAACTTTCCTGTTCATTCAATTATTCCTCAATAAGGGAGAGGTACTGTCAGACATGAAAATGGTGATGGTGTGTTCCTTCTGAAAACCCCACACACAGCTTAGATTATTTTATTTTACTCCTGTTTTCTAACCAAAACAACTGCAGGCCATCTCGGAAGAAATAATATCTAGATTTTTTTCAGTCCAGTTTCAGGCTGGCCTACAGTCCCACAAGCTAGAAATTTGGAAAGTTGCAATTCTATCCTATCTAGAAGATCAAAGAAAACTCTTACAATAATGAGCCTCAATACTGCGAGATCTGGACTTGTAGTTTGAGGGTGGTTCTTCCTCTGTATGCTCTTGTATAAATGTTTGGCGCATGCTCTGTTCCAATCTCATAAAACAGGTGTCTTGGAAAGTAAATAGCTTTACTTCAAATTAAAACTGCTGTCACTATATGACTTCTAGCTTGCAGAATTCTATTTGATTTAGGTAATTTAAAAGTTTCTCAAGGATATGCATTCTTCCATAACAAGATTTACTAACCTCATATTTAACATTTTATCAAGTTTATATTGAGAAGCAGGATATAATTATTGCATGGCAGTTTTGACTGTGGTTCAGTCAATCACAATGACACAGCATATATGAACTCACCTAGGAAAACTGGTCTTGGGCAGGTGTTTGGCTGGCAGAGTGTTCCCCAGGGCTCATATGAGGATACTGCGTGGTATTTCAATGTACCACTCTGTACCATGAGGAGAGGGCTTCTCTTCCCTCTTTCGTGTCCTCCAGAAACAGGTGCGGCTGACATTCCAGAAACTGTGAGGTTTGACAAAGTTGACAGAATGAAACATATTGGTTTAATGAAGATGAATTTCAAAACCTGGCTAGTATCAAGGATTCAGCATGAGACAATACTTCTGGCAGGGTTATTTAGAAACCTAGGGCTGCATTCTGATTCTAGAAATGAACAGTGACAAATCTGGTCATAGAGATGGCATGAGGCCCTTACAGCAGGAGCATAAATTCATGGTTTCTGACACTGGAGTGATGGCTGTTACTAAACTTAAATTTAGTATATATTAAATCATCCGATTTTAGGTTATTATACAACATTGCAATGAAGAATGAGGAGGTATGGTGTTCTTGTTTGTACCGTTCTGGAATGTTTAATGTTTAATTATATTTCATTATTCTTTTACTGGTATTACTTCTTAGTCTTCTGATTAGTACCAAAAGGTGGAATGATAGGATATCAGTTTCTTAAATAAATACTGATAAAGAAAGGAACTTCCCTAAAATTGTGTATGCTTTAGGACAGGGGTCTTCAAACTTGGCCCTTTTATGACTTGTGGACTTCAACTCCCAGAATTCCTCAGCCAGCGTGTCTGGCTGAGGAATTCTGGGAGTTGAAGTCCACAAGTCATAAAAGGGCCAAGTTTGAAGACCCCTGCTTTAGGACAATACAGAGTTAACATGCAGCATGTCAGAAACAAATCACACTGAATTCTCACCAGCTATTGGTGTTTAATGAAAAGTGCTGGTATCATTGTTTCACATAAAAGCCTTTTTAAACTAAACAAAAAGTGGAAAAAAGATAACTACCCACAAACTTGGCACAAATTACTTTTTCTCTCTATTTTTGGACTCAGTTTTGGAACTTTAAAAATTTCCTTTTAAGGTTGAAAAGGAAGATAGTTTCCAGTGGTGCAATTGTATAGCTAATGCTATTTTACTCTGCCAACATATATGTGTGTGATTTTAAACACCCAGTAAAAACACTGAAAATGAGAACTATGCTATAAAATCTCACTCGTTGTTCCACATATGGCGTGAACAGAGGGAATTAGTTTAGACAACCTGCAGCTAATGTCTGGGAAATGTTACATTTAAAACTATATGTGCTGAAAGTCTCTGATGTTTAAATAAATGTTCATATAAATATTATGAAAACCTCTGCTCCTTTCATGAAGTCTAATGAGATATAGTTTGCTTGTATCCATCTTTTCCAGCAGTATATTCTCTTTCTGTATACATAGATACACATCTACCCAACTATCTTTAAAGCAAATTTCATGCATCTTTTTTTTAATATATAATCTTACTCACTGGAGTTTCTATGCTCAAATTTAATGGTTTCTTTTATATTTCTTAAGGTTACAGATGAAGGGTGGTGGTTTTTTTTTGAGTTCTACACCATTAAATCCAAACTCTGTCATCATTACATTTGAGAAAACTAGAACTGTGGAATCAGTCTTAGAGTCACCTTATAGGGAAGATGGGTGGCACACAAATTTAATAAATAAATAAGGCTTCCACATGACTGTTAAGGATACTGGAATCTACAGAAAAGACCATATTAAATAGAACAAAACTTATTTCACTTATAAACAACCTCAAAATTTATTCCTGACATATTCAGTTACAGAAAACAAATATAAGGCCCTTCTGTACCTTGAGAACCACTGGATATCAGCCCAGTTTGATCAGTATTTTTTTTATTGCAGTAAAAATTTGCTGAATATTTTACATTGTGCAGTTTCTTTGATTTTGTTCCAGTACGTTATTTGAACTCTGCCATTGTGGGTTAAAACAACTGTAACATCATCATCATCATCAAGATGAAAGGGATCTTGGAGGTCATCTAGTCCAATCCACTGCTCAGGCAGGAAACCCTATACTATTTCAGGCAAATGGCTGTCCAGTCTCTTCTTAAAAACTTCCAGTGTTGGAGCATTCACCGCTTCTGGAGGCAGGTTGTTCCTTGTTCCACTGGTTTATTGTTCTAGCTGTCAGGAAGTTTCTTCTTAGTTCTAGGTTGTTTCTCTCCTGCCTTCAGGCACTTTGGAGAATAGCTTGACTCCCTCTTCTTTGTGGTGGCCCCTGAGATATTGGAACACTGCTATCATGTCACCCCCTTGTCCTTCTCTTCATTAAACTAGACATACCCAATTCCAGCACCCGTTCCTTATGTTTTAGCCTCCAGTCCCCTAATCATCTTTGTTGCTCTTCTCTGTACTCTTCCTAGAGTCTCAACATCTTTTTTACATCGTGGTGACCAAAACTGGATGCAGTATTCCAAGTGAGGCCTTACCAAGGCATTGTAGAGTGGTATTAATACTTCACGTGATCTTGATTCTATCCCTCTGTTAATGCAGCCTAGCACTGTGTTGGCTTTTTTGGCAGCTGCAGCACACTACTGGCTCATATTTAAGTGATTGTCTACTAGGACTCCAAGATCCCTCTCACAGTTACTACTATTGAGCAAGGTACCACCTATACTATACCTGTACATTTGGTTTTTCTTGCCTAAATGTAGAACCTTACTTTTTTCACCACTGAATTTCATTTTGTTAGATAGTGCCCAGTGTTCAAGTCTGTCCAGATCCTCCTGTATCTTAAGCCTATCTTCTGGAGTATTGGCTATTCCTGCCAGCTTGGTGTTGTCTGCAAATTTGATGCATTCCCCATATATCCCCTCATCCAAATAGTTGATGAAGATGTTGAAGAGCACTGGGCCCAGAACAGAGCCTTGGGGCACCCCACTACACACTTCCCTTCATGTAGATGCAGTTCCATTGAAGACCATGCTGAGTATGGCTGGTCAACCAGCTACGAATCCATCTGGTGGTGATGCTGTCTAGCCCACATTTTTCTATCTTATCAAGTAGTAGGTTGTGATCTACTTTATCAAATGCCTTACTGACGTCCAAGTAAATTACATCCACAGCATTCCTCTGTTCCACTAATTTTGTCACTTGGTCAAAGAATGCAATAAGGTTTATCTGGCATGATCAGTTTTGACAAACCCATGTTAGCTTTTAGTAATGACTTTGTTTGCCTCTAGATGCTCGCTGATTCGTTGTTTGATTATCTTTTTCAGAATCTTCGTAGGTATTGAGGTCAGGCTGATAGATCTGTAGTTTCCTGGATCTATTTTTTCCCTTTTTTGAAGATGGGAACTACATCAACTCTTTTCCAGTCCTCTGGTTGTTCCCCAGTGCTCCAGGATCTTTGAAAAATATAGTTCAGTGGTTCTGAGATCACGTCTGCCAGTTCCTTGAGAACCTTGGGTTGTAATCCATCTGGTCCTGGTGATTTGAACTTAGCTTATTGAGTGACACTAACCAATTGTACTTTATTAAATAACAAAACATGGTTTAATGTAATGAGAAAACACAGCCAACCTGTAGTTTGTCGTATGGTTTTCACATTACATTAAACCATGTTTTGTTTAATAATTTATTTAATAAATTGCAGTTGATTAGTTTCATACAATAGGCATTCCCCTACGAGAGCAGGGTCCTGCATTTCTATCAGCAAACCTCTTAGTATCCATTTTCTTAATCATATCATTGGCTCGATAAGAGAATGATGTATGGTTCAACCTGAGTCAGGAATTGAGTGAAACATCAGAAATACTTCGCTGCAATCTAAGCATAAAATTGATTGGTTTACACTTAATTACCAAAAGTTCATAGATATAAGAATTTAGGGGGGAACCATTAAACCCATTTAAAATCACTGGAATTTCTCTATGAAATATCCCTGCAGGAATTTAATCAATCATTCTATATATTATTAATTTCATATTGGTTTCAAGGAGACGGTGTTTACATTGAATTATGCATTAGGACTACAGTACTTTCCTCCTTTTCTGCCTTGTAAGCCTATATGCTAATTTGATAATGCAAAATTATGTTAAAAAGCAAACAATTTTATGGAAAAAATGAACATTTTAATCCATACTATAGTGAGATACTTAATTATTATCCACGCAAGCTTACTGCCATCCTCACTGAGAATTCTGGATGTTGCAATCCCAATGCATCTGGTGAATGTCAGGTTACAAAGGGTTTCCATTTAGAATTAAATAACCTGGTGCACCTTTCATTGTCCTTCCCTTAATTTTGTTTTGCTCTGTGTAATCCACTTTTATTAGAACACTCAATGTTGTTTCATTGTATATATTACCATGCCTAGTCTGAATTCTTGTTTTTATTTACACCTATTCAATATCAAACTTTGGGGAAAACCAGGATTGAGTACATTACACATCATTTTTCTGTTTCTCAAAGGAATTCAGGAAATGTATAATTTACCATCTCGTAACCTGGGAAGTACCGGTAGGTTAGTCTGTATGAGAGAATACCCCCTAGGTTTCATGGCTATGTAGAGATTTGAACTAAATATTTTATACCTTAATTAAAATGTTAATTATTGAATTAACACATGTTCTGTAATATTTATGGATTAAATGTACAAGTTTGTTGGTTGGAGTCATGTCATACACATCGAAAATATCAGGTACTTAAATTATTTCTAAGCTGTTAAGTTTTTCTAGAGTTTGCATTCATTCAAATGTTTCCTGCTTCTGAATGGCAGGAAATTGCATAAGTGATTTTTAAGAATAATGTGCTGGAGGTAGCTTCAAGGGCTACAAAAATTGGGTTCAGCATCTGCCCATGTTGGCATATGAATTATTAGGCAGAATATAGTTGTTCATACAGTCCAGAAACTGAGAGATGGATATGGCTGAGTTTGGGTGCTGGAATACTGAATCAAATAAGCAAACTCAGGTGCTTGGCAATTGGGCTGCCTTTACAGCCATTTGTAGTGTCCAATGATCACCTGACCATGCTTTAGAACAGATTTCCCCAAAACTGCCATTAAGTTTCAGTTTTTGACAAAACTGCACCCATAGGTTCATTTAACAAATGCTGTGTTCACTTAATGACCACTGCCAAAAAAACTCATAAAATTGGGTCAGACACGTGACTGACCCATTTTAAAACCATCACAAGGTACAACCATGGTGGGCAGGTCCCATTATGGTTGTAACTCAAGAACTATCTATAATTCTTTTTCAAAAGATTTGGAAAGATATTTTAGAATTCTAGTTTTAGAATTGCCCATGTTTTTTTCATCCCTGAAAATGATTTTCTATAAAATAATTTATAGATGGGATATTTTGTGTGGTTCAAATGTTTTTACTTACCGGTATTTGGAAGCTTTTATCACCAATCCCTTAGCTAGAAATATCTGAAGGATTAATGGAAGTTAGATGAATGACTGCTTGCTCTAAAACAAAATCAATACAGAAGAAATGGAAGGTATTTCTGATGTTTTTATTCCATATCCTCAAACCTACAATTGCATGTCTTTGAAATGAACGTCTTTTCTAAAATTAACATTATAATACCCAAATTCATGTTGATGTCTTATTTCTATCTCCGAGAATACCAACTTTCTTTTATTGGAAATAAGTGTGTGCAAACAAGCCTGGAAGAAAAAGAGACATGAAACAAGAATCTTGAAAACTTCTCATCTTGAGGCCATCAGGTAAATATTTCAAAAGCAAACTAACTGCATTTGGTTTGATCATATGAAGGGGGTATTTAGGTCTGGAATTATATCAAGTAACAGCTAGTATACAGGGAACATACCTTAAAGATGACCTGAGTGATCCTTCTGCTGAATATTCAGTATTTTTGTGGCTATTGAAACTTGAAATAAACTTAAAAGTGGAAGCTGATAAACTTATTAATCATTTAATCAAACTTCAACATTTCCAAAACAGCATCATTTCCATGTATTTCTTTGCTTCAACTGCTGCAACCTGTCCTCAAAGAGATCTGAATGCTGATTCAAACTAAAGGACTCTTTTAGTAATCTTGGACTGCAAGATCTATAGGTATATTATTGAAGCTCATTTTTTCCCTTTAAGAAACTTCTTAATGCAGATGCCTAGCTCTGATCTCTTTGTAATTTAGTATCATATATCATACAACTTTTGTTTTATAATTACCATATGTTGGTTATGTCCATATGTGAGAAATTAGAACTTGGATTACAAAACCCCACAACAGTGGAAAACCACCCTTAAAATTTTCAGCTTAGGTCATAAAATGCATCCTGCAGAACCAGAAACAAACTATTGGAGAACAGGAATATTTTATGCCACTTAATAAAGTGTTAAAATAATTCTTGGGTAATTCTTACTTCTCAGCATGGTAATGTTTTTAATGAATACCAGGCATTGCCAAGATGTCTCTTGGAAATTCAGGTAAGTAATTTTCCATGGAGAGATAATAGTTAATTTTCCAAGGGGAGATAATCTCTTTGGGCAAAATGGCTTAAAGTCATGTTCATTTCCTGGGTGAGTTCTTTGACATAACGAACTTCCTTTTTTAAACCTCATTTTTTAATCAGAATCATAAAGAGAATGGACATTGATATTATCCAACTTCTTGCGAGGTGAAAGCAGCAAGTCTGGTGAAATTAAGTAGTATTACAGTAGATCTGAAGAGAAGAGTAAGATGAGCTGTCACACTGCAACACTTAGAAAGTCATTAAAAAACATTTAAAGTAGTTCCCTTAGGAGGTACCAAATAAACATAAAAGATGCTAAAATAGCACATGGAAGGAGATGAATAAGCAGCAGCATCAAGGGAAATTTGGGCCTCTGCAATTTTAATTAGCCCCTGTTATAAATTCCAATAGACCTGCAAATCAACTGTATTTCAGTTCACAATGTACATATACATTGAGACGAAGATAATGCAACTTTGATTCTCTGGCAAGCAAAACATATGCCTGAAGAGCTTCAAATCTTCACCACCGACCACTCCTCTGCTGGAACTCTCTCCTGTTTTGCCTGCCAACTATGTAGATGATGATGGGTTTGGAAAGGGTGAAGAACAGGCTCTGCATTCTCCCACCAATTCTCTCATGAGATAGTCTCATTCCTGGAGTTCAGATTCTCCCAAGTTCTTATTTATTTGCATTTATTTGTATGCAGCCTACTCCACAGATTCTAGATTCCTTATTTGCATAAGACAAAAAGATACTTTTCAGCTGGTATCTGTCTGTGTCTATTTGTGTCTGTCTGTCTATCTGTCTGTGTATGTAAAATTGTAACATGAGTGGAATATAATTGTTAGTTTAGAAGTAGATATAATGTGAAATTTTTGAAATGGTTTTCAATTTTTTTGATTTCTTCATTTTTTGTATACTGTAAATGTTTTTTTTTTGTCTTTGTTGGTGTATGGTGTGTTTTTAACACGAAATGTAAATAAAGATTTATTTTTAAAAAAATAAAATAAAAATGAAATTGTAACATGTCCTCTTGTTCTACCTGTATTTGACTCCTGAAGCAGATGGTTCAGAAGGCAGTGGAGATTTCAGCCGTAGAGGGCTTGGCGATATTCAACACTTTGAATTGTACCTGGGAGCCAATCAAATGCAATCCTACAGTTTCAGAATCACCTTGTTGTACTGGCTTCCCCTATCAGCAAGCAGGCGGTTGTGTTTTCCAGTAAATATCTTCAAATTTCAGTAGTCCATTTGGGAGATAATAAAGAAACAATCCATACAGTCAGTACTTCCTGCTTCAGAAAAAGATGAAACTAACAACCAGCTAGTTCGATTTGTTGGCAAACAGTACCAGGTCAGGTCAGGTGGGTGCAATTATTTTCTGATTTTAGCTTTTGTTCCTCATCAAAACCTAGGAATATGATATCATTTCCAATATCCCCCTTTCTTGCAAAGAACTATCCAGCTATATGTTCTGTCTTCCTTGACAGAGGAACTCTTGCAGCTATGCTCCAACAGTAAGCTAGCTGGATCTTTCAAATGATTCATTGTTCTCTACTGTGTTTGGTGGCTATGCATTAAAATGGATGCCAAGTCTTATGCATTTTCTTGCCACATTAGTTATTGTGTCATGTCTTTCACTAATAATTTAACTGGACTGACAGAACCTTCCTTTTCATTCCTCACACAAGAGCCTTGAGATAGGTTCCTTATATTTTATCATAGATCAAGGACCTAGACACAAGTGGCATTGTACTTCTTTTCTAAATGGCTTATTCCACTTTCTGTCATGCCATCTTTTTGAAACAGTTCATATATTTATTCAACATGTTTTCCAGAACTGTTGCCTTGCCTGTTCATATTTATAACAGAAGCCCACAATTTGTGGCATTGTTTAGGCAAAATATTTCATCAATTTGATGGAGAGTTCCACCTGTCCTCTTCCCATAAATCAGAAGTGGATAAGAGGACTTAATGTTACATAAGACCAATACCTTTAATTGTTTGTTTTTTTTTACTTATGGCTGCTTTCACATACTCAATTCATTCTTCTAGTTCTTACAGTTTTACCCCTGGATATCACCAGCTGTTCACAAAATGTTTTCCAGGCCTCTCCCATTTGGGCCATCTATTTTTTCCAATAACTGCAGCTGCTCAATGCTGTTTGTTAGTGACCTATTCTGGTTTTCCACCAAATTTCTCCACTCTGCGTGTTTGTCTAAAAAGCTGGATGGAAAATTGTACAGCTTAATCTTGCAACTTTTAGCCTGCTATATCACTGTTTTTCCGGTCTGCCCTAGTCCTGTACCACATCTATTGTTCTCTGCACACTTGGTCTCGATACTCGCCATCATAATTGCAGGAGGCAAAAAAATTGAGGTTGTGAGATTCTGGTTCTGTGGGAGAGAGAACAAATTATTCAGAGAGGAAAAGACACTTATATACCCACTAAAAGAGAGATGGAGACTGCCCTGAATGAAGTCCAGGGGGAGAGTTCTGGAACTGAGGGAGTTCCGGATGAAGTTATATATGAACTAGGAACTATTCCTTCTTGCAATCTGGTGTTAGAATGAAGTAAAGGATCAACAGGGAAAATCTCTAGCAATTTCTCCCAGAGAACAGATGGAAATTATGTCCCTTTTATAATATTCCTGGGCAGGAGGAAAGCTGTGAAACTTCAGCCAGCTAAAAAATGGAAGAAGATGATGAATGGCAGAGGAAAGAACAGAGAAATTCCAAAGCAGGAGTTTTTGTCAATTCCAAATGAAAAAGAAACAAATGGAAGGAGCATCATAGCCCCCAACTGATGGGATTCAACTTTGCATGCACCAGTTTTTGACATCTATCAGTATATTCACTACCACAGCAATAAATACACAGACATTTAGTAGTTGGACCCTGCACTTTAATGCCATGTCCTTGTCTAAAAAGATTTATTTTGCACTTTGGTCTGAACAAGCCCCCTACAGTACTGGTTAAGCTGATATTTTCAGACGTTTTATTGCTTCCTCCCACATTTCAGTCGTCTTTCTTTTCTGACACTGACCTGTACAGGTCAAGTACTTATCTGATTTCTTCTCTCTCCATAATGCAGGAGAGCACATTATAGGCATTGAGCTGTAAATACTATAGAGTGAAGTCACTTGGGCTTTCCTAGCACTATGCTATTCCTTAAATAAAGCTTGCCTTTATTTTTCTTTCGCACAAGTAGTGTGAAAGTAGTAGCCTCAAGAATGCTTTCAGATAAAAGTTATATTCCTAGCTTTAGAATTTCTCTATTCATTCTTTCTGCTGTGTAAAACTATCTGCTATCCCACAAGGGACTATTTGGCCCAGAGAAGAGATTTAAAAGGTAGGCAGAAAGAGAAAAATTCTGTTTTTATTCTAAGGACTGCTTGCTAGTAAGATTTATTAGGCAGGATGACTACTGGTGATTCATCAAAGACAGATGACTTGACAGAGATGATGAGCAACCTAAATGGCAGAAAATGATGCCTTTGAATGAAGCTGCTGAATGTTCTTGGGGCAGCACATGTTATGGAAGAACAAAGGTCAACAGAAACTATGAGGAAGCAGCTTCAAATGGGTGGGTGGGGGGAAGAGGAGGATGCACCTGGTACCTCCAGGTTGAATGAGGGGAGTGAGAAATTAGGGACTGAAGGAGGTGAAGCTGATGAGGCAGGAAGCAGAAATTCTGAAACCCAATAGATTGTGTAAACATAGAACAGGTGCATTCCAGTTTTATGGGTGGGGAAAAAATCACCATCATTCTATTGACCCAAAAAAGGTGGAAGAAAGGGCTTACAATTAGAGCAGATATAATAGGGCTTTATTTCCAGGTTCTACATCAGGAAAATCATCTACATTATATGATTATTTTCTTTGTCTTCAGTAAAACAACTAACCTAGTAGTACCGAGTCCTTGAAGTTTCTGCTATTAACTAATATATGAATTCAGGGTTTGAATTTGTGGAATAACAGAGATAGATAGTTGTGGCTGGCTTGAAGCCTCCCTTCACTTCCTATTACCTTAATACCTTTTTTGTTTGATTCTCAAGTGTTCTCAGAAGATTCATCACTCAGCTGTCTCAAAGTTTTTCCCTCAGGCATACTATAGCTGAGCTGCAAAGATCTAAGTGAGGACTAGAAGATGTATATAATGTAGATGAGATTAGATAGTTTTCTGTATGGCATTGTTGCTATCTACAGATAGACTTCAAATTACAACCTCAGTTGAGCCCCAAATTCCTGCTGCTGAAACAGTTGTTAAGTGAATTTGCCTCATTTCACAACCTTTCTTGCCAAAGTTGTTAAGCGAATCACTGCAGCTGTTTAGTAACACCTGCTGTTAAGTGAATCTGGTTTACCCATTGACCTTGCAAAAGGTGATCACATATCCCAGGGACACTACAACCATCATAAATACGAGTCAGTTGCCAAGCATCCAGATTTTGATTAAGTGACCATGGGATTCTGTTCACACCAAATGGACAGAATTGTGCTAGATTAAACATATACTAACAGTCCTCGATGTATGACTGGTCACTTAATGAATGTTCAAATTTATGACTGACCCATCTCCCAAAGGACCTGGTTCTGAAGTTCTGACAGTTGCCCCCAGTCATGTGACCACATTTCACGCATTTGGCAATGGGCCCATATTTATGATTGTAGTGTCCCACAATCACATAACCAAAATTTATGATGTTTTTGCCGAAAGCAGCATTTATTTCCAGTTTTTGGCCAAAATGCCTCATAGTGAACAATGGTTCGATTAATGACTATGGCATTCACTTAACAGCTGTGGATTCACAATGACCGTGGTGTGGTGTTTCATTTAATGATCACCCCCCCAAAGACCATAAAATTAGTTCAGTCACATGATAACCCATGATAACTAACAATTGTAATGGATAGATTCCATTACAGTCATATGTTGAGGCCTACTTGTACCACTGTTACCCTAAAGGATATACCCTGGGAGATTCTAGTGAGTGGCTATCCTAATTCTCTTGCTATGTCTCCCTTCAGCTCTAGGCTATGTTGTCTCTTGTCTTACCCTACTCCTTGGAATGTGCCGCTACCCTACTTCCTAGGAACCTGTCGCTTCACTATAGTTCATCACACCACTTTCTCCTTTGTAGACACAATCCATCACCCAGCAAAAGTGGAGGTAGTAGAAACAGCAGTGCCCTCTGCTCACTCATTCCGACAAACTGTTATTCTATCATGACCCTATTAGGGCTCCACAATTTGGTTTGCAAAAATCCAGATGCAGCAATAACAAGATTCAAAATACATTATTCTCTACTGCTGTCAGTCAGTCATCTGGATATTTTTTTGAACATATATATTGGTAATGCCCGCAGCAATCAAGCTTGTTGCAGGAACTGGGGAAAAAAAATAACCTGATGGACTTCTTTGAAGGGAGATGATTGCCTTCCCTATATTTATACCATTGCTAACCAGACACCATGATCCTCTTTAACAGGATGCTTAATTTTATTCCATTTTTCATACAAGGATCATTAAAAAGCCTTTGGTGGCTATTGGGTATACTAATATTCATTGGACTGTTTTGGGTAAATCTTTCTTCTTTGCCCTAATGTTTTTTGTTTAATAGCTTCTTTGCAAGTTAAAGAAAGGCAATTGTGTAAAGTAATATTAGTAATATTATTTTAGATTTGCTTCTGACAGGCTATTATAGATTAAATGTATTTAAATCTTTATTTTTCCAGAATATTTTGCATTAAATTACATCTTTTAAAATTTAGTTAAATTATAACCTTAGGCACAGTATAAAAAAGTGTTTGAATTAGGAACACGGTTTTAAAAATTCTATTGTCTAAAACAATTTAGCATGTACTATGCTAATCGTTTTACCTGGAAGGCAGGATATTTCATAATAACTTAAAAGGCACAGAAAATATTATTCTCCACTCACATATTTAGTCACTTTCCCATTCTGTCACATTAAAAATGACAATTTGGTAATAAATAATGGCAGTTTCTGGAAGATTTCACTCAGAGGTTTCAGAGACTGCATTGTTCCCCTAAAGCCTCAGATTATAAATTCTGTTGGAGGAAGAAAGCATTGGAGAAAAATGAATCTACAAACTGCTTAATGCAGATTATTTTTCTTAAAATTACTTAGAAAGTTATGTTAGTATTTGTCTCTTGCCCATGAACTCAAGCTGTTACTCTATATATTGCCATTTATTGCTGAATGACAGATGAAAACATTCATATACTGTCTGTTCATCATCAGTGTTGTATTATTTAAGTGCCACTGTAATATTTAAATTTAAATACGGTAATGCTGGCCAAGGACCTCATTTGGCTGATTCTTTATCACATTTTGGGTCTTGGCAATTGGCCTGCATTTAAAGCCATTTACAGGTCCACGATTTGCAATGTTTTCCCCAGAAACCTCTAATGACTTCTCGTTTGCGGCAAACAATAGATTCACTTAACAACCATGGTGCTTGCTTGACAACTGTCATGTTTGCTTAACAACCACCACAAAAGAGATTGTAAAATTGGGTCTGGTCATATGGTGACCTATTTTACAACTGTCACAATTTAAGGTTGTTAATTGCGGGGTTCAATTATAGTTGTAACACAAGGACTTCCTGTATGTAATTATTACTTATTTATTGCATATTTCTCTTCCATTTTCTCTGAAAAGTTTAAGAAAACTTGAAAAACAAAACTCTCCCAGGAAACCTAATAAAAATTGAGAAGTCTCGACTTCCATGTGTCATTAGTTCACCCACTACAACTCTTACTAGAGTGGGGATTTTGGGGGGGAGAGGGGTCTGGCTATCAAAGGCTTGTTCATTTCTGGCTGTAGAATGTCAGCAGATGATCTTGAGGGAAAGAGGCAAGAAATATTACCCAAGCAAAGAAGGCTGCAACATTCCTGGGAAAGAGAATAGCATTCAGAAGAGACTCAGGCAAGTTCATCCCTGATTCACTGGGATATAAGAGCGGGAAGGTAGACAGACTTGCAAGATTCTGTTACTGCACTGAGGCCTATCCCAACAAAGTGCAGTATTGAGCTAATCCTCCTATCTTCTGAAATTTACTTGTGGAGCTGACAGAGGGGTAAATTTTTGTGGATAACAATCTGCTTTATCTAATGCAAAATATATTTGCTATGTTTTTCCCCACTTTAAGATACCATACTGCTTTGTTGTTTTGCTGCAAAAAAATAAAAAAAACATACTGAAAATTGCTATCTCGTGGTGTTCAGAATTTCAAATTAAGAACCATTTATTGTACTCTGCCTTGAACGCCTTGCAGAAAACAAAAATGTATCCACATAATTTATTGTGCTAAAGAAAGGACTTATTTTGCAAGTTTAGAAAAAACACACTGTGACTCTGTTATATAAAATGTGGTAAGCTACGCTTTGTGTAACACCACAATTTATGGAATAACTCATAAATGGCCAGGAAAAAATATATAGAAACTTCAACTCTTTGCTGCCAGATGATGGACATGTAAGATGTTTCCAGCCCTAATCTCACACGCAACCATAAATTATAATATACTAAACATTAGTGTTAAGCCATACTTTGAACACGTGTGAACTCAGTCATTGTACAACTGGAATCTTTCTTCCAGTTCCTTAAACGGATTTCTTATTAAAGCTATTTTGCTACTATTTTTCACAATGCTTGAAACTTCTTCCAGATTTTCTCAAGCTTACTTTATTTTTAATCTGTTTCACACCTGTATACGCTGAAGCCTCCCTGACTCTTCACATCTCCAGGCCTAAAGAAACTCGCATGAGGAATTCCTAACTATTGGAATGTCATTAAGGAGGCAGCTGGAAAGGTGCTGTACTCTGAAAGACAATCACACTCACCTTTCCTTGGCAACCTCCCAGAGCATTTTTTCTGCATGGGCATGGTTTAAAGGCAGGGCTTCGTAGATCACAAAGAGCCACCCAGCTCTGCAATTAAATTACATGCCTTCCATATAAACGCAGAACTGAGGCTTCACTCTCGGTTAGGTTAAGGGGCCCTATAAAAAAGGCCTGAAGACCCGGAGAACGAGGTCAGCCGCGGCTGCCAGAGAGAGGCGGAGCGACGCTGCCCCGGGCTTTTGGCGCGCTTCTTTGCCAGCCGCGCCCGTTCCCGACCCTGCTGTGAAAGGACGGGCGGCGGCGGAGGCTCAGAGAGAGCATCCCTCTCCCTCTCCCTCTCCCCTGGGAGGGAGATAAGCGCCCGGCCGCGCAGAATTCCGCCCTTCCTGGAAAGAGCAGCGGCCAGTTTGCCCGGACTCTCGCGGCCCGAGTTTCTTTGCCGCACTCACGACTCGCCCTGTAGCGCCGAGAGACCGACGCCAGGGCGTCCCCACCCCGTACTGACGACTTCTGTGCCCTCGAGGCAGGGAGATGGGCATCAGGGCTGCCCCGGGCATCTTGGCTCTGGTGGCGCTTTCGACGCTCGGGCGCCTCGCCGGAGCGGGTTGCGTTGAAGAAAGGCGCTGCTGCCCCGGCCGGGATCCGACGTGCACCGCCACCGGCTGGCGCCTGGACAGAACTTACGGGACCTGCTTCTGCGACCAGGCGTGCGAACAGACCGGCGACTGTTGCCACGACTACGACCAGGCGTGCCCAGGTAGGCTGGAAGAAGGCAGGGCGCCCAGCGAGCGCCTGAAAGCACCTGCCGCCGAGCGAGGTTCCACGCCGGGGTGCTTTGCCTCCAAAAACACTCCCGGCGGTAGTCGGGGGCGGGTTTCAATGGCCCTTAGAAGTAGAAGAAACTATGTGGTTCTCTCTCCACTCCCTCCCCCCCCATGTTTTCGAGGAGAACTAACCTTTGTTTTGGGACTGGGATAAATAATAAATAATAAAACCATCTCTTAAAGTCCGGATAGACGACTACTTCTGGCAACTTCGGGGTGAGTTTACACAACTTTAGAATCTTGACACCGGAACCACTGTCTTTACAAAATGTAACGCCAAGCCATTATTCCCCAATAGGTTGAATCATAAATTATCCAGTTCCATACGCTGTCCAGCTCTAGTCTGTCATGGGAACTGAGCTTTCCCTATTTCCTTTCCCTTCCCACTTATTCCTGCTCCCCAAAAGAAGGAAAGTTCTGTAAAAAAAAATAATTGCTGCAAAACTTAAATCCACCCACTTTTCCTGACTTTTCCTGAATATGAAAATCCAAATAAAGGACAAAAATGTAAGGAAATGACTCAAGCAAAATTCAATGAGTATCTGGAGGGCAGATTTAAACTTTAAAAATGAAGACAATGGATTGCTTTGCAAATTGAATCAACTTATTAAAAAGTGTATGAATGCAATAATCTTTGTTAGATTTGTGACAGTGTCGGCTGGCGACCCCCAGGGGGAGAGCCTTCTCTGTGGGAGCGCCAACCCTACGGAACCAGCTCCCCCCTGAGCTTCGGATGGCCCCAGATCTCCAGTCCTTTCGCTGCGGCCTCAAAACACTCCTTTTCCACCTGGCTGACCTGGACTGACAGGGATTTTAATTATGTTTTTTAATTTTTAACTCTAATTTTTAATTTATTTTAATTTTAATTTTAATTTATTCTACAGGGGCCATTAATTTAATTTTTATTTTAACTTCTGTATTATTGTATGTTATTGTTGTTAGCCGCCCTGAGTCCTTCGGGAGATAGGGTGGCATATAAGTCCCAATAATAAATAATAAATAATAAATAAATAAATAAATAAAAGTAAGAAGAGTAATACAGATTGTCTATAAAGTCCTTGTGCAATTTTAATAGATAAGGTCACTTCTACATAAGATACAAATGATTTGTAAATGCAACGCAGAGGGAATTTTCTCAAAATTTAAATAAAATGGATACTGGATTCCAGAATAATAAATATGATTAATCCTTTATGAAATACAACTTCATTCAGATGATTTCAAAAACATGCTATCCTTTGTATCCAAAATCATAGTAGATATATGATATTGAAAATTGACTCCTGCAAATAAATGTGCTAAATGTCAAATTCTTCTCTGTTGCATTTATATAGTTAATACTGGTGGTTGCACTTCTGTGTAAGATTAAATGCATAATTTTTTTATAGACACCCTACATATTAATAATCCAATAAATTTGTTTGTTTTCTTCTTTCCTTTTGTGTTTTTCTTACTCTAAGTACAAGTGCTTGATTTGTGAGGTCCATTATGATAGGAACCATAATGGAGTTCAAAAGAACCATCTGTCTTTCTACCTCTGGCCCCCTCTGTATTTCATGATGATTATCCTTACAGTCATTTAAAAATAAGAATAGAAAGGATCCAAATACATAGTAAGGGTTGCATCCTTAGCTATTATTACTCTCTAGAATTCAGTCATCGATACTGTAGTACTGACTACTCAATGTATGCAAGAAGTCTTGATTTCTGTTTTTTTAAAGGCACATTTTAAAAGCCAGATCCAAGCTACAGAAATCAAAACCTCTTGCCCGCCCATTGGAACACTTTTTAAAAAGAATATAAAGCATGAATCAATTCTTTTTGCATGACTGAGGAACCAGGAAATTATATAGAAATATGCCTGTCAAAGGAAAATAGTAAAGGCAGTTTTTGCAGCTCAAAAGGCAAATTGAGGGAACTTTTTATTTTGTATATTTCTCAATCATGATTTCCCCCTTGAACTGTTAGCACAAATCTTTTGCGTCTGTCTGCTTTACCAGTGTCTTGGACTGGTGTGCTAGCTTTGTTTCTGCTCTAATTGGTGCATTGTGAAATAGATTATATGGATTAATCTGTGAAGCACAGAGGAAGGATCCCGCCTCAGAGAAGAGCAGAATCTGATTGGCAAGTGGCTTCTCTGAACTCATTCATGCATGGTCATGAAATCATTTAGACAGGATGCATTTAATCAGGACTGGATCTTAGCTGGAGATAGACAAAAAGCAAAGTTTGAATTTGGAGCAATGGATTTCCCTCTTATGATAATAGTATTATGGGCACATTTGCATGTTACAGTTGATTGCACAAGGAACTTAGCTCTCCTTTTACCTGTTCTTCTCTTCCCAAAATTATTTTTAGTTCTGTCCAATGACTTATTTCTCAGAGCAAACAATGGAGAGGAGTATGGAGAAGATCACTGGTAGCCAACTATCACCGATTTGGTGACTCGGGAATAAGATTGTCACTTAAGATTGTTAAAAGATAAATAAAGTTGCAGCTTTTCACTTTTGTTCCAATTTTAATTTTTTATCCAATGTATTTTAGCCATGCTCAACATCTATAAATGTCAGTAAACAATAGCTTGGCTTTATGCCTGTCTGCCAAACAAATCCTCAAATTGTTTTTCTTTTTCCTCCATGGGCTATTGGCTTAACTGCATGAAAACTGGCTTGTTTTAGCTGAGGTTGTGTTTTCAGGAGGCATTTCAAGCAGCTGATGAATTTGTGACATCAGAATGGAAAAATGGGACTTAAGTATGTATATATTTGGGAAGATAATGGTAAACAGAAAGTATAGGAAAGTAAAAATGGCCTTAGTGGATAGAAAATTTACAATTGGGGTAAAACTATTAAATAGATACATATATTAAAACGTGCAAATACACGTACAAGAACTTTCAACTAGTCTATAAGGTATTGTTGTAGACTATGCTTAAATCTGAGTGTTACCTTAGGTTTAAAAATAATGTATTTAATTCCAGGTCCGAAGCACTTTTAGTAATGCTGGAAAGCATTTTCCACTTAAATCCTAGTCAGAAGAAGCCATGGCCATGCACTGTTCAATATGCACAGGATCTACTTTCTAGCATCTGCTTCCTTCCAAATTTTCTGTAGATTGCAAAAAGTTCAAGAATCTCTTTTCATGCAGGCTTTTGAGAAGCCAAGAGCAGCACAAGTAACATATGCTAAATTAGATAGCACCTTTGTTTTGAAACAAGAGTAAATAACAAAATACTTCTTCAGTATAACTGATTACTTCCATTTTAGTATCATACCATATAAAAAAGAGATGAGTGGCTATATCATTGAAGGTAATTATAACAGGCCCATCAAGCACGCCAATGTGGTATTGCTTGGTGGTATAGTTCCCATCCTGATTCAAAAGGTGGACTTTGAGATGATCTGAAAAATGTATGTACTGATATGCTACCACTTAAAGTTTTAGAGACTGCTTATGTATTATAGATGATAGGCTGAAAAAAATGTTGGGATTAGAACAGATGAATATGAAAATGTAAAATCATTTTATAGGCAAGAATATTTTAAGTTATGGTTTGGGTATTATTTTGGGAAAAAAGAAGAGCGGGAAAGTTATTGAAGTATGGGGCTCAGATGGATAGGCAGGTGGAAATTTGTTTTGTAAATCAACTTTATTTCCACAATAGTTTTGAAAATGGCAGATCAGTGTTAACTGTTGCTCTTCTTAATCGATTTTTTCAGGAAAAAGCAACCTGCATGACCTATTGATTTAGGTTTTGCTAAATGTTTATAGCGAAAAGACAAATCTTTGACTCCATAAGTTTCATTGTGATAGTATTTTTACAATTCTTTTGCAGCTGTTTCATGTGTTGTTGGTGAATGGAATCGCTGGAGTGGCTGTGCAGAGCAGTGTAAACCCACCTTCCGGATACGTACACGTATTATACAGCAAGAGCCAAAAAATGGTGGGGAGCCTTGTCCTCCGTTGGAAGAAAAAGCTGGTTGCCTGGAATATGCAACTCATGAAGGGAAAGATTGTGGAGATGGTATACATGCCTCCCATTTCTCTCTCTCTTACAATTTACATCCTTATCAAACTGCTTCCAATGTCTTATAAACTTGTTTAATCCAGTGTCTCTAATCAGAGCAGTTATTTTTGCCATCTCTGCTAATTCAGTCAGTTTTAAAATCCACTCTTCAATAGTGGGCATCCCTCTTTCCTTCCAATGCTTAGCATATATAATCCTTGCAGCAGTCACCATGTAAAGAAATAAGGCCCCAAACTGTTTTTCGATTGGTTTGTCCATAATACCTAGAAGAAAAGCTTCAGGTTTCATTAATATTTGTAATTTAAATGTTTTCTGCATTGTCAATATAATATTTATCCAGTATGATTTAGCATATTTACAAGACCACTACATATGATAAAATGTACCTGGATTTTGGTTGCATTTCCAACACTTATTGGAAATCCCTTTATACATCTGGAGTCAAATACCAGCAGTTCATCATCTTATAAAAGTTTTCTTTCAAGCTGTAATTCACAGTGAAGTTTAAATCATTGGTCCATACATTCTCCCATCGGTCTAGCATTATATTGTAATTGAAACTTTTCATCCATTTTACCATACAGTCTTTAACAAATTCATCTTCCAGATTTATCTTAAGTAACATTTTACAGACTTTAGCAATTATTTATTTATTTTATTTTAATTCCATTTATATCCCGCCCTTCTCCGAAGACTCAGGGCGGCTTACAAGCTTAGCAGTAGCTTAGTCATCTCCAGAACATACATTCACATCCAATTCAGATTTAACTCCTGCAGATACAAAACTTTTTAATTAAATCTTTTAAAAATTCTATAAACCAATCACAATCAAATCCTTCACTTACTAATTATTCTCGTTTTTATCTTAAATCCTTCTTCAAATATTAGTAAATATTGATATGTCATCCATTTATAATCCAATAGTATCTCTTTTCTGTGTAATGCTTCATGGGTGATAACCAGTGATACTTTGTCAGCCAATCTTCTTTTATATTTCCATCATATATGCCCAATTGATTGTCTAATGAGTCCGAAAACCTTTATTTATTGGACCACAAATAAGCATGTCTCCCAAATCTCAAATGAGAACCTTCAAGGTGTAATAAATTTGAGTTTTTAAAGTTATCCAATCCTTTAACCATATCAAAAAACAGACATAATATAATCTGAGGTCCCACAAATTCAGACCTCCTCTTTCTTTAGCATCCTGTAGGAGCTTAAAAGGGACGCAGTGGCTCAGTGGGTTAGGATGCTGAGCTTGTCGATCAGAAGGTCGGCAGTTTGGCGGGTCAAATCCCGAGTGCCGCATAACAGAGTGAGTGCCTGTTACTCATCCCAGCTTCTGCCAACCTAGCAGTTCGGAAGCACGTAAAAATGCAAGTAGAAAAATAGGGACCACTACGGTGGGGAGGTAACAGCGTTCCGTGCGCCTTTGGTGTCTAGTCATGCCAGCCACATGACCACGGAGACGTCCTCGGACAAGTGTTGGCTCTTCGGCTTTGAAACAGAGATGAGCACCGGCCCCTAGAGTTGGAAATGACTAGCATGCATGTGCGGGGGAACCTTTACCTTAGGAGCTTATATTTAATTCTTAGTTTTGCCACTTCCATATCCCTGTATTGAGGAGACTTTGATATTCAATATGCCTAATTCTGTTCTTTAAAAAAGGCAAAGATCTCCTACCCTCGCACTTGATTATCATCCCATGTATTGAAACACCTGACTCTAATTTCGCCTTCAAATGAACTGATAATCCTAGAAGTTCATATTCTTTTACCACATAAAAATGTTGATTTAGATAAGTTTTCATTAATGAATAAATGAGTAATATAATGTTTTTGATTTATTATTATTATTATTATTATTATTAATAATAATAATAATAATAATAATAATAATAATAATAATAATAATAATAATAATAATAATAATAATAATAATAATAATAAGTTGGAAGGGACCTTGGAGGTCATCTAGTCCAACCCCCTGCTAAGGCAGGAAACCCTATATCATTTCAGACAAACCCTATACCATTTCAGACAAATGCTTAGTTAGGTTCTCTAAATTAGGATAATCTAGTTTTAGGACTTGTGTAGAGAACTGATTATATTTTTGATCATGTTTATGCAGAAATATTGAAAATTCAAATGGGCTCACAATGTTTTAAGCACCACTATATACCAAAGGATGGAGCAGGCAGTTTTAACTTTGTCCAGTTTTATGTTATTTTATACATCTTCTACTCTCAGTTAAATAGCAACACCAGCTTTATAAATTTTATTTTCATAATAACTGTGTTCTTTCTAGTTCCTGCATTCATAACTACTTCTGAATATAATAAAGAGAGAAAAAAGACATCTGTACATCCAAGGTGGACTTCAGAAACAGAAGATTCTAGGTAATTATGGCTAAAACCTTTACCAGCTTCTCTGGAGATAAATTTCTTTGAATTCTGAATTTGTCTCCCAGTCAAAACACATATATACTATCTTGACATTTAGTATACATATGTATATTTCAAATTGGAAGAAGGTAATTTTGCATAACTATACATATTAGAGGGATTAAAACAGTTTCTGTACTAAAAGTATATTTCTGAAAAGTCATATGTTGCCATTGCTTTTCTTCTTCACACATAATTTTCTTTAGTTCCTTTGGTGTTAACTGCATTATCTGCTGAAAAATAGTGTTTTACAGCACTGCCTATAATAAAATGAAATAAAGCAGTATTTTTGGCAAAGCATGAGAAATTATTTTTTCTACAAAAAGCCATTTTAATGTTTAGCTAATTTAAAATAAGGAATGATAAATTTTATATGTAAACTTTAAACACGATATATTTTATCATTTTTAAAAACCCACATATGGGAATTGCTGTTCTCAATGCTAGTAATACAAGCCCAATGAGTTTATCCCTAGTAGAGTCATATTTTAAAGATGTCGTGGGCTTCCTCACTATCTTTCATGTAGTATAGAGGTGGGCAACCTGTGGCTGTCTAGCTAAATATGGTCTTTATTACTTGCAAGTGGCTTTTGAAGTTAGACAATCTCATACTATTATTAAAGCCAATCTGTGGCATCCTGATAAATCTGCTACTGAATAGAGAATGGCAAAAAAAAGACAACAGTATAGAAAATCAAATGTATTTTACTAAGAAAATGGTTGGCTTCACTATTGGCAGATGTGATTCAACAAACAAAGTTGCTCACCCTAATATTCACACGCATAGGGAGTTTAGTCTGCCATTTTTTTTAGTAGTCTTAATTACAGATCAGAGTCTGAGCCATAGTGGCTAACTATTATTTTTAACTTTCAGGAAACGGCTTTGTCTGGCTAAAAACTTCCTAGATTACGTATGCTATAATTACCTTTCAGGTTTATTTTTGCATTAGTAACAAACACTTCCTCCCCAAAAGGAGTTACTGTGTGGAATTTAAAACAGAATCATTGTCTCCTTACTGCTCTATGGAAACTCGCCCGTATGCCCGATGGATGCTGTACCTTCGAGCAGGCTATACAGTATGTGTAATGTGCCAAGAGCCAGCAATGCGCAGAGATAGCTATCGTTGTACTGGAGATGGCACTGATACTGATAGGTAGGCAACTAAATTTCTTATCTGAATCTCTATTAATACAAAGCCCTTAGCTTATATTTTTTCATTTATGAATTTGTAGCAAAAATTCTCAAACCAAAACATGTATTGGATTTATATACATTTTTTCTTTAAAAAAATCATTTTTGTGTATAGAGCTTTATCTTCTCATTCCCCCCCCCCCATAATAAGACTGGATTTCAATGGTTAGTATTTTGTTCAAAGATTGCTTTGAAGCCTTTGTTTAAATTTGTCAGCTAGAATCAGCAGTGAGTAGCTACACTCAGACTTCATTGTACAGTAGTCTATTTCCCTCATTTAGACAAAATATTGAGGCCAAAATATCTGATTGAAACTTTTCTTTTGGTAAAGGCTTTGATATAACCTTACCCAGTTGACGATGGAGTCGCATTAGTAAAGTATCCCAGTTCTAACTAGAGATAAAGCAAGCTATTACAAGAATACAAGGTGCATGGATATGGTTTGTGCTATATACGTAGTAAAAGGGACGCGGTGGCTCAGTGGGTTAGGATGCTGAGCTTGTTGATCAGAAGATCGGCAGTTTGGCGGGTCGAATCCTGAGTGCCGCGTAGCAGAGTGAGTGCCTGTTACTCGTCCCAGCTTCTGCCAACCTAGCAGTTCGAAAGCACATAAAAATGCAAGTAGAAAAATAGGGACCACTACGGTGGGAAAGTAACAGCGTTCCGTGCTCCTTTGGCGTCTAGTCATGCCGGCCACATGACCACGGAGACGTCCTCGGACAAGCGCTGGCTCTTCGGCTTTGAAACGGAGATGAGCACCGGCCCCTAGAGTTGGAAACGACTAGCACACATGTGCAGGGGAACCTTTACCTTTATATACGAAGTATAGAGGGAAAAATATAAGAATCTGTTCTTGCATATTATACAAGTAGTCCCCAACTTGCAGCTATTTGTTTAGTGACCATTCAAAGTTACAACAGGACTGAAAAAAGTGACTTAGGACTGGTTTTCACACTTATGACCACAGCCGCATCCACGTACAGTATATTAAGTTGCAGTGTCCCAGTGCCAAGTGATCACCATTTGTAACCCTTCCCAGCCAGCTTGACAAAATCAATGGGGAGAGCCAGATTCACTTAATAATTGCATGACTCATTAAACAACTGCAGTGATTTGCTGAACCGTGGCAAAAATGTTCATAAAATGGGGCAAAACTCACTTAACAACTGCCTTGCTTAGCAACAAAAATTTTGGACTCAGTTGTCAGCGTAAGAATTTCCTGTACATAAGGAATGGTTGCTGGAATTGGGTATGTCTAGTTTAATGAAGAGAAGGGTGAGGGGTGACATGATAGCAGTGTTCCAATATCTCAGGGGCTGCCACAAAGAAGAGGGAGCCAGGCTGTTCTCCAGAGCACCTGAGAGCAGGACAAGAAGCAACGGATGGAAACTAGTCAAGGAGAGAAGCAACGTAGAACTAAGGAGAAACTTCCTGACAGTTAGAACAATTAACCAGTGGAACAACCTGCCTCCAAAGGTGGTGAATGCTCCAACACCAGAGGTTTTTAAGAAGAGACTGGACAGCCACTTGTCTGAAATGGTATAGGGTTTCCTGCCTGAGCTGAGGGTTGGACTAGATGACCTCCAAGGTCCCTTCCAACTTATTATTGTTGAGATTCATGGCTGTGCTTTTTTCATGACAAATCAAGAATTGCGTCCCACCAAATTACAATTGAAAATGATCTATACTCCATAACCTGGCTGACTTTGCGGCTGTTTATTTTCTTGACCTTACTGTTCTATCACTTCATTTTACTTTTATCTTCATAATTGTATTAAGACAACTTAGCAGACATATTTGAATTACCACGAGGGTCACACAAGATACAGTTTGGAATGAATTTCAGGTGAATTGTTTCTGTATTTTCATTGTGAAAGAACAATGTAGTTAGTCTGCAAATAACTGTCAGTCTTCCCAGGTAGACTAGGTAAGAAACATAACCAGAGGTTATTCTTTATTGTAAGATTACATTAACAGAATCTGGCAAGGCTGATAGTACAAAACTCCAATTTGTCTGTTTCTGCAGCCTGATAACTTAGAGAGGAGCTTTTCTGAGTTTTTTTTTCTTTCTTTCTCTTATGCAGCTATGGTCTCTGTCCCCTCTTATCTCTTCATTCTTTAGGCAGCATCTTTCCACCCATCTCCCAAGGTCATTTTCATACCATCACAAGTATACAGTTAGATTCAACATATCCATTAGAAGAGTTCTGCTAATATTGGAATGGAGAGGGAGACCATTCCTCCTTCCACCTGCATTTCTTGAAAAGCTGGAAGACCATTCAGAGAAGCATGAGAAATATCAATAATTGCTGTGAATGTTTTGCACAAGATTCAGCAGAAATACTGAGAATAAATACCTCTGCAAAGCAGCCACATTTTTTTCAGGCTTCTAAGAAAGTGGGAAAGGAGATAGGACAAATGAGTCACATGAAAAATGACATTATCTTCATGAGTCATTTTGTTAAAGCATCTATTATCATGATCACATGGAGATCTGCTTTAAAGGGCTGCAATTCCCTTGCATTCTGAAGTGTCTTCAGAACCATTTCAAAATGACACATAGGTGTACTATGATCTTCTTTCTAAGACCATCTGCTGGATACCAGAATCCTGAGTGAGAAGGGACTTTTATGTTTGAGAAATATTAATGTTTGCATCCCATTGTATTTGTTACACATTTTCAGCCACAAAATGCAATATACTCTTATGTGGATAGTGAAAATTACTGCATAGTCTTCTTGTAACTGTGTTATCTATGAGAATATTCAAATAGGGAAGACATTATTTACACCATTCCTCAGCTTAACAGGATGTTAAAATTCCATGAAGGAATATCTATACCATTAAGACAATATATTTCCATTCCATTTTAGGAATACAATTCTCCACTGGCAAGCAGTTGGAAACCCATCCTGCTATGGGACTTGGAAGAAAATTCAGCAAGTGGAAGAATGTTCATGTCCTCTTGTACATAGTTTTATTTTTACATAGCAGAGTGAATATATACTTTAATATATTTACCTGAATCATGAAATCTAGCACTGGACCTACGTAAAGATTTTAGGCATTAAACAAACTAGAAATCAATTTTTGACATTACACTCAGTCTTTTGTATGTGTGAATAAAGTTAAATGAATTATATAGCTATACTGGTCTTACCTGAATTCAGTACTAATAATTATTGTGAGATGCCATTAAAACAGATAAGCTAGGTAATCACTTACATAAATCAATTGTAATATGGCATTTGTTCTTTTTGAAAAGTGTCTACTTTATTTATAATTGAAAATAAATATTTAAAGTGGAAGTTATTGAGATTAAACCAGAAGTATTTTTAACAATATCAGAGTTCCTATTTTGGGGGAGGGGGGAGTCCCTTTAAATCAATTTTTGACTCTTGACAACTACCTAGACTACTCCTGCAGTTGCCTTGGCAAGGACTTTTTGGCAAGTGATTTGCCAGTGCCTCCTTCCTAAAGCTGAGAGAGTGGCTTTGTGCCTAAGGCAGGACTAGAACTCGATGTCTCCTGGTTTTGGGGCTAGCATCTCAATCATTACATCAAACTGGATCTCTCAGCTCCTTAGAAGACAAATCTACGACTAAGCCATCGGCAGCCTGTCCACTTCATGTGAATTAAAGAGAGCAAGGCTCCATGCATGGTAGGAAAAAAAATCAGAAGCAGATTGTAGGATATGATACTGTAGCTGGTATCCAGTTGATACTCAGCAAATATTACCTAAAAGTCACTGTGATGACTATACTGAAGGACTGTTATTTACAGAATCATTTAAATTTTTGAGGTATAGGTATTTAATACTATTCAGAAAGATAAGCTTTAACATTTCATTCTTAGTATCATAATGATCAATCTGGCATGCTCCAGTTATTTTTGGCATCAGTGTCATTGACAAAGGATTGTGAAGGAAACATGAAGGATAGCAGGTTATACGAGAATGAATCACTAGCAAGCCTATAAATTGGTTTTATTTCTGATCAAAGCCTCACAATAGCAGGCAACCAAATCTGTAAAACAAGTTAACTTTCTGGAATAAGAACAACATTGGAATAAATGCTTATATCTATAACATTCTTCAAAATATTGCTCCCACAAAATACTATACAACTGCTATGTAGTTGTTTGGACATTTCTGAAAATAGAAGAGTTGCTGATTAAGAATGGAGAAGTCACTTAATATGACTGATTGCAAGTAAATAAAACATAGCTACAAATTAAAAATGCAACAGTATGAATTGAACTTAAAAATGCAATACATTTGTTATAATTAACAGAAGTACAACCTCTGCACTTCAGTGTTGCCCACAAGTTGAACATAGTGGGTTCATATTTGGATAGTTAACTCAAGAAAGCATTGCAGGCAGCCAATTTATCACTTCCTGAGCATATAGATTATGGAAAGGGTTGCAGAAATACTCCCATGCCTTCAAGCATAATTTCTTTGTTAAAGTATTTCTTGCATGCTTTACTTTAGTCTCCTTGTCCTCTTTGCAAAGAACAATGTAAGATGTCCTTGGTTAAACAGACCCAACACGAATCTTAAACTTGTCTGCTTAAAACTTATGTCTTAACTTTGCAGTATTTATATGGTCCTGCAAAATATTAGCCTGAATTTCTTACAAGCTCTCCAGAATGAAAGGTTAAATCAATTTGAAGTTGCTTGTCTTAAGCACCTTTATTCAAATAACTAGGTAACAGACCTTCAACTTAACATCTTATCACCTCTAGATTTTCAAGAATCAACTGAAGAAGCAAAAACTTTATTTTTAGGAACGATAATTGCAAAAAAGAGTTCCTGTTTTATATCAATTCAAGACATCACCTAGTAAGACCATCACATCATCATTATCAAAATGTAATGAGATAAGTAATAGGCGGAATTGTTGAGGGAAAAAAAACTTAGGCCAAGCCTGACTTAACTAATGTTCTCCATCTGTCTTTTAACATAACATTGGTTCTATTATTAAAACCATAATGCTGAAGAATTTCCATCCAGTTTCCAACTCCAAACTTCACTACTCCATTTTTTAATTTCTGGTCTTCTTCCCACTTCCATCGCTATAGAAAATTAAAATAAAATATTATAACGTATCTTTTCAAGCAGTTTCATTATTAGCTTAACTAGCAATTGCTGAAAGAACATTCTACTAACTGTCATTCTTGAAAGCACAATTAAAGTCTATAGCATTTGCATTTTACAAAAGATCAGCATTTTAAGAACTATTTCTTCTACCATTTTAAAGATATGAAAAGCTTTCTGAAAAGCAAATGATTATTTCTGATGTGAGAATTACAGGGCAATAGTAGAAATTGCTTTTATAAAAACTTCTAAACACATAGACACATCTGTTCACATTCATAAAACAGTCACTTGCAGATTATAGAAATATTGTTTTCTTAAGCTATAGCAATTACTTGATTTCTGTATTTATCATAACTCTTTATCTTCAATAGTGATTGGCATGATTTTTTTAAAATTACAATTTGAGCTACCAACCTGTTATACTATATCAAAATACAGGCTCCAATAGAGATTATTTGAATGGAGCAGGACAATAAGAAGCAGAAGTCTACAAAGATCACTGCTTATATGCATTTAGGTTTCCATTATAAACACTTTTCTGAACAGAGTTCTCTTGCCTATATGTATATACCCTTTACTTAGCAAGTTCAATTTCCTCAGAATATCATATTAACACCAAAGAACTTTGGACAGTTGAAATATAAACCTGATAAAAAGCCAGAAACAACCAGTTTCCAAAATCTGAGGGGCTGAAACTACTGGCAAATGCTTGTATTGTGTGGGTCTGAATATATGAGAATTACGCAACAGCGGACATTCTTTGCTTTTCCTTTTGATAAGCAGCTGTAATAGAAGTGCCAAATGAGACAAAACATCTTGGCTTCTTCACTGATAATTGGCCATATATATAGTACCTAGCTTGGCTAGTTAAGAAAACCTTTTGGGCATGTAAAGATCATAGTTTCAATCTTCAACGTTTAGCATGTTGTAGATCATTTGTGGAGTGACTTCAGATATGTTGGATTTTAATTCCAATAAACCAAGCCAGTAGTCTTCAGACATATTAGCTGCCTATTATACAAATTGAATTTCCAGACATTTGGAACAATTGGGGAAGACTGCCTTCCACCACTGTATTCGCTGTCCCTTATTAAGTTTCACCATTGTTTTAGGTTTTATTTTCATGCCTCTACTGGTATATTAGCCTATTTTTTTTACCCTAAACCTCCCCCAGAATTTATATTAAGAAATACTTGCATGTAAAGAAGTAAATAAACATGTAAATATGAACACTACTGCACTTCTTCCTATTACATTAGGTTTGAACATTCTGCACAGCCAGGCTGGATTGGAAATAACACTTTTATCTTGTTGGATCTTGTGTATGTATCAGACCATACTTACAGACAGGCAGTCTTCTAGGGAAAGCAGGAAAATATTTTGGAAAAATGTTGTTTCTTTGGTTAATCTCATCAATATTATTTTAGATTAATACATTATTTTGAATGTTTCTTGTTATACCTTTCTCTTTTGACAAGCAGGCAGAAGCTCATCTTGTACAGCATTTGTAGTATTTTGCAGATTTTTTTTACCTGGGTCAGAGAAACAATACAATCATCTCTTTTGAACCCTGAAGTACTATGTATTTTTAATGGCTAAATATTAATTAAACTACATTCAATTAGGGATTAGTAGCAGGACTGCAACGTATACAACAAATAGAATAAAGTGAATCAATAAAAAATAAATGGATATCGTTTTTAAGAGGCAAAAAGAGAACCTTTGAAAGAATGGTCTGAATAAAGTTATGTCTTTTATGAGATTTAAGATTCAAAAGTATATGGAGATTAGCCCAAGCAAAGCTGAACTTGGTCAACATAAATGAAAATATATCAAGCACAGAGCATGCCAGGCTATAGAATGATTATTGATACTTTGGTCTATTTCCACAAGAGACTACCGTATTTTCCGGCGTATAAGACGACATTTTAACCCATGAAAATCTTCTCAAAAGTTGGGGGGTCGTCTTATACGCCGGAAAAAAACCATATATCAGTCGAGTGTCCCCGTTCTTGCAAAGCAACTTCAAGCCTCCTTAGTCCAGTCCCCCCTCCATCGTGACTCTCCCTTCCCACCCCCAAGAGCCTCTAAGCCCCTTCCCCTCCCCCTTGCAAACGCCAGACCCCGGGAGCGGCAGGAAGCCCCTCCCCCTCCCCCAAGCGGCATCTGAGCATAAGCAGAGCACGCCCTGCTACCCGCTATCTCTCCCGGCAGACGTCTGCATCCGGCCTCGCAACCAGCCGCAGAAGCCCACGCCCGGCTTTCCTTCCCCCCACCCGGCTACCAGTTCCTGGCCCCCGGCCCTAGCCGCGGGCCAGCTCGCCAGCGACCAGGCCGACGGACTCCTGGCCGCCAGAAGCTGCGCTTTGGGAGACGCTCCCCGGCGGATCGGGGAGGGAGAGCCCGCCCGCCGCCAGCATCCTCCTCTTGGTTCCGGCGAGCGCGGAGACCAGGCTTGGTCCTGACGCGGGGAGGATGGAGCGGGCCCGGGGCCCTTGGCTCTCCAGGACCCCGCCCGGGCCGCCCCGCGCAACCAAGCTATCTCCGGCACGGCTCCGGGACACGGCTGGGTGGGAGCGTTGGGCGGCTCTCCCCACGCAAAGGCGGCGCTGCCTGTCGACTCTTGGCCCGAGGGGAGGGCCTGGCGCCCGCCGGACTCACCTGTCACCAGCACCACTCCGCCAGGCGGTGCTGGCCGAGACGAGCCAGCAGGCAGCTGCCGTGAGCGCGGCCCTGAGGGGCAGCGGCAGGACGGCCTGGCCCAGCGCCTGCAGGACGGCCAGCAGCCCCACGCGCAGCAGCAGCCCCCGGCTCAGCAACAGGTCCGAGCGCAGGAGCCGCACCACCAGGCTGCCCAGGAAAAGCAGCCACACCGAGAGGCTGCACGCCCAGTCCAGCTCCATGAGGGGCAGGGCGGGAAGCCGGCCGGGAAGAGGGACCAGGAGCCCGGGCCGAGCGCGCCTCGGCCAATGGTGAGAGGGAAGCGGCACGAGTTCTAAAAAAGAGGCTGCGGGCGGAGCTGCCCCGCCCTGCACCCAATGGGAGAAGTTTAACTTCAAGGCCTGGGGGGGGAAGCAGGAGGGGCGCCGGCCGTGGCGGGGTGGCGGCTGCCCTCCGGCGCTGCGTGCCGCCCGGGAAACGCTGCGCCTCGGGGGCCGGCAGAAGCACGGGAGCAGCGGGAGGACCAGCGGGGCCAGTCGGGCCTTTGCCTCCTCTGCGACGGACAGGGAGGGCAGGGCATGTAAGTATTTTCCGGCGTATAAGACGAAAAACCTTGAAAATCTTCTTAAAAGTCGGGGGTTGTCTTATACGCCGGAAAATACGGTATTTTTTAAGCGAAAGGCAGGACTCTGAAGCATGGATTTTGGGGACGGATAATTCATTCCATCCATATTTCCAATATATCCATCCTGTTCAGATATACTGAAATTATGCAGTTACTTACATTGAAGGGCTTTTCGTTTTATATTTTTGGGCATAGAAGAAGTCCGTATCTGCCTTGCTTTCCAAAATGACTGATCAGGTAAGGAACAAGATTTTTTATGTAATCTATATGAGAATGAAAAAAAAGGAGATATGATAGAGAATACCTATATGGCTGGTAAAATTTTTCTCCCCTTGAATTATACCATTCTTTGCTAAATTCCACTATCCACCACTTTTCTAACATATACCGTATATACTTGAGTATAAGCCGAATTTTTCAGCCCACTTTTTGGGCTGAAAAATCCACTTCGGCTTATACTCCAGTGAACAAAAAAAAAAAAAAAAAAAAAAAAAGAACTGTCCCTTCGTTTGGGCCAGGCTGCTGAGAGAAGGGAGGAGCAGAGCCTTGCAGAGCTGGTAGAGGTGGCGGCAGTCCAGCGTTGTTTCTCCCCCTCGTGCGTGTGTGTGTGTCAGACCCGCAGGAATGGCTAGTAAAGGTGGCGGCAGTCCGGCATTTGCGTTTCTCTGTGTGTCAAGCCCCGTGGGCCCGACACACAGGAGGGGGGGACGCCACTTCCTTACCAGCCATTCCCGCGGGTCTGACACACGCACGCATGCATGAGGGGGGGAAACGCCGGATTGCTGCCACCTCTACCAGCCGTTCCCGCAGGTCTCTCTCTCTCTCACACACACACACACGCACGAGGAGGGAAACAACGCTTGACTGCCGCCTCCCTAGCAGACCTTCCCTGTGGGATGTGTTGCCAGGAAGCCTGGCAGCCTGATGAGCGGACCCTGGGAACCGCGGCCGAGCCAGCTCCGGGATGCTGCCAGAGTCAACGAGCGGCTCGTCGTGGCACAGAATATAGATATGTTGCTAAGAAGGGGCCAAGCTTATACTTATACTCGGCTTATACTCGAGTCAATAACTTTTTCCAGTTTTTTGGGGTAAAATTAGGGGGTCTTGGCTTATACTCGAGTCGGCTTATACTCAAGTATATACGGTAATACATTAAAAAACCTAACTAGAGCCGTTTATTTATCAGAATAATACATTAAAGATGAAAATAAAAATCTGTAACCCCCAAGATAACTACTCATGTTAATATAAAACTAGCAAATTCCAGGAAAATTCCTACTTCAGGAGGGTGCTTGGTGTGTTTTCCAAATGTTTTTCTTTGTTTATTTCAATTGTACTGTCACATTGTATGTTTACCATTACTTTTCCCGAATTTTTCATTTTCACCTCTTTTGTAGCTTCCTGTAACACATCAACATTTACTTAAGAAATACTACTTTTCATATCTTTCTGTCTTCCTAAAACACTTTTTACCAGATATGTTAAACATTTAAAATATAAGATTAATAAAAATGTAAAATAAAGCAGCAATATAATTAACAACTACAGCTGTTCAGTTCAATTGGAGTGTTCTCACTCTAGGATGATTTAATGAATCAGATACAAGTCCTGTGTTCCTGCTACTACCTCAGTAAGCTCTTGTGAATCATATCGAGCAAGGCAAAGCCTAATAACTCTAGATTCAGGCCAATAATCAAGATGAATCACCATCACATACTTCAGCAGTGTGGTATTTATAATTAGATTTTCTCATTCCATAACTCCTCCTTCCAAAAATAATAACCGTTTTAATGAGGTTTATGTAGGGAGGAATTTATAATTTCCTGGATCTAGCTATGACTTCTTAGCAGATATGAGGACCAAGGGGCAAGCAAAAATGTTTGGCTGCGTTCAGTCAACACATCAGGCAAGAACTGAAACTAACAAAGAAGCCTCAGAAGATAAGAATCTGGATGCATCTATTAATTGAACCTCTAGAATTATAGTTGTCATGAAACTAATTCTGCTCTAATCCCATCCACGCAACAAACTGTTGCAATGTTATACATTTGGTCTATTGCACCTACTACTCTGATGTTATTTAAAATTTGGTAGTTTGTATATTACAATTTTAACAATTAGAACGTTTCCAATACTTTACAATATTTTAATGAGTAAGACAGTCACTTATATACAGTATACAAAGTTAATTGAATAATTAACATTTATATAACTGAATTAGTACATACTACTTTTATTCTATTTTACTATGGTTTTCGACATACCTGCATTAAAAAATTGTTAGTTTCTTTTTTCAAAAAAATATTGATATAAGTTTTAATTCTCTCAGTCAAAAGATTGAAACTGAAAAATCGAAGAAATGGATGATATGGATCTTTTTGTTTTGATATTGCAGAAAGCTTCATTCTTAAAGGCTACAGAAAGAAAAGTGAGAATAAATACTACATATTGTGCTTGTAATCTTGCCAATGGTATATATTTTTTAAAGAAGCAGAACATTAGTTTTGCTTCCAGAAACCAAAATGCATGAAATTAAATCTATATTGTTCCATTATAAATAATACAATATAAGTGATAAGTACATGCAAATTATCTTTCCTAGTAACTTGAGACATGAGAAATTCACTTTTGTTAGATTTTGTAGAACTTCATTTTGTAGCTTTCAGTTTTTCTTTATAATTTTTACACAACTGTGCACAGATAAGACGATACAACAACAGTAATAGCTTCTTTAGCTCAGGGTTCTCAATTCTCAAACACTTGCGCAACCAAAGCAATGCATCTCATGCCGAACACTCTCCTTCAATCTTCCTTTACATTCCTTCATTCCACATTATTCTTTTTTAAATACCCACGTCTCAGTTAAACATCCCATCCTACATATGATTTGTATTCATTTTAGTTTTTCTTTCTGACTTTAATTAGTGTTTGCTCCAGCTAGCTTTCCAATCCAGCAATAAATATATGGTGTCCACTTTCCAATATTTTATAAAAGTGAAGCAACCTTAGTCACAATAAATTATACAACATATAGTAGGTAAATATAATGATCTGAAAAAAATCTGATGCCAATGTCAACAGTATGAATTTTTCCTTATTTTCTTAAACTAATTTATATGGCTGCCCAACTCACACACACAATGGATCCAGGTGTTTACAAGATTAAAAATCCACAATCTAAGTTCCTTAAACTTCGATAGTGTTGAATGAAATTTAGATGGCAGTAAAATAATATCTGGAATTACTGCAGAGAAATTGAATAGGAAGGAGGCATGAAATTGGATCAGAAACCTTAATTCGGTAAGGTATGACTACTGAAAATTCCTGGAAGTTTTTTTATTGTTTGTTTTAGCATTAGTAGAATAGAGGACAACTTTATTTTTGACTAAGGCCACACTTTTCTTAGTTTGGATTTCAAAAGGCTGCCTGGTGTACTGTAACTAGAGTCAATAAAGCCAACATTTTAGCTTTTTTACTATTAGATATTTGGAGTTTACTGAAAATATCAGTATTCGGTGTCCCAGAAATGTAATGCATTTATTTTACAAAATGTAAAAGACAAAACAGGGAAAATATTGTAGAATTTAAATACTTTTAATCAATGATTTCAGCAATGCATCCTGAAGGTCACAAAAACAAATTGGGGGCACAGGTTGCTCACCCATACTTTAATGCCTTCATAGATTGCAAATTAATAATGACTAGAAGAGTAAATCCTGAAAGTTGTTTTATCAGCTTAGTAAATTGGTACATTGATCATTTAAGAATATCTCATGCATTTTTATTTCACAAGGCTTCAGAACAATTGTCTAATTTAATTCAGTATTGAATATACTACCTCATTGGATGAAGATTCTGGAAAAAGTCTTTCTATCACTTCTTCAGCCTCCTGAAAATATCCTTTTTCCATATATATAGCAACAGCCTACGAAGAGATAAGATAATCTTTATTGTCATTTTTTACTGTGGGCACAATGAAACACATCAAAAGTGAAATTTAGTTGCCCGTTCTGTGACACATACATGACACACACCTAAAACATACTATATACAACATATGTATAGACCCACACCCCTACATATACATAACAATAAAATATTAAATACTGTCCATCTTGAATATATAACGGAAGGGGGAAGCCTGAGAGTTTACAAGGTTAATGCAGTATGGAATGAAACTATGGCTGAATCTGGATGTTCTGCTATGGATATCACGAAGCCTCCTTCCAGAAGGTAACAAGGAAAACAGGTTGTGACGAGGATGGGTAGTGTCCCAGATAATCTTACGGATCCTGTTCAAACGCTTCTGCGCTATGTCCTGGATGGGAGGAATGCCAATGAATTTTTCGGCCATCCTCACCACTCTCTGCACCGCCTTCCTGTCTGAAGCAGTGATGCTTCCAAACCAGACTGTGATACTGTATGACAGGATGCTCTCAATCGGTCCCCCTGTAGAGGGTGGTCAGGACAGGGGAAGGAAGATGAGCTTTTCTCATGTGACGCAGAAAGTGCAGGCACTGCTGTGCCCGTTTCACCAGTTTCTCACTGTTGAGCGATCAGGCCAGCCTACTCCTTAGCTGCATGCCCAGGAATTTGATGCTGGTAACCATCTCCACAGGTGAATCATTAATGCACAGAGAAGTGTGGTTATGCCTGCCTTTTCTGAAATCGAGAATGATCTCTTTGGTTTTTCCAGTATTTAAAACTAGGCTGTTTTCCTTACAACAGTTCACCAACCCCTCAACTTCCTTGCGGTAAGCTTCCACATTGTCATCATGAATAAGGTCCGCTACTATTGTATCATCTGTGAACTTCACAATATGATTGGTGGCAAACCTAGCACAACAGTCATGAGTCAACAGGGTAAACAACAGCGGACTTAGGACGCATCCCTGAGGATAACCTGTGCTCAAGAAAATGGTATTAGAGTTATTTGTTCCAGCTCGCACATATTGGGGTCTGTTGGTAAGAAAATCAAAAATCCAGTTACACAAAAGGGTGTTTAAGCCTAAAAGGCCCAGTTTGTCTACTAGATGCTGGGGAATGATTGTGTTTAACACCAAACTGAAGTCAACAAACAACAAACGCACATGAGTATTTCTTTCCTCTAAGTGCTTCAAGCTCAGATGGAGGAAGGAAGAAATAACATCTTCCATAGAGCGATCTGGTCGGTAGGCAAACTGAAGTGGGTCAAATGCTGGCGGGAGGCTAGATACAATAAAGTCCTTTATCAGCTTCTCAAAGCATTTCATAATGGTGGATGTCAGTGCAACCAGACGGTAATCATTGAGGCCTGTAATTGTGGACTTTTTTGGCACTGGCAAGATGATGGCTATCTTAAAACATGATGGGACCACTGACTGCTGCAATGAGAGATTGAAAATATCTGAGGACACAAGCCAGCTCATATGCACACTCTCTAAGGACATATCCAGGGATGTTATCTGGGCCTGCTGCTTTCCGAATGTCAACTTTCTTCAGTGTTTTCCGGACAGAGATGACATCAAAGCTTAGCACTTGCTCATCAGGATGGGGCACAGCTTTCCCAGCAGGAGTGCTATTTGATGTCTCAAATCTACCAAAAAATGCATTCAGTTTGTTTAGGAAGTCTGTGTCGTCCTTGCATCTTGATGGATTCACCTTGTAATCTGCAATGGCCTGCATACCTTTCCACATTCGTCTGGTGTTTGTAGGGTCTTAAAAGTTCTGAATTTTCTGGCAATGGGCTTGCTTTGCATCTTTTATGGCACTTTTCAGATTTGCTTTGGCTGTTCTAAGTGCCAGCATGTCGCCATTAAGTAATGACTTCCATTCTTTATAACAAATTTGGGAACAAGACAACTGATGCAATATAATGTTATGATCAACTGTACTATTCCCTCTAGCAACTCATCTTGATGTATGGTGCCAAAGAGCATTTACTCTGTCCTTCCCCTTCAGCACAATGGAGGCACCAATCAGCCAAATAAATGTTTCACTAATTCCATCAACTGGTACGGGGAACTGGAAAATTCTCTCCATTGCTACTACTAAGAACTCTTATAGACAGGATCATTTGTTAAGAGACAGCTTCATCCTCTCTCCACCCGATTTTCAGTGTAGATACAGGAGTTTCCACATGTAAGTGAATCAACCAATATTGACAATGAATGGAAAAAAGAAGCAAGTTTGGCCTATGGCATGGGCAGAGTATGACAGCTGCTACTCCTGCATGTCTAGCTATCTTAGTGGGATAACTGAAAATGATCCTGGGAGTATCTTATTCAACACCTTCATTTCCCATATTTCATTTATGCTATTCTTGTCTATGTTTTTTGCCCATCCAATATGACTAATCCAAGTACACAACTCTGCTCTTCTTTTTCACAACTGGCTAGAGTTTGCGTGGTAGCTTTTTCATTCATTTATATGGCCACAGGCTATAAATGGTCATGAGATTTCATGCTACTGCTAATTAACTAAAATCATGTAAATGTTTAAATTCCTAACTGTATTTTAAAGATGCAAGGATGGATTTGATGAAAACAAATAATTATCTTTTGTATTTTGTGAATGATAGTTTCCATGGAAATTATTGTGAGGATAGCCTACATACAGTGATTGTTTTGGAGTAGTTCCTGACATAGGAAAAAGCCTTAAAATATTAAACATTGTCCTTCCTACCTCAATTTATGACAAACATTTTAATCTGCCTGTGAGAAACCATAAAAAATTTCTAGATTTTCTTGCATGGCATTCTGAATTGAAATGAATATATTAATCTGTAATCAAACCTGAATCTGAATTAAGCACTTGATATCTTCATGCAATTTATCTTGTTTGCTTTGTGTTTTTAGGAATAAAGTCCAAACTGACAAAGCATTTTCCAGTGGTGAAAGTCTTTGGTCATCTCCAAAATCAGAATCTTAAGAGAAATGAGAAGAAGTAAAAATAGCAGCATAGTATTTTAAAGACCAAAAAATAATCATCCACACAAAAACTACATCAGTCATTATACTAGAAGTCAATTTCTTCCTTTGATTTTTGGTTCACAGAAGAAAGTTAAATAGAGATCATCAACTATGCAACTGAGGTGGTTAAGGAGATGACTGAACAATCTTGGGAAATCTCTGGTTTGAAAGGTTATCCCCAGGTCCTTTTTAATAAGTTATACAGAGCCTGGTCAAACACCAAGCCAAACTGTGGATATAATTTAGAGAGGGAGCAAGTCAAATAGCATAGAATAAAGATCTTTTATAATTTATTTTGCTACTCATTGTTAACAGTATTTGAAAAACTACAATAAACTATCTAGGGTTCTCAGTTCAGAACAATAGATCTAAATAAGATATGAGCTTACACCTGATTAAAGACAACATTAACTTATATTAAATCCATTATTTTATAATATAAATTAGTCCTACAACTATTATTTTTCTTTGAGCCAGGAATTTAAGAACCATAGCAGTAATCTATTTAAGCAATGTTTTTTGTACCTTAAGGACTTGTTTACAAATACTAAAATATGCTGCTGACTTGAAGCTGCCATTAGTGCAGAGCCAGACAATTGCCACTGCTGAGCATAAGAACACAAGAACATATTTCAGAAAATATATGGTTTGTGGCTATCAATTTACCAAACTTTTTGGATCTCTTGCTTTTATTAACAGTGGTTATTTCTAATAATTTAAGTAGTTTACCTTTTAACAATTAAAGATAAATACAAATGTGTGGACTATGTATGTATATATGTATACATATTTGCAAGATATATATTTTTGGCTAAAACATATTTTTCTATAAATAAGCATACATATAATTAGTATTAGTTTTCAAGCATCTAATAAGAATTCTCTCTCCAAAGCCAAAGCCAAAATATTAAAATGTTTTACCAAGTATTTTTCCTTCGCCAATGTATGTCAAAAACTGACAGAGCCACACTGTTTCCTTTTGATGAGTTTCCATTTTGTGGTCCCCTTTAATAATAGCTGAAAAAAGAAAGCAGACATGTCAGTTATGATTTTGTTCCTACAGTGCCACTGTGTGGTTATCAGTAACTTTTGTCTATAATACCAAATATAATAGAATTTACTCCCAAATAATTGTATTTATGATTGGAACATTTCAGAGCAATATATACTGAATACTTCATACTATGCTAGTTAGTAAACAATTAACCCATCTGTCCCCCAATTTGAAATAATTTGTACTGTAAATCACTAATGAACATCCATGAAGAGGGAAAATAGAACTTTTCAAATCTTTGTCATTCTGTAATGCTCTGTAATAAACATCTCAAAAATTACGAATATTCAACAGAAACTACTAAAATTGTGACAAAAATGGATTTCTCCATTGGGATGGAAAGGTGCCTGGGAAAAAGGGTTTATGGATTGTTGAGAGCTGCCTAGAGCCACTGCTCCGAGAAACATATTTTTTTCTGGCGAAAAAAGGCAGCACATATATAACGAAATCAAGCAAAGAAGTGTAAAACGTGTCGGTACGATAGAAAAGAAATGCAGCCGTCGAACGTCTGGCTGGTTTGGGCACCGGCACCAACAAAGGGGTTACCAGGGGCCACAACTCCCTTCTCCCACATCCCGCCAAACAGCCAAATACTCAGGGCCAGGTCTCTGCTCCTCTCGAAGGCGACGCGGTTGCCCTCGCAAAAATGGCGGCACAGGCAGCGGCAGGCAAAATCCAGCATCCATCCAGCGGCCGTCGACTCCACCTCAGCGAACAGATCCGAAGAATTACTCTCCGTCGGGCCACAATCCACAAAGGCCGCCTTCAGCGTCGTCTGTGGCAAAGAAGCGGCATAGCGCGCGACAGTTAAATCACTTTCCTGCTCCATTTTCAAAAATCGCACCCTGCTTCTCCACACTCCGCCCTGTTACGACAACGGCCCCGCTACGAAGTGCTCCGCTCTGGCCGCACCCTCTCTCCGAGCGATTGGTCGAGCCGGGTCTCCTCCTTTCTTGTCACGTGTCTTGTTCGCGCTTTTTCGCTCCGTGGCGAAGGAGAAAGAGGGAGTGTTCTCTGATTCCCGCTTGCGGATTCTGTGGCCAGGAGAGTGGAAGCTGCAAGCATCGAATGATTAGCTCAGCTGACATCTCTCTCTCTCTCTTTTCCCGCATTAAAATTAGTAATTTGTCTCAAGTCACCGCGCAGACACACGTCTGTCGGATCGCAGAACGAAACACGAAGGCTTACATCAAGTTTGACGACTTCAAGATATGTGGACTTCAACTCCCAGAATTCTCCAGCCAGCATGCTAATTGAGGAATTTTGCGAGTTGAACTCCATACGATTTAGAACAGGGGTCTTCAAACTTGGCCCTTTTATGACTTGTGGACTTCAACGCCCAGAATTCCTCAGCCAGGCACACTGTCTGATAAATTCTGGGAGTTGAAGCCCACAAGTCATGAAAGGGCCAAATTTGAAGACTGGAATCATAGGACTGGAAAAGACATAGAGGTCTTGTGTCTAACTCTCTGCCAAGGGAGGAATCATTATACCATGCTGGACAAATGGTTGTCTAATCATTTCTGAAAATCTCCAGTGATGGGGCACCCGTAACTCTGGGAGACAAGGTGTTCCATTGTTTTCATTGTCAGGAATTCCTCCTTAGTTCCAGGTTGAATCTCCCTCTGACCAGCTTCCAGCCTTACTTCTTGTCTTGCCCTTAAATGCTATGGAGAATTAATCGACTCCCTCTTCTTTTTACAGCACTTCAAGTATTGAAATACAGCTATCGTGCTGAACAACACTGGTTTACACTGTACATGCAAGTTCCCTTCATTTCTTAAAACGGTTTACCTTCCCTTCTAACGCAGGCTAAAATGTGTATACCGTGATCTCCACACCTTACCATAGGAAGGCTAGACAGAAGGGACTGGCTTAAAATCACAAAATTAACGATAGTTCTGAATTTTTGGAGAATTAACCTCTTTGTTTCGGGATAGAGTGAGTTATAAACTAGCCAATTTCAGATCATTTTAGTGACCTGAGCAAACTTACCCTGCTGTCTAGTTTAGTGGAAGGTTTGGTATGTCATGAGAATCGGTACACAGGATTGAGTAAACTGTACTAATGTGCACTGAAGAGACTACAAGTGCAATAAGCATGTCGATTTGTTCTGGAAAGAGCAACGGTTTGATCTCAGTTCAAATATTCCTCACGATGCTGTGGGAAGCGTTAATAATTCAGGAAGAAGCGGGCATGCGAGAAGCGTAATTGCCCTCCCTGAAGACGTTACAGCCTTTTAGGGATGAATGTTTTCCTGCTTTTGCGCCCGTGGGATGGGAGCATGAGGCTGGTCTAACATTACACTTTCCTTTTTTGGAGAAAATTGCACAAAGAAATCGCGGTAGTAGAGCGAGTCAACAGGCAGAGAAGCTCTTTCAAGGTCTGATCCTGGGCGAGGCTGAATTAAGATAACACAAAGGGCTGGAATGTGTGGAAAATGTGAGTGCACCTGGAGAAGTCGGAAACATGTTGTGCCATCCTATTTGGTCCCCTTGATTTTCTTTACTGGAGATCGTGTAAGCGATGCTGAGTGTGCAACTATTGTAAGAGCTGTAAATAATTGAGTATGTACAAAGGATAAATGGACTATCAATGTACTGATCTATCCCGCTATGTCCAATGACTGTCACTCTAATAAACATTTAATCTTAATCCGTGACGTGGTTTTATTTTGAATTATTGAGCAATGTTGCCTTTTGCTCAGTCAAGATTAGCAACCTCTTTCAATTGTTTCCAGACTGTTCAACATTAATATGTGGTGATGATTACTATATGAACTAACACAATTTATTTTGAGAAGTTTTAATAGTTTGAAAATAGAGTGTACTCTCTTAAGGTTCATTACAAAGTGACCCCTTAAGAATCCTAGGATTTAATAAGTCTTTCCTTCCTATTATTTAATAAAGTCTTTCTTTCCTAAGGCTTCCCAAGGTTCTAACTGTGTGCTCTATGTCTTTGTATTTTTTTTTCATTTTTTATTATTGGAAGGAATTCTATTCTCTATAACGATATAATTTCATTATAAGGAGGTTCATAATATTTTCAAGAGATGAAAATTAGCAAGGACACTAATTCTCTGTTTGCCTGCCTGCCTACCTTTTTCTGACAACCACATTTCTATTCCTAAACTTGGAAATAAGCTGAATAAATGAAATATTTTCTTTGTAGAAAGAGAATGTTAACACCCCCCCCACACACACAATGGTTTAAATATTTAAACTGCATAGCAGCCTAACCCATCTCAGGGGATTGTGGTGTGGAAAATAAAAGGCAGGACTATTAGGTATATAGTGGTTGCTTATTGTTAGCAATTGAAATTGGGAACTCTGTCAAGCGATGCAGTTGTAATGCATGATGTCATAAATGTGAGCTACTTGCCAAGTGCACAAATTGTGATCATGTGATCACAGGAGTGCCACAACAAAGGCAAGTATGAGGACCCAACATGTTCCCTTATTCAGTGTCATTGTAACTTTGAACAGTCACTAAACAAGTGGACATTAAACGAGGACTATCTGTATATAAAAAAGGCAGGATAACAATATAATAATAATATTTTATTTTTGTAAAAATGTTCAACACCTTAATTTTTCAATATTAAAAAAGACTGTTTTAGGAAATTTACATTGTACCCATTCATCAAATAAAATATAATAAAAACATAAAAACATTGTTATTTTATAATTGCTATGTGCCTTTCACCATTTCTTTGTTCTCTCTCATACAGATTAGATTAATTTTGTAATCTCTGCCATTTTTATACTTTAGTATTTTTTGTTATTCTATAAATGTAATAAATAAATAGTATTTGCTTTTCATTACGAGCCATTTACTTGCCACTAACATGTTGCAGTTAATATATATTCTGCTTCATACATATGTTTTTCCTTATGTACTGATCTAATAAAGGGTCAAGTATACTTTAAGTAGCATATATAAGCCTGAGAAACAAACAGCCCAGGGACTAAAATCATGGAATGCTTACTTTTTGTCATATAGGTGATTACTGAGCATTCCTAGTGGGTGGATAAAAGCAGTAAACCTTGAAAACATAAAACAGATCCAGATGAACAGAACAATCCTATACATTACTCAGAAGAAACTCCAGTTGACTTAAATTTCCAGCAGGTTTCTCTGCATGGACAAAAGTGTTAGGTATTTGTTTATTTATTTACTCATTGTATATGACTGCCCATCTCCTATGCATGAGTCTGGTAGTAACAGTTAAACAGAATACAACATAATAAAACAACATTAATAACATAACAGCAACTGCGAACATAACCATGACAGAGAAGAAAACACATTATCATTATCATTGTCTGATCCATTGAAGAGGAAAGTAGGTGTCTTTTGGCAACTGAACAGTTCAGGGGTGTCAAACTGCTGGCCCGTGGGCTGGTTTCATCATACCGAAGCAATACGTCACGACACGTCCTTGACTTAAGACCTTTTAATGATGGTTCAAAGTTACAGCAGCCTTGGAAAAAGTGACTTATGACCTGTACTCATAATTACAACCGTCACACCACTCTCACGGTCACATAATTACAATTCAGGCACTTGGCAAAAACCTCATATTTATGACTGGTTCAGTATCCCATGGTCAGATGATCATGATTCGCAACCTTTTTTTGCTGATTTCCAGCAAAAATTAAATAAAAAACCACCGTTAGGGTAGCTGGATTTCCTTCATCACCATTATAAAAATTGTTGTAGTATCAGGTCTGATTTGGCTTATGGTTACACTGACTTAATGATGGAAATTCTGGTCCTTGTAGCTACTTGCTGCAAAGAGAAAAAAATTACCTTCCCAGGATATTTTGTAATGCCCTCTTCTGTAGCTGCCATCATCTTTTGATGGGCAAATTAAAATGAAATTAGATGAGGTAGGGTCAGGTGGAGAGAGGGAAGAAAATTATAAAAAAGAAATGGCCGTGTTAATGTGGATATTGACACATATCACAAGATATCGAAAAATTATTACCTATTATACCTGGGTACGAGTAAGAATATATATTAAACACTTCAAGAATGCCAGGTATTTATTTTGGCCACCCATATGGCTAATACTTCAATTAATAGGGAAATGGTTGCATTAGTTTTTGAATAAATGAAAATATTAAGTTAGCTGCCACCTGGAGAATTTTGGAGAACTAATATATCAGGGGGACATTGAGTCCTATGTATTTGAAGGCAGTTTTTTTAAAAGTAGCACACAGATTTTCCATAATTCAACATGTCATGTGGGTTATGGTACACTGATGTTGGATGTATCCTATCTGACATTATGCCTTTCACATGATTAAGAATATAACTCCAAATTCCCAGTTAGCATTTACAGAAATCTGCTCTGTAAATAAAAACGCATTCAATAAGATACACTTTATTTCATTTTAAGAAATGACATTAGGATCAAAGAAAGATATAACTAGTGGCAAATTGTTGAACTTGTTAATTACAACCTGCTTGAGAGAAAATTAGTAGATGTATCCTAAGCTAATCATTGTTAAATATATGACATATTTTCTTATTCAATCTGATGCTTGATCTGCCTCGTTTAGAATGGGAAAAACATAAAGAGTTTGTAAAACAAACTCAATGAAATTTGCTTCCACTTTGCAAGATAAAGCTATTCAATTTCACTGAAAATGATGCCGTTTTTAAAATCATTGTTGCAGAGGATGTATAACTTCAATGTATTGGACCAGAATACCAAATTTTAGACAGAAGTGCAGAGGGATTGTTGTGAAAGAGGAAATTTCAAAGATTTCCCAATAGTGTGAACCTAAGAACTTGTAAAACATAAATATTGTTTGTCCAGATATTTTTTCTGGCTACTTGAGAGGAGATGGAGAAATAAATGGAGAAGTTGGACAGCTAGAATGTATCTTATTGTAGTCTTAATATCCTGACTACAGGTGACCGGGGTTACATCCAGAACAGGAGGAGGTGATATAATGCTATAATTAGCTGGATTTTTATAGCTAGAGGATATTATGCCAAGTCACAAGTGAGTGGGATTGCACTTTGAGTAGCAGTAGTAGCAGCCAAAGGAAGAATGGTGGCTATGTTAGTTGGATCTTTACATGATATATTGTGGAATACAATGGGCGAAAGGGTGTTTTGCTGCAAATAGCCTAAGAGTAACTGGAGTTATTGTAAGCCCAGATAAGATGATATTTAGGCAAAATTCATAATCCAAAAAACTATAAAATGCTCATAGAGATTTCTGCTATGATAGAAGAGGCCAATAAAACCCTGTTTTATTAGAGAGGATTCTAAACTGTCAGTTAGTGGGCTAAAGGGAGATTTTGAAATAAAAGGAAATTTGAGTACTAGATTTAAAGTAGTCAGAAAGTAGTAAAAAACAGGAAATTAATTGGTTGAATATTGAAGGTTTAGATTAACAAGGGAAATTTAAATTAACTATAAGAAAATAGGTTTGAATTATTGATTAGCCCAGTGTATATAGATGATGGATCTGAACTAATAAGATACTCTATTATTAAGGCGGTGATCTATTAGGATGGGAAGTAGAAAATGTTTATGGAATAGAATAAGAACATATTTAAGTTTTAATATGTGTATTTTAGATATTATAATTTTTATGAAATGAGATAAAGGAAATTTGGGTTACCTGAAAGTTAAATACATGCCAGTTGCCAAGCATCTGAATTTTCATCACATGACCATGTGATGCTGCAACAGTTTAAGTGTGAAAAATGGTCATAAGTCCCTTTTTTCATTGCCGTTGTAACTTTGAATGGTCACTAAATGAAACATTGTAAGTCAAGGACTACCTGTATTATGACTGGTGAAATCAGACTGGATTATTTTACTATGAATTGATATAATGGCATTCCCTGTGCAAAAATAAATATAGGGGCACAAATAGTTTTTGGATTTCTTTGAGGTTTTATTTCAGAACAGTTTATAAAAATGTGAAGCATAATGCATTGCCTGTAATGAAATAACTGGACATGTTTAAAGGGTGTATTTAAATTAGATTTTTCTTGCCAATATTTGTTTTTTATACAAAGTGAATGTTTGAGTGAACATATGCAAACATGAAACAGATTAAAAAAGGGTAGAATACCAATCCTGGGTATATAATTATTTCTGGACTGTTTAGAATTTTGGATTATACGAAAGGGTGAAATATGATTCCTAAGAACGTCTAGTGTTTCATTGTTCCATAACTGTCTTTTAAGCCTATCTAATACTCAGTATTATGGGGAGATTAATGGCAACAATAAATCTCATGGAATACATTTTGAATTCAAAATTACATTTTAAAATGAATTTGTATAGTTAATGTATTTCTTTATTTCTTGAAAATCCGAAGGATTGAGGTAGCTAAACTATTTCTTTCAGTCACTTAACTATAAAAATGTAATAAATAAATAAAATTACCTACCACGAGTGTCCTTATGTTTCTGTTGTGGTTTTTTTTTGCCCTAACCAGGCTAAACTTATGGTTTTTCTTCAGAGGATCCCAATCATGTATGCAATATTTTTAGCAATTAGATAAATCCCATTTTATAGATTTAAGATAAAACATAACAAATATATATCCATAAAAGATGTTTACTCCATTCTGTTCATTATTTAGAATGTTTACCAAGATAGAAGGTAAAGCTAGGAAAACTTTGCAGAAGTTAATTAATTTCGGAAATCTTGAAATGGATCAAAGGTAACAAGGAATGCATGGTCCAGCAGAAATCAAGTAGAATTTTAGTGGAATATATGAATTTCAGCATCTTTTTAGTTAGCTTGATAGTTTATGTACTGCCACTGAATAATAAGCAAAGTAGGCAATCAAATTTCCTATTCTCCAGATGAATTGGACTACAAATACCATTGCTCTTAGCCTGAAATAATTAATTAGCTAGTTATTTTACTCAGCTATATATCTAACATATCTGAAAAATACATACTGGTGCAGGCTGTTGGGTAAAGCATTAAGAGAAACATTCTGGGTTTTTTTGTTACTGCAATGTCAAAATGCTTTCTTTCAGATTTCACTTCATTAGGAATTATAGAATGGCAGTGGCTGATGTGGATTCCTTTTAAAACTGTGAACTTCAGAATAACTCCTAAACATAATATACCAGAGTTGGTTAGCATGCAGGCATCATCCAGATATTGAACTTCATCTCCTCTGACTGAAGCCAGCATGGCCAATGGTGAGGGGTGATAGAGATCTTGTCCAACACTACCAGCCACATTGGACTCAGTGGCCTCTTGGGAAAAATTGACAACCCTGCAACAACAAGCCACTAGGCAATCTTGCAATGTCCAAAGTAGCAGAGATAATGGACTGAATTAAATGGGAAGATTAAATGAAAAATTGGTTTTGAGACATGTTTCTATTTGACTGCCTAAGTTTGTATCTTGCTACTAATTGTGTGTGTGTGTGTGTGTGTGTGTGTGTGACCTAATTAATTAGCAAATTAATTACAAAATTAGAAAATACTACTATATAAGTACAGAATTAATTTATGGTATTCACAGCAACAGAATCTTAGATGAGTTTTAAGTTAAAGACTTTCTTGAGCATGACTTCAGTGCTGCTTTCTGAACAGGAGCACATAGTATCCAATCTGGGTCTATCAAACATTCCTTAGGAAGGCAGTGGCAAACCAGCTGTGTGCTCCTCATGAATGAAGGCAAATGCACATGTTCCAGGATAATGTTGCGGGACCCAATCTGGGTTGGTTACCAGCACCAGAGGTTTAGTCTTCTGAGTTTTCTGATTTGTGCTGGAGCCCATCCTCAGAGAGTTTCTCTCTCACCAAAATGTGAGAGAGACACATTCTGGTGAGGGAGAAGTTCCTTGAGGATGCTCGAGCATGCATCTGAAAGCTCAGAAGACTAAACCTCTGGTCCTAGTGACCAACCCAGATTGGGTCCCGCAACATTATCCTGGAACATGTGCATTTGCCTTCATTCATGAGGAGCACATAGCTGGTTTGCCACTGCCTTCCTAAGGAATGTTTGACAGACTTCCCAATCAAGCCTAAATACTAAACAAGTCCAACTCTGCTTAGCTATTCTTGAGATCATCAATGATTACTGTAGTTAGGGACTCGTGCATGAGCTGGTGAGAACTTAAAAAAGTTAAATATCATTATGGACAATGTTTTTCTCAAAAAAATATTGATCATACTGAGGTTATGCACTTGAATCATGCTGTCACCAGTGTATTGTGTTCATCAATCTCCATCGAAGCCCCAAATTTCTTTGAAATGGCCATTGACAGTTTAATAAGTAGAAAAGACTCAAATCTCCCTAGTCTTCCCAGATATCCTTCCCTGTCCCTCAAGCTACATTGCAAAAAACAAAAACACCCTACAGTATTACAAAAGTAAAATAATTATGTTTTTGTAAATAATTCTTCTATATTGGACAAATGAGATCTACAGGTCTTTGTTGTACCAAAGAACAATAATCTTACTGGAGAGAGAGATGCACAAGTTCCAAAGATACTGAGGAAGTCCTACGATAGGGATCCCCAATCTTTTGATGTCTACTGGGGAATCCAGTCATTGAAAAAATGGCTGCCATGGGGAACATAACTGGTTACAAAACATAAATTTATTAGCTTATTAACTGGTAATCTTAGAGCTTTCCCCCCTGCTTTTTTTAATGTTGCTTTTGCTATTTTTGCAGGCTACTGATCATACTTACAAATGTCAGACTATGGCCAGGGTTCTTTTAAAACATTACATTCCAAAAATGCTCATGGAACTAATTTGGGGCTTAGAGGCATTTTTGAAAACCAAGATGCTGGAAAATAGTCAGTTTCTTTTAAAATCAGATGGCGAGCCTGATGAGAATTGGCCACAGGTATGTGGGATGCCGCACTGGGTACGACTCCAGTCCTAAGGCAACAGCCCAATTCATGGCAACCAGTCCAAGCCAGAGTGCCATTTCTGAGAAAGATGCCCTGGCAGCCTTTCTTCAAACCTAAATTAATGAGGTAATAATAATAATAAAGTTGGAAGGGACCTTGGAGGTCATCTAGTCCAACCCCCTGCTCAGGCAGGAAACCTTATACCATTTCAGGCAAATGGCTGTCCAGTCTCTTCTTAAAAACCTCCAGTGTTGGAGCATTCACCACCTCTGGAGGCAGGTTGTTCCACTGGTTAATTGTTCTAACTGTCAGGAAGTTTCTCCTTAGTTCTAGGTTGCTTCTCTCCTTGACTACTTTCCATCCGTTGCTTCTTGTCCTGCTTTCAGGTGCTTTGGAGAATAGCTTGACTCCCTCTTCTTTGTGGTAGCCCCTGAGATATTGGAACACTGCTATCATGTCACCCCTCACCCTTCTCTTCATTAAACTGAACCAACAATATTCTGCAGTCCTACTGTTGTTGCTTTAGGGCAAGCACAGGTCAAGAATGTAAAATGGCAATTATTCAAAAAGAAAGGCTATTGTAAAATGGAAGGGTGAAAAACAATAGAAGGCATTTCCTGTAAGTCTTGTTTCAAAACATTAGGCTTAGCCTCCTGACTCAGGGCTTGATTCCAGAAAAGTCTCATGGCAATTGCTGCCAATCATGCTTAGCCTAGAAAGTAACCATTGAAAGAAAAGGCAAGTGATGAAAATGGCGAGTCTCTCTTATTTTTCAGCATTCCGAATTATTTTTCTATAATTTTCCCACCCCTTGAAATGAAACTAAAAGTCGCTATGGATTGGGACTTTGATATGTATGCAATGTTGAAGGCAAAGGGGCTTCATGCAGAGAACTGAAATGAGACACAGATGACTCATTTACACATTTATTTACTGTTCTGCTTACTCTGGCAGACGGAAATGGAGAACAATGCCATTTATTTTACAGACATTTGACAGAAAATAAACAAATATCTCGCTGCTGAACAATTGTACAATACAGCTACAACATGCATATTTATGTGCTGATTTGTGCACAAATATTTACTTGATCAGCAAGAATTCAGGAAAGAAAGAGAAAGAAAGAAAAAAGAAAGAAAAGAAAGAAAAAGAAAGGAAGGAAGGAAGGAAGGAAGGAAGGAAGGAAGGAAGGAAGGAAGGAAGGAAGGAAGGAAGGAAAGGAAAGGAAAATTTCGAACATCACGTTTCCTTTTCATGATGATAAAATGCAGCTGAGATGGAAACATTCATACAAACACATTGATAATGAATACTATTATATGTGAAATTCTGTTAATGGTTTACGACAGAAAAAGGCAAGGGGTAAGCTGGTATTTCTATACAAAATGGTGAAACTAAGTCATTCCTAATAAATAATGCAAGCAAGTACTCTTGCAAAGTGTCCTATATGAGTATTATTTTCAGCCCAGCAGCCATCCTTAAAAGATGAATAATATGCTCTACAAAAGTAGCAAAAATTTCCATTTTAAAATATGGGGCATTTTGTAAAGACAGTAGAATGACATTTGACAAGATGTGTATGTCTTGATCTCCCACTGAAAATACATTCCTTAGTTGTTTTTTAAAAAATGAGGCTAACTCGTTACAGTAGTTTAGCAATTCACAATAAAATTCTGCCATTCCTTGAAACTGAATAGTAAAGACATATTGTGGCAAAAGAAGTCATCATCATCATCATCATCATCAAATACTGTTGTGCTTTTTCTCCTTTTCAGCATTTAAGAAGAAAACAATATTAAATTCAAATCAATGGAATTCCTGCTACTCGTAGATAAGAAACAAATATCAGTTATAACATAAAACCTATAAACACGAGACAGTATTTCATCATTTAATATTTGTGTACAGTTATCTCAGTGTAACAAGCAATATTCTTTTCAGGAAACTTATCCCTAAGTATTTAATCATCAGCACAACCATTACTGACTTGTATATCATGTCTGTGGGTGAGCTTTGCATATTTTACTGAAAATATAAAGAAGTGTAAGTCCCAATCTTTCTTCTACATCCAGGGACTTGGGATGCAATTTTTTTAGTGCTCTGGACCAGGCAAATTAAAAAAACACTACTGTAAGCCTTTTTTCCCATAGGTGTGAGCAAAAGATATTTTCCATCACATAGGTTATGCAGCTGGAGCAGATCCTTCCTAAGAATAATCAGTTCTGAGGGAAAGAGCAGTGGTTTTCAGCAGCATTTATGTCTGGGAGTGCATTTTGTGAAAGAAAATTTTGTCCTACCCTATATTCAAGAAGAACTGTTAAATCCAATTCAAGGGATTTCCTTATGTGTGGATGAGTAATAAAGGAGACCAGGTTGGGGAGGAACTGCATAATCCACAGTTCTTTTACTATTTTCTAGTAAGTAATAGGGACGCGGTGGCTCAGTGGGTTAGGAAGCTGAGCTTGTCGATCAGAAGGTCGGCAGTTTGGCGGGCCGAATCCCAAGTGCCGTGTAACAGAGTGAGCGCCTGTTACTTGTCCCAGCTTCTGCCAACCTAACAGTTCGAAAGCACGTAAAAATGCAAGTAGAAAAATAGGGATCACTACGGTGGGAAGGTGTGTTCCGTGCGCCTTTGGCGTCTAGTCATGCTGGCCACATGACCATGGAGACATCCTTGGACAAACGCTGGCTCTTTGGCTTTGAAACGGAGATGAGCACCGGCCCCTAGAATCGGAAACGACTAGCACGCATGTGCGGGGGAAACTTTACCTTTACCTAGTGTGTAATAAACAATAAATAAGCTGGGGAACCTGAGCAATCCAGTACTACGGCTCTCAACAACACAAGCCAACATGGCCTGGTGAGAGCTGCTGGGGATTGTAGTCAGCAAAACTTGAAGGACCACTGATTTCTATTTTGCACAACTACCATTGTTACTGAGATAGGAGTTAGACTGACAGTTTGAGAAGTCTGTCAATACAATAAGGGAATGTGAAGAGGGGGAAAATTGCTTTCACCCTTTTTTATAGCAGAAGGAAAATGTTTTAAGACCAGATTGTAAATATTTTTATTATAGATAATTTTCATTTTTCTTCCCTGAAAATTTGCAGAGAAGTGGACGTAGCTATCTATTTATACCTTAAACATAATAAATATGATACTTTTGTTCTTTCTTTTGCCCACTGACCAGCTGAAACTGGCTAGAAGAATGAGTGGACTACTGTAATTAACTGACATTTTTAAAAGGTGGTTTCAATTATAACTGATATGTAAGAGGATTGGAATGAAAATTTTTAATATTGCTCTTTGCTACAATAATTAACAAGCAAATATACAAAAAAGTAAAAAAAATCTAAACATGTTAGAATTCTATTTTTCTTTCTCCTTTTTCAAACAGGGTTTGGCTCAGCAATTTCCTCAAGGTATTTAGTGGATCAAATATTTTACAGAATTATAGCATAATTTTAAAAAGCAGGTATCCGTCTATCATAGCTGAGTACTACAATCACTTCCTATGATAAATGTTCTATACTTTAAAATGAAGAAAACATTCCATTCTTTTTTCACCTTAATGTGGCTTGTTTTTGGAATAATAATGACAAATGAACCTTGGTGAATTAAGACATTTGCTACACATGTGATTATGTGACACACATATCCAAATTGATCTAAAGTTTTCTATGTGAATATGTTGAGAGTTTTCTGTTTTAGACAATAGGGAATGAAAAATGTTACTGTTTGCTAGTTAGTTAGTTAGTTAGCTAGGTAGGTAGGTAGTTAAGAGTGTAGAGTGGGACAAGGTTTGTGGAGGTTTGGATTCAAATCCCTCTACAGGATTCCAGCCATTTAATGACTTTAGGCTAATCATTAATATATTTCATAAGCTTGTGATTGTGAAAAATAAAACAATGTATGTCAGCAATACATATATTTTCCTAGTGGCTTGGGTGCCATTCTGTATCATCAGGCCAAATGACTTTTTTTCTGGCCATTTTTAGCAACTCTAGCCATTTTGGTCAAAAATGAGTCATTGAGAATTTAAATTCAGCAGACAGGAAAGTCATAGGTCCTGTATTTCTGCCTTAGAATCAGCCACTATTTTATTCTAACACTTGTTTTAGAATAAGAGCACATGATATTTAGTAGCAGTATCTCTACAAAATGAAAGAAACATCTTTTATTTTACCACTATTATAAGAGCAATTAATAAATCTTCAAATTTCTTCCTAAGCAGATGATCAGCTTTCAGTAGCAGCAGTTGAATTACTTTGCAAACATATTTGAAATAAGATTTTAAAAACTATATTTTCAGTAGCAGACGGTTTTGAAAGTATAGTTGAACAGACAAGGTATGGGAAACACATTACAAAATTTCAATGCATCTAATGAAATACACCAGTTTCTTTTTTCTTCTTCTATTATATAGCAACTTAAAATGTCCATATACCGTCAGAACTATAAAGACAGAAAGATCTTCATCATTCAATCTAAGAATTGCCAATTTTCACTTTTGGAATTTAGATCTTTAACTCAGAAGTTATGGTAGTCCCCAAGGATTTTTTTTTTGAGTAGACATGATGAGGGAAATCATGATTTCATTGAAATTACTGAGCAAACTGCTGTTATCTAAAGCTAACATTTCATTTAGCCTTTATTTTTGACTGTTACACAACTGTCTGAATAAAGGCAAAAACTGTATACGGGATACAAATAAACAAATAAACTTGAATAATATAGCAACATTTCTAAAAAAGTATTAGCTAGCATTTGCTCTCAATTAATAGGAATATCTAATTGTGAAAGAAGATAAATAAAAGAACTTTATGGAACAAAATATAAGTAATTGAACCAGATCACGTGGATTGCTATGTAATTAAGTGAAATCTTATGCAAAAATAAAATTAATTTGATTTTCATGAAAAACTAATAAATACTTTGAGACTTAATGACCAGATATTGGCTGCTTTAGAAATGACATTTAGCCCCAGTATTTAAATTAATAAAATATGGATCTGAAGACATATAATTTAATAGAAAAAGGAAGTCTTAAGAGGAACTTTAAAACCCATTTTTTTTAAACAGATACTCTCCTGTGCTTAAGATTTGGTCCAAAGAATGAAATAAAAAAATTAGGTGGTACTGTATTTAGGAGAAGTAAAATTCATGACCTGTACAGTATATTTTCTTCAATAGAAGCTGTTTTGGTGCACATAACAAAATAAAAATGTGTTTTAAAAAAGTTTAGGGGAAAATTTGAGCTTTGTTTAGCTGTACAAAAGTTCAGCCATAGATGTTTTTCCTCAGTGCTTAATGTGCTTTAAAAATCTTACTTTAACTGGAAAAAAGGACATGAGTTGGCACTTTGCAAAGCCATGCATGGGCCTCTAGTATCATGCATTTTTCAAAAATAAAAAAGGCTTTGGACTGGTCACTGTCAGAAAATAACATTGCTGGAGGGCTGCAATCCTAAGTTTTATTTGAAAATGTGTCATTTGCCTACAGTTGTTAGAGAAAATTAATAAAGCTAAACTGCAGTTCTACAGAGATCTATTGAGCCACAGAAGATATCTTCTCATTTGCATCATGAGATTTATCATATTATTTGTTAGATTTATATCCTTTTATTTCTCTGAGTGTTACATAGGAATCTGTCTTTAATTCATCCCATAAAAAGTACACTGTACAGCTGTAAGTTGGACTTTTTAAGAGAAAATGGCTGACCTAAGTGAGCTTTGCTAGCTGACAATAGATTTGAACTTGGTTTCCCTCAATACCTTCTATTTCCCCATCTGAATTCCGACAAGTTCCTAAAATTCCAAATGTGCTCCTTGGCCCGACAGAATAAGTGTAATTGAGTAATATGTAAAGTTGTTTTTTTTTAAAGTAATATAGTTAAAATGCTGTTTACATCTTCTACTGAATTTTGTGATTCTAAAATAAGTAATGTATTAAATCTTTATTAGCAGAATTAGTTATAGAAAAAGAAAGAAAAAGATTGACTAGAGTGCTTGCGATGGGAGAGATACCATGAAGATGAGCAATGGAGGTTTCAAATTATTCCATTTTCTGCATGTTAATTGCTCTAATTAGATGGAAATGGCAATAATTATGAGTGAACCAATCTGCATTCAGCGTTCCTTGTGCAAAATTGAAGCATTCAGACATTTTGCTGAATAAGCACAATTACAAGTTTCACACACTTTTAAGCCCTGTGCCACAGTTTACAGACCACTATGGCCACAGCATACTCTAAGCTAAACACAAACAGTCTGCTTTACTTCTTTGCACAGTGTGTGAAACTCAATAATTTCCTCTGAAAGATACATTTTCTGACTTCGTATATGTGACAATTCCTTTGGTTGATTCATGGAATGATATTGATACAGCATTCTGAAATGAAATAATAACTAAATTGGAGTGAAAAATGATGTGCAAATGACACACTACTGTTAAAGAAAACAGCAGATATACAATAACAAGAAGTCTACAAATAGTAAGATTTTAACAACAGTGCATACAGTAATCACCACTGTATTACAACATTATTAAAGTCTTAAAATAAAATAATCAGTTTTCATGTCATTTGGCACATTTTATTACCATAAAAGTAATTTTATTTCTTGTAATGGTTTCTTGTTTGCTTTCAACTTGGCAGGTATAACAAAAGTTCAATTCCTGGTCATTAAATCTTGCCCAGTCTTAAGAATTTTTTTTAAGAAGCTGCAAGTGCATCCACGACATCTATGCAAATAAAAATAATTGAAGCTATGGTTCATTTCACAAAGAAATGAGAAAACACTGCAATTTTCTTAAACAAAGAGCGTACATTGGATTAAAGAGAAAACAAGATAAGTAAGATGCTCTAAGGATAAGCTGCAATTCTGCAACATAAGTCTATACAAATCCTCCAGGCAGTGGACTTGAAGGAAGTATCTGAGTCCCAAGAAACCTGTTTTTGTTTTTTACAAATCCTTGAAAACTGGAGATGTTCCAGGAAATCCAAATTATTTACAAAATGTGCATTTTGCAGACTCAAAGCACCTTATTTCACACTATTACTAACATATGAATCAATATTTTATCCTTTCATGTGCAAATTCTGAAAGTCAAAAGGAAAAATAAAAGTTAATTAAAATTCATTATCTACAACCATAACTGAAAATATTAACAGTGTTAAGCATCGCAAAAGATCATCTCTGAAAAGAGCATTTTATTTCACTCAGTTCTTTTGTTGCATTTTTCCTGATTTATCTTTTGTTAGAAAAAGAAGTTTGCTTTTAAATTAAGGTGTACTTAAACTAAGCAACTCTTCATGCCATGCAAAAATAATATTATATTTACTTTTGAGGCTTCCCTTTTTTAATTCATAGGCATTGCTAATTTCAGTTTCAAGAAATATGTAAGTTTTTGTCTTTATTGCTCTCCTAATTAGTCACATGCTGGTTTCTCTGGTGGGACAGTAACCAGGATCACTAGGATTTGTATGGATTTCTGGGGAAAACAAATGGTTTTCCATTTTGTGACCTTCTTGATTATTGTCCCCTGTTACTTCCCCTCCCACATGATAAATGTCTTGAGTGCAGTTATGCCCCAAATGTTTGGGTGAAGAAGAACTGACTTCAGAGTCTTCTGTTACATAGTCCCCATCCTTACGTTTATCCCCAAAGCAGTTTGCCTTGATATCCAACTGCCTGTTGTGCCTTAATCCAGGGATCTCCAAGAAGTCAGCTTCTTCACCAGTGTCTATTTCAGTGAAACTTCTCTCTTTGGCAGGGAAAGAAAAACGTTTCTGCTTGGGGAACAAAGGGCATGCTTGCTTAGAAGCTCCAGAAGAATCTGCATCCAGCAAAGGTCTTTCTCCCTGTGGTGAATTCTCTTCTAAGAGGATAGTGCTGATATGCTGAGGGGTAGATTGTAGGAAGTCTCCTGTTGCCAACACTGGCAATGGCCTTGTGGTGCTTGGTGGGGTTTGTGGAGCACTACCTCTGTTTTCCTTAAAATTAACCTTAAGGGACCTTGATTTTAAAGGGTTGCTTCCTCTGAAAGAACTTTTTGGGCTGTCCATGGCATTGTCAAAGTGAAAGTGACCATGAAGGAGAGGATGAGGACAGCTCTCACAGCTCATCATTGTATTGATTGAGGAGTAATCAAAGCAGGTATCCCTGGGAGCAAACATTTTATCTTTCATGAGTGGTAAAAGCTGGGAATCTTTTGTTGTTTGGTCTTCTAAGTGGGCAAACTCAGTGGGAAATCTTAGTTGCAAATGAGAACTGGAATATGGAGGAAGAGGTGACCGTTCTGTCTCAGTGAAATCAGTTGCGCAGCTGGCAAAGCTGTCAATGCTAGAAGTACTTCTCATATCAGGGATGACTTCTTTGGGTCCTGTTATAGATGCATGTCCTTGTCCAGTAACTTCTTCCATTTCTATCTCCTCCTCATTGAGGGGAGGTTTCACTGAAGGGCCTTGGTAGGTAGAATTCAGATTAGGCTGAGACTGAGTTTTAGTAATTTCATTATATAATATTTCAAGTTTCTGAGCACTCAAGTGTTGAGGACTGCAGGCTGATGATGCATTGTTTAGCTGTTTATATGAATCTTGCTGGCTCACTTCCTGGTATTTGTTCTTCAAGGATTTGTTAGAACCTGTCTCTGACATTGGGCTTCTGGCCCATTTCCAATGGCTTGGAGACAAATGGTTGCCATCGGGAGTTTCCTTTGAATTGGTTGCTTCCTCAGTTTTATCAGTATCAACAGCTACATCAATTAATTCCATACTGCGAGCAAAGGCATCTTTTAAATTCATTGAGACAATGCTTCCATTTCTTTTTGCTCGTTCAAGAGCCTCCCTTCTTTTAATGGCTTTCTCCTGCCGCTTTTGTTCCTTGTAGAATTCTGAGAAATTGTTTACTATGATGGGAATGGGTAGGGCTATTACCAGCACTCCAGCAATGCAACATAACCCACCAACTATTTTACCTAATAAAGTTTTGGGATAAATGTCACCATAACCTACTGTGGTCATAGTGATGGTAGCCCACCAAAATGATGCAGGAATACTTGTAAATTTTGTAGCATCTTCATCTTTTTCAGCAAAAAACACGAGACTGGAAAATATCATAATTCCCATAGCTAAAAATAGTATCAATAAACCCAATTCATTATAACTCCTTCGTAAGGTAAATCCTAAAGATTGAAGTCCAGTTGAATGTCGAGCAAGTTTAAGGATCCGCAGTATCCTCATGATACGGAATATCTGAACTACACGGCGGACATTTTGAAACTGCAGCACACTTTTGTTGGACTCTGTGAGAAAAATGGTGACATAATAGGGCAAAATGGCAAGCAAATCAATCACATTTAATGGACCTTTGAAGAACTTCCACTTGTTTGGAGATGACAGAAAACGCAAAAGGTATTCCATAGTGAACCATGCTATACACACTGCTTCAACATGTGCTAGCTGAGGATTGTCATTTAGTTGTCCAAATTCATCAATTACTTGAAGCTCAGGTAGAGTGTTGAGTGACAAAGCAATGGTGGATAGTACAATGAACAATATGGATACAATGGCCAAAATCTGTTGAAAAAAAAAGATAAATAAGAAAACTGTGGTTAACAAATCATAAAGAATGCTTACATTTCAACCAAAGAAACAGCACACTAATAGAATTACAGATCGCTGTTCTTTACTCACTGCAATTAGATATGCTCCTTTATTATCAGTACCCCTAGTTAATTCATCTGAAGTGCTAGTCCACAATAATAGTTCCCTTGAAAACCTAATTTATGTGACAATGCTATACTAAATAATTCCAAAGGTCTACATATTTGGGAATAGAATCCAGTAATACAACTCAAATTATTTCAGAAGTTTAATTAGATTATTTACTTCAGCGTATTTTTCAATCAGCTGATTTCTAAGTATAGTACATTAGACCACAATTCCCAGTTCATAGCCAGAGAAGATATTTTTTCCTATTGTTATCCTAAATTGAGTGCCCAGTAAATGTTTGAGGTAACAAAAAAAGCAAATGGAATTTGTTTCTGTAAAATGCATACTAGACACTTCTTTAATTACAAACATACTAATTAAAGCTTCATCTTTCAATGTCAAAAGCAAATAGAGAGTCAGTTTTGGGGAAGCCTAGAAACTTGTTTTGTGTACTTGGCTACAGAGTGGAAGTATAAGATGTCAACGAACATCACTTTAATGAAGGCTGGTTATGATCCACTCTGAATTATGCATCATTCTAATATAATCTCAGTTGATATATTAAAAAATATGACCTTTTAAATAAAAAAGTGTCACAAATCAAAATTAACAAAATATTATTTTAGTGTTAGACTGAATCTAAAAATGTCATAGGCTGCATTCCTAATTTTAATAATTTTAACAATATGAAAATTAATGACAAACCTGTAAGATGCAAAGTTCAGTATTAATGCTAAAAAGAAAAACACAGATATTTGATTGAGCTGTCCACAACTGTAGTGCTGAATATTCCCCACGGATTTAATGTTAGTGGAACTTAACAGTTTAGTAATTGCGGTATATGATTTTATTAAGTTATGTTTTTAAGAACTTCATTAAAAACAAGATCAGAAGACTTATTTAAGTAAGAAGATGAGATTTATGAATGAGTTGTCTCCAGGTAAAATATGAAAATAGGCTCAGATGAATGCAATATACCGGTATATAGATTGCAACATTATATGTTACCTAATAGCATAATAATGGAATATTAACAGGTTGGGGTCTTTTGCATTTTTTACTTTAACTTTTAATAAAATTGTGTTAAATTAGACTATTATTTATTTATTTTAGGTGAACCTATCCCATCCACATTATTGTTGTATCTTCTAGGGAACTGCCACTGTCTCTCAGCCCAATGAAGGGCAGGACAAACTATGTATGCCACTTGGATCTCCTCTACAAAATGTGAATATACTTCCAATCAATAAACATATAAATACATAAATATTATAGAACTCTTTAAAACAGATTAATTCCCAGATAAAAATTTCAAGGTTACCTAACCTTTATCACAGTTCAGTAAGTGCTGAAGCTTTTGCAGATCTGAGAAGACATTGCAACTTAATAGAATGAAACACACACACAAAGGTTAAAAAAATAGGTTAAAAACTAAAAATCTATTGCATCTAACCTACCTTTCAAGAATTATTAATTGCCCCTTATTTTTATCACTTGAATCAGAGAATTTGTATGCTTCTAGTTTTACATTTCCAGTGTAATTTAAGGCATCATAAACCAAAGTTCTTTTTAAAATCTCTAACTATTATTAAGTTTGACAAAAGCATAATAATATAACATGGACACAAAAGTAGAACTTCTCCCATAACAATAGCTATCATTATCTGTCAGCAGATTTTCTTGTTCAGTGACATATTGAATATATGATGGCTTTAAACTATCATTATTTTTCAGATTCATCTTGGCTTCCTTAGTTGCCTGGCAATACTAGGGCTGATTTCAAAGCTTCATTCCACTTTAAAAAGCCTCAATTCTATGCACACATACAGAAGAATGAAGACAATATGATGCATTCAAAGGTAGTATTGAATAGACCACACAAACACAGAGTGGCAAACCTTTAGAAAACTATGAATAATTAGTTTCTAAAATGATTGGTTATGAGCCATAGAAAAGATACTCTAGAAGAGTTGTGGGGAAAATTTTGTTGCATGAAATGAAGCTCTTGTGATTTAAGTCTGGAATACAAAAATGTTCGATTGTACTGTGTGAAAACTACTCAATTACACATAGAAAACCAATATGTTAGAACTACTATTGCCATTTTCATGTTGCACTTTTTGAAAATAATGGAATTGTCTTCCAGTATTATTTGTTACCATACAAAAATGATCACACACAAAAAATTCTTAGTAGAATTCTCATGAATTACTTTCAAGGAAGTTTTTCCCATTTTAACCAGAAGATGTCTCTACTATACCATCCTGGTATTCATGACATCAGTTATCTTTTGGAAAAATTGCAATTACAATAATGCATATCTTTCTCTCTCTCTTCTCCCCAGAAAAAAGCAAACTACAAGTTTCCTAGCTGCTACCATAAACAAAATATGAAATCTGAGCATCAAGCACTTGGAAATTCTATAGATGTATATGCCAATGATGTTGTTTTAGTGCCCTCTCTTTTGTTTAGCACCAGCCTTTCTATCAATACTCATATCCTTGCCTTTCCTTAAAGGATTCTTTGTTGAACTTTGTGCCAGAATCCCACATCTCTAATAATTTCAAAAAACTTTATTTCAGAAACATCTCTTGCTGTCTCCCACTCCCTGTAAATCTAAATATTCTATGACTAATTGCAGATGACACTAAACTGGCAGGAATAGCCAACACCTCAGAAAACAAGCTCAGAATCCAAAAAGATCTTGACATACTTGAACAATGGGCCATGTTGGATAATGTATAATTTAATGTAGAGAAAAGCAAGGTTTTACAGCTAGGCAGGAAAAACCAAAGGTATGGGTACAGATTAGGCGAAACCTAGCTCAAAAAGAGTAACTCTGAGAGGGGGCCCTTAGAGTCCTAGTGGACAATCACTTAAACATGAGCCAGCAGTGTGCGGCAGCAGCAAGAAAAAGCTAATACAACCCTTGGTTGTATAAACAGAGGCATAGAATCAAAATCACATGAAGTATTAGTACTACTTTATAGTACTTTATAGTGTCGATCAGAAGGTCGGCAGTTTGGCGGGTCGAATCCCAAGTGCCGCGTAACAGAGTTGAGCGCCTGTTACTCGTCCCAGCTTCTGCCAACCTAGCAGTTTGAAAGCACGTAAAAATGCAAGTAGAAAAATAGGGACCACTTCAGTGGGAAGGTAACAGCGTTCCATGCGCCTTTGGCATCTAGTCATGCCGGCCACATGACCATGGAGACGTCCTTGGACCAGCGCTGGCTCTTCGGCTTTGAAACGGAGATGAGCACCGGCCCCTAGAGTTGGAAACGACTAGCACACATGTGCGGGGGAACCTTTACCTTACCTATAAAGCCTTAGTAAGACCACACCTGGAATACTGCATCCGGTTTTGTTTACTAGATTACAAAAAAGATGTTGAGACTTTGGGAAAAGTGCAAAGAAGAGCATTTAAGATGATCAAGGGCTTGGAGATAAAAACATATGAAGAACAGTTGCAAGAATTTGGTATGGCCAGTCTAGAGAAAAGAAGGACTAGGGGTGACATGATAGCAGTATTTCAATACCTGAGGGGCTGCCACAAAGAACTTATCTTCCAAAGCACCAAAGTCAAGACAGAAACAATGGATGGAAACTAATCAAGGACAGAAGCAACCTAGAATTAAGGAGAAACTTCCTAACAGTGAGGACAATTAACCAGTGGAACAGCTTGCCTCCAGAAGTTGTGAGTGCTCAATCACTGGAGGTTTTGGAGAAAAGACTGGACAGCCACCTATCTTAAATGGTATAGGGCCTCCTGCTTGACCAGGAGGTTGGACTAGAAGACCTCCAAGGTTCCTTGGTTATTCTGATTGAAGTGATGACAGGAAAATGTAATATGAGCGATGAACACTACAACCTCATGTTTGAAAATAACATGTTTTAGCCTTAACTTAAAGGGTCAAGCTGCTATTTTTGGGTTTGGTGGAAGATACTTCTGGGGGAGGATATAATATTTGAAATGATTCTAAAATCACCATATGTATTACATTTCCCCAACTTTGCTTCCAGGTATGTTAGAAGCTCTCAAAACTTTTTACTGGAACAGTGGTTGATTACTGAAAGGAGTAAAAACAAAATGCAAAGCATGATGAAATAAATGAATATTTTAATAAACCATTGCTAGCTTAAAAGTACATTGGGATATAGATGGTACAGTACTTGTACAATGGGCCTCACTTCTGACTCTGATGGTGAAGTGTTTAGAATGCAGTATTGCAGGCAAACTCTGCCCACAGTTGATCCTGACGGGCTCAAGGTTGACTCAGCCTTCCATCCTTCCAAGGCTGGTAAAAAAAAGGACCCAGATTGTTGGGGTAATATGCTGACATTGAAAATTGATCAGAGAGTGCTGTGGAGCACTATGGGTGCTATATAAGTCAAAGTGCTATTGCTATTATTCCCAAACAGTCTAAAACTCCCAAAATAATGTCCATATTCACTAACTCCCTTCCAGTACAGTCAACTATCTCACCCCTTTCCTGTGTCTTTTTGTCACCCTTTCACTTCTATTCATTTCTTCTAATATCCATTCAGCTCTATTATCTTGGGGTGGGGGGGATAAGCTTCAGGACATCTGGGGAAGGCATGGTGAATCCAGGGAAGACATCTCTGTGAAAGGGGAATTGATGGCAATGGCAAAGAATGAAGTAACAGTGAATAGACTAGATCTTTGAAACCTCTTCATATAGAGAGAGGATGAGACATCACCCTCATATACTTCAGACAGTTTCTTCTTGTGGGTTCGAGTGTGGGAAACAAAAGGATTAGCCATTTTGCTCACAACTGTGGCAGAGCCTTTTAAAGGACACTTTCTGTTGCTATCCTGATTCCCAGCAAAATTCCTTCCTTCCTTCCTTCCTTCCTTCCTTCCTTCCTTCCTTCCTTCCTTCCCTTCCTTCCCTTCCTCCTTCCCTCCCTTCCAGTTGTTGGCTGACATCTCTGCATCATTATTATAACAGACTCTTTGCATATGACTTTGATTCTTCTACCCTTATAACCATAACATATAATAATGAACTGTAACTGCAGTCACTAAAGACTCACTTGATTTTGTGCTGTTGAGTTTCATTTACATTTTTCTGCTTCTTATCATTATAGGCACAGAAAATCTCTCTTTAGACTAAACTATGCATTAGTCAAATGGTGTATGCTACAGGATGTTCAGGTAAACTAATCTGCTATATTCTTCCTGCCTTCTTTGAGTAACAAGACTTGTGGTTACCATATACTTGAATAAAGTTGAATGTTTTTGCTTGTTTGTAAAGGTAAAGGTTTCTCTTCCAGTTGTGTACAACTCCAGGGCACAGTGGTCATCTCCATTTCTTGGGTGAGGGAGTCAGCATTGTCTGAAGACATTTTCTGTGGTCATGTGGCCAACATGGCTATAGGCCAAAGGCACATACTGTAGAACACTGTTACCTTCCCACCAAAGTGGTACCTATTAATCTAATCACATTTGCATGTTTTCAAACTGGTAGGTGGGCAGGAACTAGGGCAAGGAATGGGAGATCAACCTGTTGTTTTGGTGATCAGGAATCGAACCCGGGCTGACAATTCAGTATCTTCAACTTCTGAGCATGGAAATAACTTGCATTGGATCTGAAATAACACTTTATAATGATAAAGTCCTTATTTCACTTGTTTGCATCATGCTCTCCCAAATGCAGCTAACACTGAGAAGTGGCAGTTGGTATGGCCAATGGTGAGGGATTCTGGAAGATGTAATTCAGCAGTTCCTGAACTACAACTTCGAGTACGCTAGTTAGTTAACTTCTATTGCTACTTTTCTCCAACCAACTTCTATCACTTAAAAGTCTCAGATGTCTCTCACTTTATATATTATGGCATATGCATGGATTTCAAGAAGTGTTTTTCAAATTTATCAACTTTAAGATGTGTAGAATTCAAGAATTCCCCAGCCAGCATTTTACAAAAAACTGAGCTCAATGAGATCTACGTCATTACAATTACACTTTACAACTGCATTGTATTCAGCAGTTATTTATATCTGAATAGAATTTAAGCTTCAGTGACTTCACAAGTAATTTGTTCACAGGTAAGTCAATGAGGGAAAGCAAAATGCTTTCAAAGAAAAATCTTTTAGTACATTGTCTTTTACAGTTCAGTAAGCGTTTAATTAAAAATATGCAGTCTTAAACCGTGAAAATAAATTCATCCTATAAAACAATCAATAGAAATGTCAATGAAATGAAAATGCTTAATAAAAATTTTATGATAGGGCAAAGTCTATAGACTAGGAGAACCCAAATAAAATACAGATGCTTTCCAAGCAGCCTGTCTTTCTGGGGTAGATCTTATAAAGTATTGACTAACTAACTAACTAATGCGCCAGAGACAAATTCCTTGTGTGTCCAACCACACTTGGCTAATAAAGAATTCTATTCTATTCTAATGAATGAGACACCATCATTTTCATTTCACCCCAGCCAGAAGTGTTATAAGGGAAACATAATAAGGGATCAATCAATTGTTGATAATTGCTTTGCAACACTAGTTGCTCACTATTACGTGAGCATAAAAAGTCTGTCTGAGGATGGAAGGAACAGGATTTCTTCAAACCAGCAGCTGAATCAATCCCTACATTTTGTTTGAAGGCATATGTCAACACTGCTAACATTGGATGTTCTTGCTTTGACAATAGATGAAAATGCAGGCATTTTCTCTTTTCCTTTTTTCTTACACTTAGAATTAGTTAGTGCAGGGAGAAGTGTTTAGTGAGAAAGAATGTGACACCCTGCCTCCCCACTGGCCTAATGATTGCTCTATTGAACTGTTACTGGGAGCTAAACTCCCACGACTGAGGATGTATGCCATGACCCTCCTTGAAATGGAGAAATTCAGCAGTATGTGAACAAGAACCTGGTGAGGGGATTTATTGAACGGGCCAAATCTCAGGTGGGAGCTCCGGTGTTATTTAAAGAAAAAAAAGACAGGTTGCTTCATCTCTGTGTAGTCTATAAAGGGTTAAATGCTGTGAGCATGAAAACAAATACCCCTCCCTCTCCTGAAGGACTTCCTAACCCACCTGACAAAGGGGAGTGTCTTCACTAAACTGGACCTGAGAGATGCATATTACCGAGGGAGGATAAAAGATGGAGACAAGTGGAAAACTGCTTTTAATTGTCCCATGGGGAGCTACCAATTTAAAGTCATGCCATTTGGACTATAGGGGGCTCCAACTGTCTTCATGCAGCTGATCAATCAGGTGCTACATGACCATTTATACAAAGGGGTTCTGCTGTATCTTGATGACATCCTGATATACAGCATGAATATGGCTGACCATGTAAAACTAGTGAGAAAAGTACTAAAGAAACTGCTGAATGCCAGACTTCATGTTAAACTATCAAAGTGTGAGTTTCACCAGACCCAACTAGATGATCTTGGCTACAGAATTTCCAGTGAGGGCATTGAAATGGACCCGGCTAAAGTGAAAGCCGTAATTGAATGGCAACCCCCAAAGACTCGCAAACAGCTTCTAGGATTTGCCAACTTTTACCACCAGTTCATCCCCTCCTTTGCCAAAATTGCTTTACCCTTTACAGACTTACTGAAAACAGGCAAGGAGGAAGGGAAACTGTGACTGAGCCAGCCACTAGCATGGACTATGAACTGTCAAACTGCTTTTGAGAATTTGAAAAATCTATTTGCAACCGAGCCGGTCTTAAAACATCCTTGCCCAGGAAAACCCTTTGTGATTCAAGCCTTCATGATTCATTGGGCTGTATTAAACTGCCAACACTATCTAGAATGGAACACGGTGCCTTTCGAGGTATGGACTGATCACAAAAACCTAGAAGTACTGAAAACTCCCCACAAATTGTCCCCAAAACAAGTATGATAGGTGCAATACTTTAACTGATTTAATTTCACCCTAAAGTACATACTGGGGGGGGGACTTTTTGGCTGATGCTTTATCCAGACTGCCCCAATACAAGAGCCAGTGTGAAGAGGTTAATAAAGCAATTATGTCTACTCTACAAACTGCTCAACTAATGCCGCACAGAGTCCCACCTTTGACAGCCCCAAACCCCAATGACCCAGGGGGAAAGAAAATAAAACAGGAGCTCCTCATTGACTAATGGTTTAAAGACAATGAAATCTCCCTAACATGTAGGAATGGTTTGGCTTACAAAGGGGGGAAAGTTGTACTTGCCTGAAACCCTCCGCCGTAACGTGCTCTGGCACGGCCATGATGTAAAACAGGCTGGGCACTTTGGATACTTAAAAACACTACACCTAATCCGTCAGCAATTTTGGTGGCCGGGATTGAAACGGGACATAGAGAACTATGTCAGGAGTTGTGCTGTATGTGACACCATGAAAAGAATCCCAGAGAAACACCCTGGACTATTACAACCGATGGCGGACTTTTCCCAACCATGGGAAGAAACTGCTATGGAATTTATAGTAGATCTACCTGAAAGCAAGGGAAATACAGTTATTTGGACTGTGATAGATCTGTCTTCAAAGCAGGCTCACTTCATTGCCTGCAAAGGGCTCCCGTCCACCCAGTGACTAACCAAGATGTTTCTGAAACACATCTACAGACTGCATGGCCCACTGAAATGTATAATCTCAGACCGGGGGGGGTGCAGTTTACAGCTAAGTTTTGGATGGGTTTTCTTAAGCTAGTTGGCTCATCTCAAGGACTGTTGTTGGCCTTTCACCCGTCTACCAATTGGGTGGCTGAATCCGCGAACTCAATGGTGGAGCAGTATCTCAGATGCTATGTGGATTATCAACAGATGAACTGGACTGACCTCCTCCCTTTTGCAGAGGTGGGCTACAATAACTCTGTTCACAGCAGCACCGGTTTCACACCTTTTAAAGTGGCTACTGGAAAAGAGCTCAGCCCAATACCTGAATATCCTCAGGGACCCTACACTTCCCAGATGCTTGACCAAAGCTTGAAGGGGTGGGAAGAAGTCTGGAAAACCATGAAAATTGCTTTGAAAAAGTCTTCAGAGACAAGCAGATAAGAAGAATGCTCCTCAAAGATCATTCCAAGTTGGGGAAAAGGTTTATTTGTCCACGAAGTATTTACAACTTAAGTTACCTAGTAAGAAATTAGGACCAAAGTATTTAGGACCCTTCTCCATCATAAGGATCACTAACCCAGTCACGGTAGAATTAAAGCTTTCCAGACTCTTAGGAAAAAATCATCCTGTGTTCCATTGTAGCCTGCTGAAAACCTTTCGGGATTCCACCCTACGGCCTCCCTCTAAGAAGGCACCTGGACCTCTTGTAGTAGCAGGACAGAGTCACAATGAAGTGAAGCGTATTCTTGATTCTAGACTTTTTAAAGGAAAGCTAGAGTATTTAGTGCAATGGAAAGGGTACCCACTGTCTGAGGCCACCTGGGTTAAGTCTAGCGTTGTAAAAGCTGACAGACTCATTAGCAAATTCTATAAGAAACACCCTAATAAACCGAGAAGCAACCCCTAACTTATGATTTTGTTTGCATTACAGGATTTGTCCTTTTTGTAAGAGGGGCTGGATGTCAATGCTGCTAACATCGGATGTTCTTGCTTTGACAATAGATGAAAATGCAGCGATTTTCTCTTTTCCTTTTTTCTTACACTTAGAATTAGTTAGTGCAGGGAGAGTGGAGGGTGGGATGCAAGCTCAGTTAGCCATAACTATAACTCTGCTGTGGGAATCCAAGGACAAACTGGGCCCAGAGCTAATAGCATTTAGGTGGGCTGGAGAGCTGGGGAGAAAGCCCATGCTTTAATCTAATTGGGGAATGTGCTTTACGACTGTTTATTGGGGGTGGGAATTGTACGTTGTTACTTTGTATCCACAGGAGGGGAATTTAGTTTTTTGTTTCAACTATGTAGTGCTGATACTGTGTTTCCGGGTAAAAGATTCTATATGGAAAACAATGTCTCAAAGTTCTTTTGAAGGGTTTCATCTATTGGAACCGTGACAGTGTACTGCTGAGTGTGGCTTTATTTCTTTTTTAAGTCCTAGTATCTATTGACTAATTATGATGTTTCTTATGCGTTCAAACAAGGTCCCCTCGGTTTCATTTTTGATACCAGGAACCCTATTTTCTTCCTTGGTCCATCCTCTGTGCAACTGAACATATATAGTTATTTATTTATTTATTTATTTATTTATTTATTTATTTATTTATTCACATTTATATACCACCCTTTCCCGAAGGACTCAGGGCGGTTTACAGGGTGATTAAAAAACCAAGATACAAAAGTTAAAAACAAATTTTAAAAAATTATATTTGTCCCTGCATAAATAAAACCCCAGTTAAAATTAAGATTAATTCTCAGCCTGGGCCAGAGAGCTCAAAGAGCCAGGTCTTCAGGTCCCGGCGGAATGAACGGAGGTCAGGGGCAGTCCTCAGCTCCACTGGCAGCTGGTTCCAAAGGGCAGGCGCACCCACTGAGAAGGCCCTATCCCTGGGTGTCGTCCGCCGGCAATCTCTTACCGGTGGCACCCTGAGAAGACCCTCCCTGTGGGAGCGCACTGGACGAAGGGAACTTGATGCCGGCAGCAGGTGTTCCCTCAGATATCCCGGACCCAAGCCATTTAGGGCTTTATAGGTCATCACCAGCACCTTGAATCTCACCCGGAGGGCAACCGGGAGCCAATGCAGCTCGCGGAGTAGAGGTGTTACATGGGAGTATCGGGAAACCCCCATCACAACTCGCGCGGCCGCATTCTGCAGCAGCTGAAGCCTCTGAGTGGTCCTCAAGGGCAGCCCCATGTAGAGAGCGTTGCAGTAGTCTAAACGGGAGGTCATGAGCGCATGAGTGACTGTGTGTAGGGCATCTCGGTCCAGATAGGGTTGCAACTGGCGCACCAGGCGAACCTGGGCAAAAGCCCCTTGGTCACGGCTCCTATATGGTCTTCAAAATTGAGTCGTGAATCCAGGAGGACGCCCAAGTTGCGAGCCCTATCAACGGGGGGTAACACCTCACCCCCCATCGTTAGAGATGGAATAGTCTGGTTGACCCAAGATGCCGATATGCACAGCCACTCAGTCTTGGCGGGATTGAGATGAAGCCTGTTTCTCCCCATCCAGACCTGGACCGCCTCCAGGCACCGGGACATCACGGCGAGGGCATCGCTGGGTTGGTTCGGGGTGGAAAGAAAAAGTTGGGTATCATCAGCGTACTGATGATACCTCACCCCGAAACCATGAATGATCTCACCCAGCGGCTTCATATAGATGTTGAACAGGAGGGGCGAGAGAACCGACCCCTGAGGAACTACACAAATGAGAGTCCTCGGGGCGGATCTCTGCCCTCCCGTCAACACCGACTGCGAACGGCCCAGGAGATAGGAGGAGAACCACCGTAAAACGGTGCCTCCCACTCCCAACCCCATGAGACGCCGCAGTAGGATACCATGGTCGATGGTATCAAAAGCCGCTGAGAGATCTAATAGGACCAGGACAGAGGAGCAACCCCTGTCCCGAGCCCTCCAGAGATCATTCACCAGCACGACCAATGCCGTCTCCGTGCTGTATCCGGGCCTGAAACCCGATTGGTACGGGTCCAGATAATCAGTTTCCTCCAGGAACAGAGGAAGCTGATGCGCCACCACACTCTCAACAACCTTCGCCAAAAAGCGAAGGTTGGAGACTGGATGATAGTTATTTAAAACAGCCGGGTCCAGGGCAGGCTTCTTGAGGAGGGGTCTCACCACCGCCTCCTTCAAGGCGGCAGGGAAAACACCCTCCTTCAAAGAAGCAGTTATTACTGCGTGGAACCAGCCTTGTGTCTCCTCCCGGGCCGCATAAGCTAGCCAGGAGGGGCACGGATCCAACAAACAGGTGGTGGTGCTCAGCCTCCCCATGATCCTGTCCACATCATCAGGGGAAACAGGATCGAACTCAGTCCAGGTAACATGCTCAAGACCGTCTGATTCCTCCACATCAGACTCTGCCCAGTCAGAGTCCAGACCGGTCCGGATCTGAGCGATTTTGTCTGCCAGATGATGACTAAACTCCTCGGCTCGTCCCCGTAAGGGATCCTCCCTCACCTCCTGATTAAGGAGGGAGCGAGTTACCCTAAACAGGGCGGCCGGGCGATTATCTGCGGACGCGATGAGGGCAGCGAAGTAGTTAGACTTTGCTGTCCTTATCGCCGCAAGATAAGACCTTATAAAGGTTCTTAACTGCAATCGGTCAGATTCGGATCGGCTGGACCTCCAACCACTCTCTAGACCCCGTCTCCGACGCTTCATCTCCCGGAGCTCCGCAGTTGTAATATTAAGATGTATAGTATTATCTAAAACAGACTAAAAAGAAGTGCCTTCCTGTAGTACACTAATTCATGAAGACATGTCTCCATTATCACAAAAACAGTGCATGGAAATCAAAGCCTGAGCCAAACTGAATGAAAGCTCTGAACCTGGGTTGGTTGTTCCAAACAGGTACTCCATACTAAACATTCTAGGTAATAAATATTTCCATAATTATCCAATTATAATTAATGAAACTCATAAAAACTGAATTTGATATGTCCTTATGGTTTTGAATGTGTATAAAAACAATCAAGATTTTATTTGAAATTACACATTGTGGCTTCAACACACATAAGAAAGAGGTGGAATTTCAGTCATGTGACCTTTTTGGCCATCCCTCCACTGACATCCTTGGTTGAATTAATGAACCTATCATAACACTTTTTAATGCTTTGAACTGGAAAATCGCAATGGTTCAAGCCAAGAAATAACAAATATCTATGTGTCTCAGTTTGTGATTTATTTTTTGAAAAAAAAAACCTGCCAGAAGTAACAGTATTCCAGGGTCTTACATGTATGAAAATAAAGCCAGATTTTGAAAAGACGAATCCCTGTTTGCTTACACTAACCTTAGTGTTGTCTTTCACTGACAGTCCTTTAAAGGCTAAGCAACTGAGCTGTTTGTTTGGATCAATCTGTGAACATCAATACAGCTCTATTTAAATCTATGCAGTTAGATGCAAAGCTGGGAAACAGCCTCAAAAATAGAATTTGATTTTCTTGCTCTGCACAGATTTTAACAACAAAGAACTCTATGAGAAAAATGAAACAGAATATAAAATGGTCCTTTAAAGGCAGGACTGGGCCCTGTTTTGAAAGAATGAATCACTGATAAAGCATAAGAAAAATCTATTGAGAGTCAAGCAGTGGGTGGAACTAAGCTCCACTCCCCCCTTTTCTTTCTCTTGCCATCCGTTTTTTCATTTTTCCTGCTGTTCCAGTTTCTTTTTCCTCCTTCTTCCAATGCAGCTGTTGCACAATGCTGCAACGTAATCTGCAGTCCCACACTATTTCCTTAGTGCTAAAGCAGAGAAGCTTTCAAAGTGGTCCATTTCTCCTACATGTATCACCCACAGCTCTTCAGTTGAACCCGGCTGCCTTCTAAAAATGCAGATAAGACCAATCCATTTTTATAAAGTGGGCTTTGTAATTGGCCAAGTAGTCTTCATTCAAAGGAATATGGCATTCCAAGCTCTGTTCTGAACGGAATATACTTTTAAATCTCTTCGCTCCCTTTGAAGTTCCATCAAAAGCACTACACACCCTTTCAAAAGTCTCAGTGGGGTTGACTGAGCCTCTAAATGGGCCAAAGCCAGAAGACAATTGAAATTTGATTACATGCTGCATGTCACTCATGGATTACACCTCATAAATGACTAAAGTATCTTATTAAATACAGTAAAATGTGAACCAAGTAACCTATGACTAGGGAGGCTTCTAAACTGTCATGTAATGTACATCTATGCACTACAGTCCAGTTGTATGAGGATTGGCCTGCACCACAGCATTGTCCATCTTTCTAAATACCGTACTGTAACTTTTGATAACATGATAATTCTGGGGTATTGGGACTGGTGTACCCTAAGAGAAGACATACTTAGGTGTGCCCTTGCCTTCGCTGTTGTTTTTGTCCACTCCAGTTAATGACCAGTAAAGGAGAGTGACTGGCCAAGTCCAATGTCATGAGTTTGTATTTTAAGTGTTATTATCTCAAATGATAACTGCCTTCAGATTTCCATTCATAGCACAACAAACAGGATACTTCTCTTTTAAGAAAAAGTTAGGAATACTTTCTTTATTATTTAAAACATTTATAAAGCCCACCAACTCTGGGCAAGTCCCAATCAAGAGTTAAACATATAAAGTTAACATATAAAATGATATTAAAACTGTAAAATCGAACAGATTAGAATATTAAAACATTAAAAACAACAAACACAACAAAGTCCTGGCTCCAACTCTGCCCTCTAACATGCTTTTATCCAATCTTGTCCCAGCACTTTCTAGCAAGACTACCTGATTCTGTAATAGCTTTGTTCCCTGGGCCATCTGTCTGGTAAACTTGCAAGATTCGTTTTTCTCACCATGCACATGTATACATAATCCGAACTAGACTGTGTTGTTTCTCTGTGTCATATAACATATGTGGGCATATATGTATGTATGTATGTGTATTTATTTATTAGGTCATATTTATGTAGTGTATATTGGAGGTGGTGACCCTTTGAGAGCTGAATGCAACAAAATTTCATTTTAATGTATGCTGATTAGTGTACATTCAAAGTGACAATAAAGTTATTATTCTATTCTATTCACTTGGGAAAAGATCCAGGTCTTTAAAGTTTTATGGCAAGCTAAGAGGGTTGGAAGCCTGACAAACGTTAGAGGGCAAGAACATTCCATAGGGCATGGGCTGCCATGAAAAACTCAGACTCCTTAGCTCTCTATAAGAAGAATATTTAGGGGAAGGGATTAGGAGTTTGTCCACCCTGTCTGACCTGGTATGACTGGTAGATGCCCTTAGGGAAAGGCAGTGCTGCAGATAACCTGATCTTCTGCCATGTAGGACTTTAAAGATGATGACCAGCAATTAGATTTGCACGTGCAAAGAAACTGGAAGCCAATACAGCTCAGCCAAAAAAGTGTTACATGGCCAAACCTTACTTCAGGACCAGTTGAAGTTTCCTTGTGGTCTTAAAAGGCAGCCTTATGTAAAATGTATTGTAGTAATTCAAATAGAAGGTAACCAGAGCATGGTTAAGCAAGACCTGATTAAAGTTAAAATACAATATTATATTGTATAATACCGTTTACTTTGAGTAACAAGGAAAAAAATTCTGGAGCATCAAATCCAAAATTGAGCTGTTATTCTCATTTTCATAATTTTATTATAGAGCTGCAAAATTTAAAAGCACTTTACCATCAATATATTTAACCCCATTTTGTAAACAGTAGATACTCAGTTACTGATTGTTAATTCTGGTGTGCAGGAAAGAATTTCAGGGCAGGAAGTAAAAGGCTTTGGCAGAAGCCCACAAATGAAGTCATTTTTCAAAGAAAAAAAAACCCTCCAACAATAAATATGACTTTTAAATAATTCATCTTATTTTTTAGGAAATTGAAAATATAATTTGAACCTATAATGATTTAAGATTTAAAATAGACAAGTGTCTAGCTTATTATGATTTTTTTTCTAATAAAGATAGCCTTCTAATATCTATCATATATGAAGTGGCTCAATGTATTGCAATAGTAACAACAGAGATTATAGCATGGTCCAGGAGAAAGCTATGCCTGTGCACAGATCCTCAATGTTGGAAAAAATTGTTTTGACTATTGAAGCCATCCCATTCATTTTCATGTATGCTTCTCCTGTGCCTGCCTGATCACTCAAGCTTGATTTTCTGCTTGGACATACTGTTTTTTTCCTATCAATACAACACTACCTTGACTCTGGTACCTGCAAAGAAGTCTATAATTCCCTCATGATTGTGCAGAAAAAGAAAGGGAAGGGAAGCACATGAATCCAGTGCTTTGAAGAATCTCATTTCTACTTATATTGGTAAACCTTAATTATGGTTTAAAATTTTATGTGAACTGTTGCAACCAGGAGATTTATATGGACAGATATTTGCAACCAGGCCAGGCTCCTGACCCTAACAAATTTGTAAACCCATGCTGCCTATATGCTTATATGTTTGTAGCATTACAGAGGGATAGAATCAGGATCAAATGAAGTGTTAATACCACTTTATAATGCCTTGGTAAGACCACATTTGGAATACTGCATTCAGCTTTGGTTGCCAGAATGTAAAAAAAATATGTTGAGACTCTAGAAAGAGTGCAGAAAAGAGCAACAAGGATGATTAAGGGACTGAAGGCTAAAACATATAAAGAATGGTTGCTGGAATTGGGTATGTCTAGTTTAATGAAAAGAAGGACTAGGGGTGACATGATAGCAGTGTCCCAATATCTCAGGGGTTGCCACAAAGAAGAGGGAGTCAAGCTATTCTCCAAAGCACCTGAAGGCAGGACAAGAAGCAATAGACAGAAACTAATCAAGGAGAGAAGCACCTACTGAAGAAATAAAGACAAATTTCCTGACTGTTAGAACAAGTAATCAGTAGAACAATCTGCCTCCAGAAGCCGTGAATGCTCCAACACTGGAAGTTTTTAAGAAGAGACTGGAAAACCATTTGTTTGAAGTAGTATAGGGTTTCCTGCCTGAACAGTGAGTTGGACTAGAAGATCTCCAAGATCCCTTCCCACTCTGTTATTCTGATTTCTCAGCTTAAGTTCAATGCAGTTCCTTTTTTCACAATTCTCTCACCATCACCACTGCAGCCAGGTAACTTTGGGTGGGTCCCTCCTGAGTCTTTAGTTCTACCCACTATTCATTTGTGGGCTGTGTTCTTCCTTATCTGACTGTTCCCTCAGCAGTATCTCTTTGCCACGTCTCCAAAGATCATTCCCACATACCACTACACATTAGATACTAGTTTCTTCCTAATATTTCAGAAATAAATGCAATTCTAGATACTGTCAGTGTGTAATTTTTTTAAATAAGTACTTTTAAAAAGTACTTATGAAAAAGAAGTCTTTGGTATAGCATTTAGCTACAGTTATTACATTTTATATAAAGAGTTGATCAGAAAATTGTGGCTATCAGCTCTTTCTGGCAAAGAGGAAACACCAGGGCATAATCTGACTATTGTGGATACTGCCTGAGTTCAGCTTTTAATTTTCTCTGCAATTAAGCCATACAGCTACATAAGAATGGAGAATTTTGTTGATTTTTTTAAATCCCATTTATATCCCGCCCTTCTCTGAAGACTCAGGGCGGCTTACAATCTAAAGCACAAATCAATGTGCTTAGCAATAGCCTTCATTCTATGTATATGCCTGCTTATTAGGGCTTTTGCCCTCCCCCCCAAGCGGCATTATTACAAAGTCAGCTTATTGCCCCCAACAATCTGGGTCCTCATTTTACCTACCTCGAAAGGATGGAAGGCTGAGTCAACCTTGAGCCTGGTGGGACTCGAACCTGCACTAATTGCAGGCAGCTGGTGTTACTTAAGGAGGCATTAGCCCACTGCTCCACCAAGGCTCTTTTTCTTTTTGCAACAAAGTTATATTAAATATTTGGCTCTCAGATGAATGTATAAACCAGGATGTATTATATGCACTTCAGAGAAAGATGGAATGAACTTCTCCAAGTGCAAACAAAATATGTATATTTCTTAAAATAAGAAAATAACATAAAAAGCTTTCTATACAGGAAAACTACTTGCAAGAAAACATCTCTTTATTAACATGAAGATTAAGATGTCTGAACTGCAAAAGTCCAAACATTTACATAATGGTAGCAGAGATATTGAACAAGCTCCAAATAAATTATTAGTAATGATAATTTTATTGATCATGTCAAGGAAAAATACCCTTCCAAATTCATAAAACACATTTAAGTTAGAATGTGGTTTATTTGACTTTATATTGGTATATTATGTGAATCAAGACACTGTTGTTTGTAAGCTATGTTATATAGAAAGCAATAAAATCCATCAGTGTAACTGTTAGTGTGTACTTTTTGCATTTCATATCCTTCTGGATCAGTGGTAGGATTCAAATATGTGAAGAACTGGTTTTCTGTGTGGATGCTGCTTCTGGAAGTCCATTCTGGGCCTGGGCAACAAAAATTAGCTACTGGTTGTGCTGAAGTGATGTGAACTGGCTGAATCCCACCACTGTTCTGGATTCACTACTTACTTTTTTTCTTTCTGCACCAATGAATCCCATGTATAGAGTAGCGAGATTTTTGTTGCAGTATTCAACTTCTACTTATACATTTGCCTAGATAGCAGGAAGTGACATTATGAAAAACCTTATCTTGATGCCATTCCCTTATATACTGTATTCATGCTTAATGCTCCAATAACTCTATTCTTTTTTATTTCTGTACACTTATTCATTTCTTCTGAAGTAAGACAATCTTTAGAAGTGGTAAAAGTTCTCACTTGAAAACTTTTAAGTTGAAATTGAGATATATGCAAACAGGCAAAACAATTGAGAAAAACAAATTTGTCATTTTTAGTTTTCCTGCTAGCTTCATCTTGCTGGGAAAGAGAACGAGTTGGCTGATGGCAATTGCTTTTATTTAGAATCAGTCTAGGAGCAAACTCAGTGTAATGATATTTTAGAATTCCCTGGACACTTCTCTGAAGAAAATGTTCTGCTATTTTCTTCCTAGAAATTCTATATTATCAGAAAATAGTATTCCCATGTGGAGTTTGGGAAAGAAATAGAATGATGGCTGCAAATATCTGGTGGCTAAGAAGAGGTCTCTCTGTCTTTGCCCCCATTTTGTTCACATTTCAGTTTCCCCGAAATATAGGACCTAGATGGGAGCAAAGATTTAAAAGTTTTCTGTTTCTCTTTTCTGTTTTCCAGTGGTTATCTGAAATTTGCAATCTCAGAATGGACTATCATTGTTAAAACGTATGCTGTCCTCTTTTATGACGGTTCTCATGCATGAGGTAGCAAAAGGTTTTTAATACCACTCAGCCTAAATCCTAACTCAACTATTGCTGTGCTTAGAATATAGGCCTGATTTCATGCCTTTCATTCTTCATGAGTTGATGTAAACTCAGTATAATTGTTCTCTAAAATGTCAGGACAAGACATGAAAATATCAAATAGCTAGTTAAGTGCTTACTCCAGAAGCAGCATCTTGTCTGATGAACTTGCTATATTGCAGTTGACAGAGCACATTCTGTTACAACGTCGAACATATTGAGAGTCTCTGCCTTGAGCCATAAAATCTGTGCACTGTAAAGTACAAGTGACAAATGTTTGAGGAAAGCATCCATGCTGAATGCTGAAACAGACCTGCTCAAAGCACTTCCTCACAATATTGCTTCCAAACTTTTACAGTAGATACGAAGCAAAGATATTATACTATAAGTGCTGTATGTCAGATATTACTTGAATGAACTTCTGAATTAGCTTTCAAATAATACTCCTTTGTACCTCAACAGCAGCCAATGGTTCGTGAGGGGTCTGTGAGATCAATGGTTTTCATCAAGCGGGCATTATTAAGTTTAAGTTAAGTTTAAGTTTATTTGATTTCTATACCGCCCTTCTCCCGAGGGACTCAGGGCGGTTCACAGGGCATATATAAATAGGAGTACAAAAGTTAAAAAGAAATTAAACCAATGCCCAATTAAAATACAACAACAATAAAATAGTAAAAAAGAAACCCATTAAAAAACCCATATTCCCCATCAGGCCAGACCAGCTAGTTCAAATAAGTGGGTCTTCAACCCGTGGCGGAAGGAGCAAAGGTCCGATGCCATCCGGAGCTCAACCGGCAGTTGGTTCCATAATGCCGGAGCACCCACAGAGAAGGCCCTCCCCCTGGGGACCACCAGTCGACATTCCCTGACCGGAGGCACCCTGAGGAGGCCCTCTCTGTGGGCACGCACAGGGCGGAGGGGAGTTGTTAATTTGCACAAGGGATCACAGAATGGTTCTCTATTTGGAATATTTTGTCAATTCTAAGTCAAGGAAAATTACATTGTAAGAAGGTTCCAATTGAATTTTTTACACTTTTTTTAAAAAATCACATTTGTCCCCAACAGGATATTTGAAATCCAGAAGTCAACTGACTTTCAACATTTGACTGAGCATAGTACTTCAATCTGTTTAATTTGAGATGGACGGAAAAGTGTTCCAACCTGTGATTAAGAGCCAAGTTGGCTGATGACAGCTTTCAAATATAATTTACATACCTGAAATGTTGAAACACTGATGAACGATAATGGCTATATCTTATAAATATCCACAACTCATTATAAATACCCAGACAATTTGGCTAATTAAGTATTGAGGCGAATAAGCACTCTCATCTCAGCATTACTGTACACTGACAGGACCTCCCAAAATATGTTTTCTCTGAACTAAGACCCAGTGAGTTCAGTAGGACTTCTGTGACTCTAGCAGTCTTGATCTTGGCATGTTTCCTCTATGTTGAACAACACACTTAATTCTGCTGACAGGAAAGTTTGGGAGTAATACTCCAATGCATTTGAAATACATTAAATTGGAAGAGTTGAAATGAAGAATACAAGCTGTTTGTAGCTTAATAATTTGTTTTTGGTAAACTGAATTGTTCATAATATTGCTGCTTTTTCCTGCTAGGGTAAAGTGCTAAAACTCATACAGAAAAATGTTCAGTTAACCCCAAATCATAATCTGCTTGTCTATTTAAATTAAGCATAGTCCAAAAATATTACTTCCACTAAACTGCCTATGTCAGATAGAAGACTAACAGTCTATACATTTTTTAAAAGGTAAAGGTTCCCCCACACATGCGTGCTAGTCATTTCCAACTCTAGGGGCCGGTGCTCATCTCCGTTTCAAAGCCGAAGAGCCAGCGCTTGTCCGAGGACGTCTCCGTGGTCATGTGGCTGGCATGACTAGATGCCAAAGGCGCACGGAATGCTGTTACCTTCCCACTGTAGTGGTCCCTATTTTTCTACTTGCATTTTTACGTGCTTTCGAACTGCTAGGTTGGCAGAAGCTGGGACGAGTAACAGGCGCTCACTCTGTTACGCGGCACTCGGGATTCGACCCGCCAAACTGCCGACCTTCTGATCGACAAGCTCAGCGTCCTAATGTGTGCCTAAAGTATCCCTGACTTTAATAGTTGAAAAACTCAGAATTTATTTACATAGATACCACTAGTAAATTCTGAGGTCTGTATAAGTAATCAGACACATGTAATTTCTGAGTGATAATTTAATAAAGATATAAAACTGACACTTTTCAAAATGTACCTGGGAACATCAGAAAGCTTGTCAACCAGCTTGAAAAAAAATAATGAATGTTTATCCTTGCTATATATGGAGTCCTATTGCAATTTGCCTTAATTGTCCTTTGCTTTCCTACAGAACAGTTTTTTTAGGGGTATCCTCTGTTTCCCTGAATCACATAGTAACATAACAAAATATATTTCAAAATAGAGAGAACAAACATTTTCCATATCACTCCAAACTTTGAGCCGATTTTATATATTTTCCTTTATTGTTACTGATTAGCCCATCATAGGCCATACCAAAATACAAGATGGAACAGTCAGAATAAAACATAAAACATGATACAAGAGAACCATATACAAAGAAACAAATTAAATAAAAGTGATAAATAAGGAATGTGCTATCTTGTTTCTGAATCATCCCTGCAATTTTCTCCTAGCAGACTTATGTATGCGAATCTAAGCCGGACTGTTTTATTCAGAAAAAGGAGAATTTATATATGTGAAAATAAATACTGATTATCAGTACCAGTTATATTTACATCTTTAATGGGCAGGCATTACATAAAAGTATAACTATATATTCCTCTATATGTGTGTGTGCAAAGGAACAAAAAAAGAAAGAAATATACTCTTCTCTTACATAATATTTTTCTTCTTTTTTGCAGTTCCCATTCATCTACATTTATTTATCTAATATAATATTTACAACAAGCCATAATCAATGATTTCTTAGCTTCCTATTTTTTTCTCCCTCCTCTTCTCCTTTCAATATTTCTACAAGACACAAAATAGTACCAAAAGTTTCTAGACATTTCACAAAATGCTGTATAAAATATTATATTTAAAAGCAACTGACAATAGCACAATATATTTAGTAGCCAGTAGAGAATATAAATCCAGTTATTCAGTGTCTGCAAAAAAACAACTAATAATGACAATAAATTAAATAAAAGTGATAACTTAGGACTGTAAACAATTATCTGAGGACAACTAAAAATAAGAAATTCTGTTCTAAATAGCCTGTAAGTCCTTTAAGTTATTCAACGGTTGAATATAGCCCTAACCACATGCATAAGCACATATCTATATACATAAACATCCAGATAAGTGCAGATCAAGGAACACTGTACATATTTATTCTTCTTGGGTTAATAACTCAGTACTTATATATTTATCATTGATATTTCTGTATTCTCACAGAAAACAGGTAGCAGCATTTGCCAAGTCTTGTTTCAACTTGGAAACTAAGCAATATTGGAGCAAGTTAATATGTAGATGGGAAATCATCAAACAATATTAGGATTGTACTCTATACTGGGAAATTGGAAAACCATCACAAAAGAAGACAATGTAAATCACTTCTATAGTGTTGCCAAGATCACCACAAGGATGTGTCTAAATGGTCGAAGCTCAACTTGAAGTGAAGGTTTCATTCTTACAATGGTCAATCTGGTAAAAATAATTTTATTTTATCTCCCAGCCAGTTCACAACAGTGTTGATGATTTAAGATTTGAAAATTTACTATAACTTGTCTCTCTAGACAAATTGGACTATAAAACCTATAGGCCCCAGCTGCTGAAAAAAATAACTCTTCCAGCTTGAGGTATTGATATGGCACAGAACTGTGGGAAGTGAATTTATTGCAGTAAAAGGCGTTTTAAATCATAGGAAAATTACCTTTCCCTAGGAATCTCCAAATGCATATTTTCAGTAAGCCACAAATGAAATCGAAATTGATATACTGTAGTGGTTTAGAAACTTCTTGAAGCACCTGGATTCCCCACCCCCCACACTGTCGATGTGAATTTGAACCGGTCAATCTCTCTCAACCCAATCCACCTCACGGGGAGGTTGTTTTGGGGAAAATTGGAAACAGGAGCATTATTTACACTGTCTTGAGTTGTGCAAAATAAAGGTCGGCTAGAAATCTAGTAAGTAAGTAAGCAAGCAACTACTGTAAGTGCTTCTGAATCTCACCTGAAATCCAATTAATGTGAATCTTTTTAGAATCTTTGCAGCTATGTATAGAACACTAAAATATAATAGAAATGTTTATAGTGTTTAGGTTACTCTTTCAGGAAAAAATGACAATTACCAACTTTTCCAAAAATGAATTTTTAAAGCAATTTGACTTACTCCCTGTATGAATTTGTATAATATATCTGAACTTTCATAGTCTGATCAAGAAATGAAGTATTAAAACAGTTCACTAAGCACCTAATTATATTAGTGGTGACGAATATTACAATCCAAAGGGATCAATGTTATTCCAACTGTTGATATTAATCTGTATAATGGAGAGCATATAACTCATGATGTGCTTATAGAAAGAGGTATAGTACTGAACACATGTCAGAGTTTGGACTGAAATTTATTTACAAAAGGCTAAATAAACATGAATATGATATCCCTTTATTAATGGCAGCTATTCACAATGTACTTCCAGTAATGCTAGAAAAACTAGTGCATCTTAATAATGCTTGGGAACATCCTTGAATGTTAAGTTTTTAAAAATTCAGCCTCTATGCTTATCTTTCTACTTTTATATGTTTTTTTCATGATAAAATTGTCAAACCTATGCAAATTTACTTAAAAATATTATCTCACTGAATACAGGGGACTTATATGTGAATTAACATGTAAATTATAAGGATTTCTAATAAAGCAGAAAGTGATTTTTTTCAGAAATACAAGGTGCCCACTAACAATAATTGAAATTTGCTTGCAATATCAGTTTATTAATCAGAGAAATCACATTTTGGCACTACATGTCTTTTATAAGCAACATCAGTCTCTTATGTGAAATATATAAACCTCGTCCTAGGGCTCAAGCATGTGTATTTTTTATATTGGCATGATGATTTCCAGAAGAAGATTCTTGGATGAGAAGTGAAACATCTTCAAGGGAAAAGAAGTCCAGTTGTCTTTTGCAAAAACACTTTTGGGACAACCATGACCTGGATGACTGAGAACTTCCGTAGACAGATGTCTCCCAGAATTTCCATCTCGTATGCCCAATGCCATGGTAGCGCTAAACATTGGGCAGCCACCAAGCTAGGAAACACTGAACTATAGTCTTTATAAGAGAAGACGATCTAATAGTTAAAGCATGGATTAGGTATGAAAGAAACTGAGTTCTAGTCTTGCTCTAGGCATGGAAGCCAATTGGATGACTTTGGAACAATGACCCTTCTCTGCTTTAGAAACAAGGCACTTGCAAACCACTTCGGAAAATGTTGCCTAGAAAACTCCCTGGATTTGTCCATGCAGTCACAGGAGTAAAGACTTACTCAAAGGAAATAAATAAATACTCTTAGTTTTACAATTCTAATTGCTTAACCTGGGAGTAACATCACCAAATTCAGTAAGACTTCTCAACTGAATATTAAAATTGTGTTTTCATTATAAATAATTGTACATATACTTGAATTGGCCTAGACTTCAAGGAAATCCATTGAATCAATGAAAATTAAGTTAATTAACTTACACTGATTTAAGGAAATCTGCCATAAGTAACTATGTACATTCAGAGCCATAAGTGAATCTTTTGCTGTTGTGAATGTACACAATTGATGCTTTAATTGATTAATTGATTAAAATACTCATAAGAATAAATATGGGGGGAAACTTTCCTTTTTGTAACCAGAATTTTATTTTCAATAATCCTGTACACAGGACCTAATTATGCTATTGTTTAAATCACTATGAAACTATTTTTCATAACAGAAAGAACTACCAATCACTCTCAAAAGAAATTAGGTAAAGGTTCCCCCGCACATGTGTGCTAGTCATTTCCAACTATAGGGGCTGCTGCTCATCTCCGTTTCAAAGCCGAAGAGCCAGCACTTGTCCGAGGATGTCTCCGTGGTCATGTGGCCGGCATGACTAGATGCCAAAGGCGCACGGAACGCTGTTACCTTCCCACCGTAGTGGACCCTATTTTTCTACTTGCATTTTTATGTGCTTTCGAACTGCTAGGTTGGCAGAAGCTGGGACGAGTATCAGGCGCTCACTCTGTTACGCGGCACTCGGGATTTGACCTGCCAAACTGCCAACCATCTGATCGACAAGCTCAGCGTCCTAACCCACTGAGCCACTGTGTCCCTTATCAAAAGAAATTAGAATACCATAAAAATATAAGTCTCTATGTCTCAAATGAATTTATTAATATGTGACTAATTGGTTATGCTAACACTAAATATTTAAATTTTAATCACCAAATTTTATAACATTTTTTATAACTGATAGAAAGTTTTGTAGAGATATAATTTAAATAATTAATAATAGAAAAAGGATTGAAATAATTAATCTAAAGTCTTCACACAAAATGGGAACATGAAAAAAAGTCACATCTAAATTGTAAATTATAAAATAGAGAAGAAAGAACAGTTTCATGCCCAGATGACAAGGCTAGAAAAGACCCCCCACCCAAAATTTATGAAATATTTGTTTATGAAAAGGAAGATGGATATACATTATAACTCTGGCAATGCAAAATAAGATATAATAATAAAACTAGTAAAAAATACAGAAGAGATGGAAAATCAAAACTTTTACTGTTTTACACAGAAAAGCGTCTGATGATTTTGCATTTGCGAACTAGATAAATACAGTACATGAACTAGAAATTCAGGTAAATGAGGGCGGATATGATATTGTTGCCATTACGGAAACATGGTGGGATGAAACCCACAAATGGAACACACAGCTAGAGGGATTTAAATTATTTAAAAGAAACAGACTAAACAAAAGAGGAGGTGGAGTTGCTCTCTATATAAGAAATAACTTTATCTCTACAGAAATAGAGCACAACAATGATGAAAACTGTAAACATGAATGCATTTGGGTCAATATAAAAGGGGGAAAAATGACATTGCCATAGGTGTGTATTATAGGCCGCCCAACCAAGCAGAGGAAATAGATGAACTTTTTGCTAGTCAGCTAACTAAGGTATGTAGGAAGCACATCACAATAGTAATAGGGGACTTTAATTACCCTGATATCAACTGGGAGACAAACCAAGTGGAAGATCAAACAGATTCCTGACAAACCTAGCAGACAACTTTCTCTCCCAAAAAGTAGAGAAGGGAACTAGGGGATTAGCCATATTGGATTTAATTCTCACTATGAGAGATGAAATGATAGAAAGTGTCGAAGCCACAGGAACCTTGGGGGGAAGTGATCATGCAATATTGGAATTCAACATTCTGGAAGCACAAGCAATAGAACACAGTCATATTAGAGTCTTGGACTTTAAAAGAGCTAATTTCAATAAATTTAGAGAGACCTTGGGAAGAATTCCATGGATGAGAATCCTGAAGGGGAAAACAACTCAAGAAGCTTGGGAAATTTTGAAAAGTGAAATAATAAAGGCCCAGTCTAGCACAATACGAACAAAGAAGAAAAATAACCACTCTCAAAAGAAACCAGCATGGGTGCATAAACAACTCTCTGATAAATTAAAAGATAAAAAGGACAAGTATAAGAAGTGGAAAGAGGGGGCACATAACTAAGGCTGAATATCAGCAAACAGCCCGTGCCTGCAAAGATGAAGTGAGGGAAGCTAAAGCTCAAAATGAACTAAGGCTTGCGACCAAAGTCAAAAATAACAAAAAAAGCTTCTTTCAACATATAAAAAACAAGAAAAAAAGTTAAGGAAATGATTGGTCCATTAGTGGGGGAAAATGGCAAGAAGGTGACAAGCAACAGGGAGAAAGCAGAACTATTTAACTCATTTTTTGCATCTGTCTTTACACAAAGGGAAAAAAACAGTCCAACCTACCAAAACCAGTGCCATAAAAAACAGAATAGAAACGCAAGTTAAGATAGGCAAGAAAATGGTAAGTGAGCACCTGTCCAGCCTAGATGAGTTCAAATCACCAGGACCAGATGGATTACACCCCAAAGTTCTCAAGGAACTGGCAGACGTGATCTCAGAACCACTGAACTATATTTTTCAAAGATCCTGGAGCACTGGGGAACTACTAGAGGACTGGAAGAGAGCTGATGTAGTTCCCATCTACAAAAAAGGGAAAAAAATAGATCCAGAAAACTACAGATGTATCAGCCTGACCTCAATACCTAGGAAAATTCTGGAAAAGATAATCAAAAAACAAATCAGCGAACACCTTGATGCAAACAAAGTTATCACTAAAAGTCAACATGGGTTTGTCATAAACAGATCATGCCAGACAAATCTTATTACATTCTTTGACCAAGTGACAAAATTAGTGGACCAGAGGAATGCTGTAGATATAATTTACTTGGACTTCAGTAAGGCATTTGATAAAGTAAATCACAACCTACTACTTGATAACATAGAAAAGTGTGGGTTAGATAGCATCACCACCAGGTGGATTCATAGCTGGCTGACAGGCAGTACTCAGTGTGTGGTCCTCAATGGAACCGCATCTACATGGAAGGAAGTGTGTAGTGGGGTGCCCCAGGGCTCTGTTTTGGGCCCAGTGCTCTTCAACATCTTCATCAACAATTTGGATGAAGGGATAGATGGGGAACTCATCAAATTTGCAGACGACACCAAGCTGGCAGGAATAGCCAATACTCCAGAAGATAGGCTTAAAATACAGGAGGATCTGGACAGACTCGAACACTGGGCGCTATCTAACAAAATGAAATTCAATGGTGAAAAAAGTAAGGTTCTACATTTAGGCAGGAAAAATCAAATGCATAGGTATAGTATAGGTGGTACCTTGCTCGATAGTAGTAACTGTGAGAGGTATCTTGGTATCCTAGTAGATAATCACTTCAATATGAGCCAGCAGTGTGCTGCAGCTGCCAAAAAAGCCAACACAATGCTAGGCTGCATTAACAGAGGGATGGAATCAAGATCACGTGAAGTACTAATACCACTTTACAATGCCTTGGTAAGGCAAAGATGATTGGGGGACTGGAGGCTAAAACATATAGGGAACGGTTGCTGGAATTGGGTATGTGTAGTTTTATGAAGAGAAGGGTGAGGGGTGACATGATAGCAGTGTTCCAATATCTCAGGGACTGCCACAAAGAAGAGGGAGTCAAGCTATTCTCCAAAGTACCTGAAGGCAGGACAAGAAGCAACGGATGGAAACTAACCAAAGAGAGAAGCAACCTAGAACTAAGGAGAAATTTCCTGACTGTTAGAACAATTAACCAGTGGAACAACCTGCCTCCAGAAGTGGTGAATGCTCCAACACTGGAAGTTTTTAAGAGGAGACTGGATAGCCATTTGTCTGAAATGGTATAGGGTTTCCTGCCTGAGCAGGGGCTTGGACTAGATGACCTCCAAGGTCCCTTCCAACTTACTTATGATGATGATGATGATGATGATGATGATGATGATGATGAATAAAGTTATGTTGAATGGACAATTATAATGTACTTTTTTAAATTTAAAAGATATATATTTTGCTTAATCGTTTTTTCTCTTGATAGAGACAAAAATATCTTTATTTTCAAATCTGGTACAATTTTTGGGATAAACTTTTTAATATTTAATCTTTGGGCACATGGAAATTCTAGCATGGAACAAAGAATGGGTCTACCATTAATGTTACCGAAGTAAAAGAATGAAATCTATTAGTAAATCTGTGAGTGATATGCAATATTTTTATCAGAACTTTTTATTTGTAATACTTCAACTGAAACAAGTACGAAACAGAAGCTGTCTTTCTGTGAATTACATAGCCTAACTATTCTCTTTTGCTGAATGCAAATAAAAATTGATGGTGTTTATCCAAATATTGCTCAGTTATATATTAGATTGCACTTAGCCAAGTGTAAATGTGAAGTTATGGGAAATATATCCTGTTTTCGTTTTACAATGCATAAAAACACAAGCAATGTCATGATTTCAACAACTGGACCCTACAGGGGACTAAAGATATTAGGTAGAGGAAAGATATAGAAGTCTATAAAATGATGCAAAACAATATAACAATAAAAATACTGAAAGGCAGTTTTTGAAAAATGGAATCAGAAAATAGTAACCACAATATCATCAATGTCCTTGTGGACAATCACTTAAATATGAGCCAGCAGTGTGTTGCAGCTGCCAAAAAAGCCAACACAGTGCTAGGCTGCATTAACAGAGGGATAGAATCAAGATCACGTGAAGTGTGATCACGTGAAGCATTTCATAACACCTTGATAAGGCTACATTTGGAATACTGCATCCAGTTTTGGTCACCACAATGTAAAAAAGATGTTGAGACTCTAGAAAGTGCACAGAGAAGAGCAACAAAGATGATTAGGGGACTGGAGGCTAAAACATATAAAGAACGGTTGCTGGAATTGCGTATGTCTAGTTTAATGAAGAGTGTTCCAATATATCTCAGGGGTTGCCACAAAGAAGAGGGAATCAAGCTATTCTCCAAAACACCTGAAGACAGGACAAGAAGCAATGGATGGAGACTAATCAAAGAAAGAAGCAAGGAGAAATTTCCTGACAGTTAGAACAATTAATCAGTGGAACAACCTGCCTCCAGAAGTTGTGAATGCTCCAACAATGGAAGTTTTTAAAAAGAGACTGGACAAACATTTGTCTGAAATGGTATAGGGTTTCCTGCCTGAGCAGGGAGTTGGACTAGAAGACCTCCAATTATTATTATTATTATTATTGTTGTTGTTGTTGTCAGTAAGGAATGAATAGACTATGTCCAAAACATGTTATTGAAGAAATGATAAATGTAGAACAAAGTTTATCTGACAAGATAGAGATGGCATTGAAAATGGACTGGCTGGCCACAACCATGACTTAGAAATGATGTTTTCCTAGACCCACAAAAGAAACTGGTGAGGTTTTAAAATTTAAAAGGGAAAGACAAATGACAAATCAAGAGAGTTGATAATTTTTCCTATTCCATTTACAAGAGGATTGTTAGAACCTTAAAGAATTCTGCAGAATGGGACAAAGAAGAAAAGAAGAGAAATCAAGTCCTATGACAATAGTTGAATGAATTACAGATTAAGACTGTTAGAAGTAAAAAGGAAAGAATACAATGTTGGTTTATTTGATCAAGATTAAAACATAATATATTATTAATTCTAACAGCTATCGGTGCTCTCTGATCTTGGTTGTTTTCTTCCAGATATTTCATTACCCAAGTAGGTAACAACATCAGTGCTAGAAAGGAGTGTGGCTTGCTCTTTTTTTATTTACTAGTGGCTTGCCCTATCAGTGTTGTTGGGAAAATTCATCTTCTCCAAGAAGAAATTCTTGTTTTTGGGAAACAATGGGTCTTGCCTAATTAATCAAGGTCATCTCCCTGGTTCTCTACACTATCACTTATCCTATCACCATCTTTCATTCTTGTGTTCATTCAAATGCTGCAGTCCAGCTTTGATGCCCCTAATTAATATTAAATGGCTATGAGGTTTTAAAATGTAAAAAGCATGGAAGAAACATAATATTAGTCCATCAAGGCATGCATAAATTAGTAACTTAAACAGATCTGACAAAATGGCAGATCAATTTATTTTATTTATTTTGAAAAATGTATATAGCTGCCTACTCACTCACAGACTCTAGTCTGCTTACAAAAAAATAAAAACACACTGTAGAAGATATAAAAATAAATAAAAATAAAATAATAACCCCCACCCCCTCCCTTGATTAGAGAAAAAAATCATTCTTCTCTATGATGTACTGAATATTTATACTGTTTTATCTATATATGATGTTGGCATAAAATGCTAAATACCATAAAAAAGGTATTGCTAAAGCAATAATGACTTCATGTATTAAAGATATAGTAAGTGTTATGGAGCAGCCACAAACCTATCACACATGTTAAATCATAATAAGCTTTACAAGTCATTTAAAGATCAGGTATTCAAAAGCTCTTTTTAAAGATTAATGCTGAACAAACTAATGTTAAGAAAGGAAGTGTTATGTATCCAGGTGAAGAGAACACATACACACTTACATAGCAGTCACCACCAGGGGGCATTGAACTGTAACTGTTTTGGCGGGAATCCAGTTTCGATGGGAAACAGAGGTTCAGACTGATTGGCTGGCTGCTCACCTGGCCAGGTATAAAAGGAGGGCAGGTAACCCCTATTCCCCAGTACAGTCACTTCCACCTAATAAAGATCTGCCATGCTGTACTCATCGTCTTGGCATCCTTCCTGCTCTCCAGAACCCACTAGACAATAGGAAGTTGCAAAAAAAAATATTTTGACTTTTTAAATACTTCAATATCAGTTGGTCAAAATAAGTCATTCATTCTGAGCTCAAACCTATGTTCTGTTACTTGTTATTTGAAGAGATTTTTCCCAGCTTGACACCAGATCTGCTCCTTATTCTTCAATTTCCAATGTAATAAAACTTCAGTTCCTTTTAGCAAACAGGTCATTAGAATCGGCAAACAGATGGAAGACAATGTGCTGTTTTGTAATACATTCATATTACTTAAATTAGGTAAATACTGAAAGTTAGCAGCCTTCAATCTTTCCTTTGTCTCGTGAATTTCAACAAAATTAAAGAAGCACAAAAATCAAATTCTAATACTGAAAAAGCAGCATTCGGAACAACATACACTGCGGAAACATGAAAAAGATGAATGAATCACAGTAAGCTTGTGAAGATGACCTTTGATCTGCTTCTTAGTGACTAAAATGATTACTCAAATCCCACTGAGAACTTTCAGTAACAGTGTAACACTTGGTAGTAGGCAGGTTATAACCTCTTTAAGGATGTGTCTATGCTCATGAGACTGATATGGTCCATTCAATACTTACTCAGATAGATTTAAAACATATTTTAGAAAATATATTGCCTATTGTTAAGATTTAATTCCATAAATTCAAAATCAGAGTTAATGTGGTGAAATTATTAAAATGTTTGAACCTGTATGAACAAGTAAGGCAGAGAATATCATGGAGAACATCACCTTAAAGAACAAATTTCTATGAAGATTCTCTTCAACTTTTAAGGAATGTTTGCTGTTATAAATGAGTTTGAGCTAAATCAAATTCCTAAAAAAATTAAGGAGTTTATACATCAGGCCTAAATGATTAAGGAGACAATATATATGGTTAGACCAATGGCACTCCTGTAAATTCTGGCATCCCAAAACTACCATCTAAAATTGCAGGACTTTAGGCATGAATACTGATTGGGTAACTTTGGGCCAAACAGGGTTGTTGTTATATAGAAAATATAAGAGGAAAGAGTATTATGTATGTTTGCCACCTTGAGTTACTTATGAAGTAATCTGGATTCTGAGGGTGAAGTAGTAGATATACTGCTGGACAATGCAAGCACTCCTGTATATTATTTATTTATTTAGTAAATTTATATGGCTGTCAATCTCACATGAAATGACTTTGGGCAGCATATAATTATTACAATAAAACAATACATCAATAAAAAAGCAATTATTAAAAGCTGTCTTATTAAAAATACAACAATCTGGTACAGGGGACAGTAGTTTAAAGACAATATTAGAGCCATTTTAAGGTATTCCTATTCCCCTGGGATCTCCAGGCCTAATGGTAAAGCTAGGTCATGAGGGCCTCATAGAACACTGAAACATTAAAAGCTTGAGGAAGGGGATTGGTTATTCAAGGGTGTTATCTATACGTCATAAAAAAATGTTAGTTGTCATGTTATCGAGAAGCCTTCCACAGAGATGGCTATGTTGGACCACTATTAATCTCCAACCTTTCTTTGATCTTTTCCAGTTTAGCTTCAGAGGCAAAAGTCAGAGTGGTTCTCCTGATGCTTGACCTCTATCAGCTCCTGGATGTTGGGGTGAACCTTTTCTGTCCTTCTGGGTCTTTTAATGGCATTTGAAACCACCGATCATGATGTCCTTCTGGTCCATCTTCAAAGGTTGGGAATTGGAAATACTGGCTTACGATAATGATGTACAGTTTTGTGCTATATTACACCAGTTCCAAATTCAAACTCATCAGAAACTTTCCCAGATGAATGCTGTTCTTAAGAAAGCCTTTCACTAGGTTTGGATGATGCACCAGTTGCAGCCTTCTTGGAAAGAAGCAATGATAGAATATGTTATACTTTTGTTACCTCTTACATAGATTACTACAATGTGCTCTACGTGAGCTGGTCTCTGAAGATGATTTGCAAGCTATAATTGGTAGAAAATGCAGAAGCCTACATTTTGGCACTCATATCTATCACTCACACATAATACAGGCATTGCAAGCTCTTATACTTAGGGAGTTAGGGAGATGGATCTCTTTCAAATACAGTGCTATCCATGTATGGCGCACTTAAAATGTATTTTGCCCCATCACCTTGGAAATAGAGCTGACATAACTCTGTCAAGACCATCATCCTTATTCTCTACAGTCACCAATAGGCTATTAGGTGCAGTTCAAAGCATTGGTTTTGTCTTATAAAGCCCTAATTAATTAGGCACCTGTATATTTGTAGAACTATCTGCAAGAGTGTGCTTCTAATTGAACCTATCCCTGCAGTATGCATATCCTGTATAGGAATCCTGAGGGCATCCTCCCTGTGGGAAATTTGGGAAAAATAAGAAATCATTGCTTTTTAATTACGGCCTTGACTCCAGGGAACAGTGTTTCCTTGGAGATTTGGATGGTGCCTTCTCTCTTGACTTTGACTGCTATTTAAAGTGTGCTGTTAAGATAGATCCTGGAGGATTAATATTGTCATTTGGGACATCCAATAATTATTATACATATGGGTTTAATAATGTTGTAATAATTATAATGATTTAATAATGCATTAATTACATTTTGCTATTATATAATTATACTCATTTTTCCCCACTACTCAGAATAAAATTGGCTCCACGTTAATGCAGATTAGAAGATAAGCACTGGCTAATAGCCATTGTTTCTTCCTCCTCCTTTCAAATACAAAATTCCAAATTCTGCTCATACAGTAAATCTGTGAGGAAGAGTCATGGATTATGCTTGGTGAATGCTGGATTGCTGACAACCATGTTGTGTGGTGAGGAGATTCAGTTGAATAAGCCACCTACACATCTTTACGCAGACCTCCCTGCTGAACAAAAGAACAATTTTTACACTGAAGGCAGAAAAGACAGTGTGTTTCTACTGCCCTACTTCACATTTAGCCCTGTACAAGAAAAACAAATACCTAGATAAAGCTTTGGGGGGTCAAACTGCTGCCTTTTCATAACTCACTAAAGTTTTTTTCCTTACTGAGTGCAATCTATTCCTGACATGGAAAACAAAACAAAATGAATATAATATAATCTCAACAGGTTTGGTCAAGGCAAAAGGAATATAATCTCAACAGAGTGTCTCAAGGCATGAAGATCATACCAGCTGCGCAGCTAAAGCAATCAGCACCTACACTGGACAGACGTGATACAGGAGAGTGTTGGAAGTGCACAATCTCTAGTGACAATGGCAAAGATATCCATTTATACTGCAGTAAGAAAAGGAAAAGATAAACTACTCCTGTATTTAACCAAGAAAGCCACACAGACAGACAGTATAAAGTGATTGATGATATAATGCTGGATGATTGCCTCGGACAGCGAGAGATGGGGCATATAATTTTTAAAAAATAAATAAATGATAGGCCTCTCAGAGAGAATGGCACTCAATATATTACTCAGAAAACATTCTTCTTATTATTATTTTAGCAATACCAATGGTGTTTATGGCATAACTATATTAAAGCCTTTTAGAATCTAGTTGTTGAAATTTGCATTCAGGAAAAGAAAATCTGAAACTACAAAGAAAATACATTGGAAATATGGAACGTCAGAAGTATTATTTTATGTATTTGCTTAAAATATTTGCACAGATACACATCTTAAAACTAAACTCTGGGTGGCTTACAATCAAGAATAAAATCATAAAAAACCACAATAAAATAAACAACCTCCCTCCCCTGAAAAATGTGACACCAAAGTCACATTCCCTTGATGCAACCCACACAATCTCTCCCACCCTAATCCTTTCCCAATGCTTGGGGGACAGCAAATCTTAAGTGCTCTTTTGAAGGTTAAACAGGTAGGGGTGGGGCTGTCATATTTTGGGGAATGGTATTCCATAAGGCAGGGGCTGCAACAGAAAAGGTATGCTTCCAAGGACTTACAAGGTGACAAAGTTTAAAGTAAGGAGCTTGGAGCATGTCCATCCTATCTGCTCTGGTGGGATAGGCAGATACTGTCAGGAAGAGGCAATCCTGGGAAGACCTGCAAACTAAACAATTGTCATGCAAAAGATAAGTTCACTAAAGCAGGGGCATGGAAAACATTTCAGAAGGTACCCTCCTTAGTTTTTCAGAGAGTAAATGTAAAGGAAGGGAGGATTACCTTCAGGGTTGCAAGATTCAGTTGATGAGCCTTTACATAAAGAGAGAGATACTATTCATTGTTGTGCTTCTTGTCTGAAGTTTCTTGAAGGGCTAACATGTCCCATATCATATTGGGCTTTGAAGGTAACAATCAACACCATGAATTGTATCTGGAAAGAAACTGAGAGACAACATAGCTTTTGCAACAGGGGTGTAATATGGGCAAACCTACAGATACCCAACACTGTGTGTGCCACTGTATCTGGAACAATTGTAGTTTTCAGGAACTGTAATTGAGCAGAACTGCGAGTCTAGGAGGATCCCCAAATTGCAAACTAGCTCCATCCAGGGGAAAGATGACATATCACCAGACCCTGGAGATACAGAAAACCCAAGCCACTCCATCTTATGAAAAACAAAGAAAGAATGACAGAAAACAGAACTTGCATACAATGCAAATGAAGTCCAAATAATATCAATTAGACTTTAAAGGTAACTTTTTAATAAAACAGTTATCCACGTTCATGTTCCAAGATTGATGTGGAAGAATCAATCAATCAATCAGAATAAAGCTGGAAGGGCCGGTGGCGGCGTGGCGCCGAAGACAGCCTTCCCCGGCTGCCCGCGGCTCAGCTGTTTGTTTTTTCGCCCGAAACAGCGCCGATCAGCTGTTCGGGCGAAATTGAAGCCCCCTCCTCAGGAGAAGAGGAGGGGGTGAGGCCCCTGGTAGGGGTAGAGTTCTCCGGGGCCGCCTGAGCTTGGAGCTTGGGCGGCTGAAGGATTGAACTCCCCCGAAGCCTGGGTTGCTCCCAGCTGGCCGGCGTCTCTGCTCTGAACTTCTTGGAGCAGAGCCAGGCGTCTGCGAACCATCCCTGCCTGAAGAAAGGACTATGATTTAAAGGAGCAGGCAGAGCGGTACAAGTGGCAAAGGTGAAGAGGATTATTTTACTATACTCTCTAGCTTGTTGGACTTTTTAAACTTTAAGTGAAAGTGCGTCATAATTGAGGACTAAAAGATGGCGGCGAAACCTCCCCCTAAAACTCTTCGGAGCGGTGGATCCTCGCCGGTGCAACAGTCATCACTACAGGCGTTGCACCCTTCTGAAGCGCTGACATCGAAGGACTTACGAGATGCTCTGGATAAACTTTTGGAATCAATCAATCAATCAATGAGTGATAAATTTGCACAGATGGAGGAGAAATTGGAGAAATTGGAGGAGAGAATGGAAGAGAGGATGGAACAGAAGCTCAGCGTGATGAAGGTAGACATTTGGTCTTCAGTGCATAAAGTGGCGGAATGTGTGTAAGAATTAGATGAAAAAATGGATGATTTGGCTCAAAGGAATGCTATATTAGAAGTAAAAGCACGGGAGAATGAAATTGCAAGAGACAAAGTGGAAAGGGAGGTAAGCCTAGCCCAATATTACCAGATGCAGTTTGCTGTCAGAATCAGAGGTTTAAAAGAGAACATTAAAGAAGATTTAAAGCAGCTGATTTCTGAGGCTCTTGAAGTGGTATTAAATCAGCCAGCATCTGAAATAAGAGCAGCTATGGATAAAGTGTTTCGGGTGAATTCATGGATTGCCAGACAGAGAAAGTTGCCTAGAGATGTGGTGGTTTATTTTGCAAAAAGAGAGATTAGAGATCAAGTTATACAAGCTGCCTATGATGCTAAAGTGGTGATTGCTGAACAAGAAGTCTTGGTTTTAAAAGAAATTCCTCCAAGGATTTTAAGGGGAAGGAAGGACTATACATTTCTCGTGCATGAGCTTAAGCAAAGAGATATAAGGTTCAGATGGGAGATTCCAGATGGGCTGATGGTGATGCATGAAGGTAAAAGGTATCGGCTGATTACTGTAAAGCAAGCACATGATTTCTACAATAATGTCTTAAAAGCAACCCCATTAACACTTCTGGAAGCTGGAAAGGGATCTGGAGAAGGAGAACATCAAGAGGATGAAACAGAGGAAAGTGGTGCTGGAGGAGATCAAGCCACAACTTCTTTGGATGATTCTAGAGAGCAAAGAGTAACGCGTGCTGCTTTAAAACGAGCAAAGAAAATAAAAGAACAAGATCAGCAAAAGTCTTCAGATTCTTCACAACGTACATATAGTCAAGCTGTGGGAGGAGCACGGCCTAAAGAAGTTAGTCCTATCAAAGCTGTGGTCCAAGAGCTTTTGGAGGATATGCATGGCAACTAAATTTCTAACCTGGAATGTTAATGGACTAAATTCACCGCAGAAGAGGAAGAAAGTTTTTCAATATCTAAAACAATTTAAGATAGATGTTATATGTTTGCAAGAAACGCATATTAGAGTTTTGGATCAAAAGCATTTATTGAACTCGAGACTGGGTACGCAATTTGTTGCCTCTGCAGAGAATAAGAAAAATGGAGTGGTTGTTTATGTTAAAAGTGCCTTAACAGCAGACTTAATTGAAGCAGATAAGCATGGAAGATATGTTATGATTGAGCTGTTGTTAGAAGGTAAAAAGACGCTTCTAGTTGGATTATATGCACCTAACCAACAACAAGCTGATTTTTTTAGCTTACTCCACACAAAGCTTACCCAGTTGGATTATAAATCTTTTATTTTTATGGGAGACTGGAATGGTGTTTTGGATGTACAGTTGGACAAGGCTGGAGCTTTTAAGTGCATTCCAAGTCATGCTAGACTGCCTAAATCTTTTTTTGAAATGAAGGATGACCTGGAATTGCGAGATATTTGGCGTGAGAGACACTTGCAGGAGAAGGATTATACTTTTTATTCTGACAGACACCAATCTTTTTCGAGGATTGATTTTATTTTGTTGACTAATGATTTTTTTTGAGAACTAAAAAGGTGAAGATTTGTGCAAGAACTATTTCTGACCACAGTCCAGTTTGGTTGGAGATTGATAAGGAGAATAGAGACAGGCGCTCGTGGCGCGTAAATGAGAATTTGTTTAGAAATCAGAGAAATGTGGAAGAATGCAAACAGCGGATGAAGGATTTTTTTGAGATTAATATGAATAAGGGTACCTCTATGGACATGGTTTGGGATGCTAGCAAGGCCTATATGAGAGGGGTGTTGATATATATGAATAATAGATATAGACGTGCAGTGGAAACTAGAAGGAAAGAACTGGAGAATGAAATAAAGGAAAAAGAAAAGGCTTTGATTTTGAACCCAGAGGATGTGAAGATCAAGGAGGCTATTAGACTGCTAAGAGGACAATTTGATAAATTAATGGCAGATCAAGTGGCAACCAATCTGCGGTTTGCTAGGCACAATACTTTTTGCAACGCTAATAAACCTGGCAGATGGTTAGCTTATAGACTGAGGAAAAAACAAAGGGCCTCTAATATAGATAAGATTGAGAATAAAGGAAGGGTTGTGTTTCAACAGAATCTTATTAAGGATGCTTTTGTGGATTTTTATTCAAAATTATATACTAAAGAGGAAATTAATGTAAAAGATATTGATATATACTTGGAGAATGCTAGCATCCCGGTTCTTACGCAAGTACAAAAAGAGGGGATTAATCAACTGATTACAGAAGAAGAAATTCTTACAGCAATTAAGGAGCTGAAGGTGGATAAAGCGCCAGGCACGGATGGCTTGACTGCGGCCTATTATAAAAATTTACAATTTGAGATGATAAAGCCGTTAAAGGAACTGTTTCAGACAATTCAGAGGGGGGGAAAGGTGCCACCGTCGTGGAGAACAGCTTTTATCTCTTTGATTCCGAAGGAAGACCAGGATGCTACTCAAGTTAAAAACTACAGACCGATATCGCTTTTAAATACAGATTATAAGATATTTGCTAAGGTTTTGGCTAATAGACTGATGAGGGTTCTGCAACAGGTGATTCATGGGGATCAAACGGGGTTTATTAGTGGCAGGCAAATGAAAAATAATGTGAGACATATAGTTGATGTGTTAGAGTTTTTGGAAAGGCACAACCAGATCTCTGCAGCGCTAATTTTTTTAGATGCTGAAAAGGCCTTTGATCAATTGAATTGGCAATTTTTGTTGAAAGTTTTAGATAAAATGGATTTTGGGGAAAAATTTTTACAGCCGATTAGGGCATTATATCAAAAACAAACTGCCCGAATCATAGTTAACAATAGCCTGACAGTAGCATGTAATATTGAGAAGGGCACAAGGCAAGGGTGTCCGTTATCGCCCTTGTTATTTGTGTTAACATTAGAGATACTATTGGTTAAGATTCGGAACTCGGAAAAAATTAAAGGGATACAAGTTGGAGATCAGGACTATAGATTGAGAGCATTTGCAGATGATCTGGTTGTTACAGTGACCCAGCCAGAGAACTCTGTTGTGGACCTGATGGAGATAATAACACAATATGGGAAGGTTTCTGGATTTAAAGTAAATACACAGAAAACTAAAATTTTGGCTAGAAATATGACAGTTTCACAGAAGGCTCTCTTAGAAGGATTAACTGGATTTGAGATTGTTAAAAGGGTTAAATATCTGGGGGTGATTTTGTCGCCCTCTAATACAAAGCTATATAAAAATAATTATGAAAAACTATGGGGGAAAATTCAAAAGGAATTGGAGAGTTGGCAAAAATTGCAATTGTCTTTGCTGGGACGGATTGCAGCAGTGAAAATGAATGTCCTGCCCAAATTTTTATTTTTGTTTCAAATGATACCGATTCTTAAGAAAGATTCTAATCTGGAGGAATGGCAGCGAGGTATCAATAAATTTGTGTGGGCAGGGAAAAAGCCACGAGTTAAACTTAAGATTATGCAGGATACTCGTGAGAGAGGTGGCCTTAAATTGCCTAATCTTAAATTATATTATGAAGCTGCTGCATTAGTAGGAATAAGCGATTGGATTAATTTGACACAATTGAGGTTATTAAATCTTGAGGGCCATGATTTGTTGTTTGGCTGGCATGCATATTTGTTGTATGATAAGAAGGTAGATACTGTGTTTAGGATGCATATTTTAAGACAGGCATTGCTGAGAGTTTGGAAGAAGTATAGACATAAGCTAAGCAGCAAGATACCATTGTGGGCAATTCCAAAACACGCAATAGAAAATATACATGCTGGTTTCAAACATGATGTGACTACGTACAAGGAAATTTTAAGCCTGGAAAGGAATGTCTGGTGTTTGAAATCATATAGCCTCTTGCGAGAAGAGAAGGTTGTTCAATCTTGGTTTCAATATATTCAATTACAGGCCAGGTGGAAAGAAGACCAGAAAAATGGATTTACAATGACTGATGGAAATTTGATAAAGCAGATTAGAAATCAGGGGTCAGCACATATTAAACGGATATATCTTGCATTGATAGAGATTGACTCGGAAACAGAGCTTGTTAAGGATTGTATGATAAAATGGGCCCAAAATATCCAGGAAGTTATTACAATGGACATGTGGGAAAAGATTTGGGTGAGGAACGTAAAATTTACTCAAGCTCAAAATTTAAGAGAGAACTTTTACAAAATGTTTTATAGATGGCATCTAGATCCTAAAAAGCTTGCAAGTATGTATCCGAATTATCAGACTAAGTGTTGGAGGTGTGGTGATGAAGATGCAACGTATTTTCACATATGGTGGACATGTAAGAAGGTTAAGGCTTTTTGGATAAAAGTCTGGTGGAATATGCAGAAGATTTTTAAACAGAGGATAAAGTTTTGTCCGCAACTTTTTTTGTTGGGAATAATTGCAGACGCTACAGTTGTGGACACCAAGCTGATGTTGAACTTAATTACGGCGGCAAGACTTTTGATAGGCCAATATTGGAAGAAAGAGGAACTGCCGACCATAGAAGAGTGGACTTTAAAGGTTTCCGACCTGGCAGAGATGGCGAAGATTTCGGCTTATTTGAAAGATCATTCGCAAGAACGCTATATTATGGAATGGAGAAAATGGATTGAGTTTATCCAGAACAAGTATAGGGTTAAGAAGTTTTATGTAGCATTCGAATAAGTCTTCTTTCGTTTTTTTTTCTTTTTTTTTATTCTAGTTTTTTATACATATTTAATATTGTTAAGGTGTGTCTTATCCTATATAAGCTAGAGAGTGATGGATTTTAGAATTTATAGTTGTTAGTATATGGTTGTTTATGGTTGCCTTTTTATATATATATACCTTGTATTTAGCTCTGGGAAGTCGGGGGGGGAGGGGGGGGTGGAGGGAGGGGGGGAGGGAGGGAGGTTGGGGGGAGGTAGGGGGGGAGCAGGGAGGGGGAAGGGGGGTTTCTTAAGGGAAAACTGTATTTTAAAACTTTTCAATAAAAAAAAAAAGAATAAAGCTGGAAGGGACCTTAGAGGTCTTCTGGTCCAACATGCTGCTCAAGCAGGAGACCCTATACCATTTCAGATAGGTGGCTGTCCAGTCTTTTCTTAAAAAACTCCAGTGATGAAGCACCTAAAACTTGTGAAGGCAAGCTGTTCCACTGATTAACTGTCTTCACTTTAGGAAGTTTCTCCTTAATTCCAAGTTGCTTCTCTCCTTGATTGGTTTCCATCCATAAGTTTCCAAAAGAAGAGAAGGTGGAGGAGTTTTATGACCAGGTCCATTTGAAATTTATAGAACTTGCAAGCAATATATGCTGCTTGTAGTTGGACACTAAAATACCAGAGCTGAAAATAATGAAGAAAATGTATTTCAACTACATGGGCCAGAAAAAAAATGATTCATCAGTTTCTATCAAAAACATGACCAGATGGAGAACATAGAGAAATCATGATATGAAGAGGTGGAAGAGATCAGTTATAACAGCAGATGTGATCAGGAGCTGACTATGGAACAGATCACAACTAGTCAGTTTTAGGTTACAAGTGAAGCTAAAGTGGAAGAAGTAAGCCAACTAGATTCCACAACGTTACCTTGACTATATATTCACCATTTTCAAGAAGAATTTCAAAATTTCTTTGAAGTCCTCAACCTCATAGAGAACCAGAAGAATTATGAATGAAACCAGAGTTATTACAATGAAAGTAGAAAGAGAATGCCAAAGATTAAGAAAGAGAGGGCAGCAAACTGGATGTCACAACATATGGTAGAAATTGGCAAGAAGAGAAGAAAAACCAAAGCAAAGAAAGAAAGATTTCAGAAAGGAACTTAGGAACATAGAATTTCAGAGGGCTGTTAGAAGACACAAGAAGTGATATTAAAAATATATATATTTAAAGACATCAAAGACATAAAGAGACACAGCAAAACAAAGAAAGTCTTCCAAAACATTTCTAAACTGAGAAGGAGATTCCAGCCTTGAACTGATAGCATAAAAAAGCCAATGTACAAAGATGGAAGGAATATAACTGAAATTATCTATAATAGAGATGTGAACATCCAAGAAACCTTAGAAAATATTCATTATTTTCAAGAAGTTATAGTACTAGAAGATGAAATTAAATCATACTGAGTCATTACCAAGTTGGAACACTACAGTAATTGATGAAATATTGACAGAAATATTGGATGCAAAAGAAGAAGGACCTATGCCAGATTCTAAGAAATGCTTTGGTACAATTTGTTATATTCCTTAGTATATCTCACTAAGGACAAAAAAACATAGGTTTACTTTTTTAAAGAGAAAGCTTATCTTTTTACAAGCAGGTGAAGTCAGCAGGTGGTTTGAGAACAGTTTCCCTTAGGGTAAAAATATATCACTTTCTAAAAAAACGGCTCAATTTTAAACAAGGATTTTTGGTTTGCAGCAAGATTTTACTTTCTCGAATGTAATATTAATTACATTAATTAAATACATTGTAAGTATTCTTTTGTAGTTGACATTAAAAATATTTTACAAACCAATATAGTCTCATTAGATGAGAATTATTTTGAAATTATGATTGTTATTATCCATCAAGTCAATCCTGACTTCAGGCAACTGTGAAAACAACATCTTCAGAAGTGGTTTTGTCAATGCCTTTTTCCTAGGACTAAGAGAGAGAGAAGTGACCACAATCACCCAGCTGGCTTCCTTGTCTAAGGCAGGTCTTAGCATTCATGGCATCCTGGCTTCTAATCCATTACTAATTGGCTTTTAACCATTATATCAAACTGATTTTCATTTTGAAATAATATACATATGCACAATAAATAAACCCAAGCTTCCCAATCTATATTCATTCTTCCATCAAGGTTTTTGGGAAACAAGACCTTGAACTGAACTGTGTTTTCATAAGCTGTAGCACTGTATTTAGCTTGTATTAAATTAGGCAACATAATATTTTGCTTTTGCTCAATGTGGTCTGAAGCCTTTCAAGAATACCTCATTTATCTGTTCAGAAAGGCCATGAGCTCATTTTCTTTTATTCAAGCTCCAAGTATTAAAAAGTAATCTGAGCAATAAATGCTTTTTATTATAAGACACACCACTGGTTGATAAATGGCAGCATTGTAAAGAAAAACTTGATGAGAGGCTGTGTCCAAAATGTTTGCAGAAATTGTCTATGAAGATTCTCAGTTCCAAGAAGATTCCACACCCATTTGCACTACTCAGGTGACCCTGAGGACAGAGACAAACTGCCAAATGGCCTCAACAACTCCCTAAAAGAATGCAAATGACCAATGGTCTGCAAGGAATATAAATCCTTTCATTCCCCACCATCCAGTCAGAGATGAAGAAGCTTCTTGAATGAGAAGCAAAACATCTTCAAAGAAAAACAAGAAAGTCCAGTTGCCTCTTGAAAAAGCATCTTTGGGTTTGCAGGAATCCCCTTTCAGATGCAACGTTTAGAATTCCCAAGTAGAATAGCTTTTGGCTATGCTGACTGGGAGATTTAGAACTTATAGTCATAATACCTCTGGAGGGATCAAACTGAAGATATCTCTTCAAAGCTAATATTTCCCACTCTGTTCTCTCATTTTCAAGAATGTAAATACATTTCCCAACATGGTGCTTCAATTCCTGCTATTCGCCATCTGCATGACCACAACTATCTAAGAACAATGGAGTTGACATCTTTCCCCATCACCATGTTGGGGAAGGAACACTTTGAAGAACAATGGATACCATGAATGGTTTTGAAACATCTGGCCTGAATCTTCTCTAAAGGCTCTAATATACATATAATAGCAGCCCTGAAATTTTTTTACACATTATGCTAGTGCTCTTTGCAATGAGCACACCGGAACCATTTCAAGCTTCTGAGAAAAAATCATAAATCTGGTGGATATCTTGGTCTTTGAATTTGGTCTTAAAGACCAAATTCCAGTCTATCAACCACATTTATAATTTCTAGTTGCATTATAGAACATTTTGTCATGGTTCTGACAGATGAAACTCTTTAAAAGAACTTTGAGGCATTGTTTACCTTAAAGAATCTTTTGTTCCAGAAACAAACTATCGGCACTACATAGTTAAAGCCAAAAACTGAATTCCACCCCACAGGTCACAAAGTAGCAAAGCACAATTCCCTCCTCCAATTAACAGACATAAATCACATTCCCCAATTAGCTTGAAGCGCGGGCTTTCTCCCCAGCTCTCCAGCCCGCCAAATCTTTATCAGCTCTGGGCACAATAACCTTGATTCCCATGGCTGAGTTATTGTTGTTATGACTAACTGGACTCCCATCCACATCCCCCCTCCCAGCATCATCTAACTCTAAAAGCGAAAGAGAAAAGATGGCTACATTTCCATCTGCTGTCAGAGCAAGGACATCCGATGTTAGCAGCGCTGACACATTTTATCATAAATGTTGTGTACATAGTTATGGGAGTGGTTTTCCCTTCGGCGGGAAACCTGAGTGCAATCATTGGCTGCTACTTCCCGGCAGGAGATTCTAAGCCGGGGATTGGTTATGTTTGAATGGAGTTAGTATTTAAGGCAGGGTTCAACGGCTGCTAGCTAGTTGACCCATGTGAGTTCCAATAAACGTTCTTTGTGTGACATCGCTGTCTCCGCTCGTCATTCCGGACTTAACAGTGGCGACGAAGGTGGGATTGACGGCAGAACAGCGAGAGAACCGCGGAAAGCCGACAGAGCGAAAAGCGGGAAATTTGAACCACAGTCAACCGAGCAGCAAGCAAATTAAAACAACAGAATGGCGCAAGTCGGATCCCTGAAGGAGTTTGACCCTAACTACCCTGAAGACTGGGAAGAATATGTTGGACAAGTTGAGGGGTACATGCTGGTCAACGGGATCACAGAGGACAGGAAGAAGGCAGCAGCGCTACTAACTATCAGCGGCACGCCGGTTTACCGGGTGGCCGTCGGCCTGTGCCAACCCCTGCCGGTCTCCAGCGTATTGTACGCCGACCTGTTGGCGAAACTGAGGGTCCACTTCACCCCTAAACGGTCGGAACTGTTCTGGCGGAGGATATTTGAGAAGAGGAACCAGCGGCCGGGCGAATCAATACAACAATTTGTGGCAGCAGTCCGAGAAGCAGCCTTGCTCTGTAAATATGACAATCTCGAGATTCGCATCAGGGACCGAGTGGTTTTGGGGCTGCGAGACGAACACTTGCAAAACCGAATCATCTCTAAGCCCACCGGCAACCTCTAAGAAGTCTTAGACGAGCTACTCACGTATGAGTCTACAGGCAGACGCGACCCCCCCTACAACAGCATGGCAGCCTCAGCCGAAATTAACCTGGAGAGCCATGTGGACGGTGGGGAGGTGGACTACCAGTGGGAAGCCGAGATTGCCGAAGTAGCCAGAAGGTTCGGGAAGATGGCGCCGAGACCACTACGAGCCGAAGGCCCAGATCAGAACAGAAGGCAACCACCACCAGCGCCGCAACGACCCCAGAGGGACAACCCCGCCAGACCTCGAGACCCAGAGACCCGGTGCGGAAGCTGCGGCGGAAATCACCAACGATCGACTTGCCGATTCCGAAACGCCAAATGCCGAGGGTGCGGAAAAACGGGCCACATCCAGGCCATCTGCAGAAGCCGACCGCGCGACAACCGCCTCCACGAGCTCGACGCTTGGGCCTCAGGTGAGGTAACCCCCGAACGGAGTGGCGGAGAGACCCCTAGGCCCAAGGCACGCACTTCCAACCCGGGGACTGGGGTGGGGGTCAACCACGTGGGGATCCCTAGACAAAAACACACCCCTAGAGTCAACCACATTTTGAGGCCTAAATTAAGAATCGAAGTCCAATTGCAAAGTGTCCCTTGCAAAATGGAAGTGGACTCTGGGGCCTCAGTATCTATAATTTCTAGGGACACCCTTAAATACATCAAAACCAGAAGCGGCCAGAAAATTCCCCTTAAACCCACCAAATTACAATTAGCCGACTTCCAGAAATCACCCATAGAATTAGTGGGGGAGGCTACCATCAACGTTAAATATAAGGGGTTTAGTGGAGTATTAACTATTTTAGTCACCGAGGGCCAGAGAACTAGCCTTGTAGGCCTTAATTGGTTCTCGGCCCTAGGCATTTGGGTGGGGGGAATTAACACCATTCAGAATAAAACCCTAAAATCCGTCTGCGATAATTTCGCAGACGTATTTGACGGGTCATTAGGGAGGTACAAGGGACCCCCTATTAATTTTAACTTAGACCCCGAGGTTAGGCCCATCAGGCTTAAGGCCCGGAAGGTGCCTTTCGCCCTCAAACAAAAAATCGAGGCCGAACTAGATAAGCTAGTAGGCCAGGGCGTCTTAGAACCGGTAGAAGGGGGCCTGTGGGAGACACCGATCGTCACACCCCTGAAACCGAACGGGGATGTGAGGATCTGTGCCGACTATAAAGCTACCCTGAACCTCGCAATGAAAAAACATGCTTACCCGGTCCCGACGGTGAAGCAGGTCCTCACGACGATCCAGGACGGCGCCATTTTCGCCAAGCTCGACTTGGCGCAGGCGTATTTGCAACTTACCGTGTCTAAGGAAGCCGCCGAGGCTCAAACAATAGTTACCCACAAGGGGGCGTTCCGCGTTCACAGACTTCAGTTCGGGATAGCTGCAGCTCCAGGCATCTTTCAGGAGGTGATGGAGAGAACCTTGAAGGGCATTCCAGGTGTATGCCCTTACTTTGACGATGTCCTCATCGCTGGAAAAACTGAGGACATCCTAGCTGAAAGGCTAGAACAGGTACTGGGGAAATTCAGGGAGGCAGGATTGAAATTAAAAAAGGATAAGTGTTGCATAGGGGTAAAATCAACTGAATTCTTGGGGTTTAGAATTGATGCATCAGGCATCCACCCTACAGAAGGAAAAATTAGGGCCATAAAGTTAGCCCCAGAACCCCAGAATAAGGCGGAACTACAAGCCTTCCTTGGCTTAATTAATTTTTATCACACATTCCTGCCTCACAAAGCAGCTATTGCTGAACCCCTCCATAGACTTTTAGATAGGAAGACCCCCTGGCAGTGGCAACAAAAACACAGGACCAGCTTCCAAACTTTAAAGGACATCCTGTCTAGCAATTCTACAGTTACTCACTTTATAGAAAACAAACCCATATTCTTAGCTTGTGATGCTTCCCCTTATGGAGTGGGAGCAGTTATTAGCCACATGGATGAGCAAGGGCAACAGAGGCCTACAGCATACTATTCCAGGACCTTAACAAAGGCGGAACGGAATTATGCACAGATTGACAGAGAAGCATTGGCCATAGTGGCAGGCGTAAAAAAGTTCCACGATTATCTGTATGGTAGGGACTTTACTATTTACACTGACCACAAACCCCTGCTAGGGCTATTTACTACCGATAGACAGACTCCACAAATAATGTCTCCCAGGATGCTAAGATGGTCAATTTTCCTTTCCGCTTACACATTTTCAATCAAACACAGGCCGGGCAAGGAGATGGGGCACGCTGACGCCCTCAGCAGGTTACCCCTAGAGGATACAGGTACAGACCCTGCACCTGTGGGACAAATCATGTCCCTACAAGAACTCTCTGAGTGTCCCCTAACTGCCAGGGACATTGCAGCTGCCACCAGGAAGGACCCCATACTCAGCAGAATAGCAGCATGGGTACAAGGTGGGTGGCCTAGCAAAAGCCCTGACCCCAAGTTCACACCATATGTTAGAAGGAAGGATGAACTATCATCACATGTTGGATGTCTATTGTGGGGCAACAGGGTTGTCATACCAGAGAGGCATAGAAACACAGTAATTGGGGAATTACATGATGGGCACCCTGGAATTGTGCGTATGAAGGCCCTAGCTAGAAGTCACGTATGGTGGCCAGGGTTAGACACAGCCATAGAGGATAAAGTTGCAGGGTGCTACCAGTGTCAGCGTTCTAGACTGGAGCAAGCACACACAACGGTACACAAGTGGGAAGAGGCCAGGAACCCGTGGTCTAGGATCCATATTGACTTCGCCGGCCCTTTCCAGGGCCTCACATTCCTTGTAGTAGTGGATAGCTACTCCCGGTGGTTGGAGGTCGTGCCCGTTAAGTCCATGACATCAGCAAAAACCATACAGGTCTTAAGGGGACTCTTTGCCACTCATGGGTTACCTGACGTAATTGTCTCTGACAATGGGCCACAATTCACATCTAATGAATTTCAGGACTTCCTCAAGGCCAACTGGATTAGACACGCGACTTCAGCACCCTTCCACCCTTCCTCTAATGGCTTGGCAGAACAGAACGTCAGAACAACCAAGGACGCCCTCAGACGAATAATCCACGGTGACTGGCATCAGAGACTGGCTCAGTTCCTGCTGGCCCAACACACCACACCGTGTGCGGCCACAGGGAAGAGTCCTGCTGAAATGAGGTGGGGCAGGCGATTGATAACAAAATTGGACAGACTACACCCTGACAGACTACCTGCTGAACACGACCCGGTTACCCCAACCAGGTCTCTGAACATTGGGGACATGGTGTGGGCTAGAAATTACGGACAGGGGGACAAATGGGCACAAGGGGTCGTGATAGAGAAAACTGGTCCCTTATCTTATTTAATTGAGGGGGAAGGGAATCAGCTGATTAGGAGACACATCGATCAGTTAAGGAAAAGGGCCCCTGAAGGTGTACAAGCCAACAAAGAGAGGGACAACTCTACAACGAACTCTACACCTTCCCCAGCCAAGGGTAACCAAGCACCAGGGGGGAAAGGGAGGAGAATACATTTCAGGGCAATTGAAGCAAACCCCCAGAATTGTAACGCAAACCCCCAGAATTGTAACGCAAGGATAGAAATAGCGCCCCCTGACAGCACACCAGGGGCATCCAGTCAACCCAACGTACCCCAACAACAGCAATCACAACAACAGCCCAATAAGGAAACACCACCTGGGCCGTCCACACACACAACAGGGTCAGAGGAGGTAGTCACCGGTGGAACCGAAGGAACCCCAGCAGTTAGTATGGCCAGCAGATATCCAGTCAGGCAACATAAACCCCCAAGCTACCTGAAGGACTATGTCAAATAGTAATTTCATCCAGGGGGGAAGGGGTGTTGTGTACATAGTTATGGGAGTGGTTTCCCTTCGGCGGGAAACCTGAGTGCAATCATTGGCTGCTACTTCCCGGCGGGAGATTCTAAGCCGGGGATTGGTTATGTTTGAATGGAGTTAGTATTTAAGGCAGGGTTCAACGGCTGCTAGCTAGTTGACCCATGTGAGTTCCAATAAACGTTCCTTGTGTGACATCGCTGTCTCCGCTCGTCATTCCGGACTTAACAATAAAGACTATAGAAGACTGAAGAACGCAGCCTGAATTTTTTTCTCAAGCTAATGCAATATTAGGAACAAAAGTACCTCTATTGGCTGTGGACAAAAATAATCTCCAAATCTTCTCATTATAATTCTGATTATGTCATGTACTAAGCAGAATTGTGGTTGGAAAAAAACATTTTTCCCTCTATTAAATAAGATTTGGGGAGAATTTTCTTTCCTCCTTTTCAGGATACAGAATATTTGCACTGCAAAGCCAGATGCTATGCATGCTTAAGCTCATCCTACTTATATCCAAAGTGCATATATTTTAGTGACTTCTATGGAATCATCCCTTCGTTATTGGAGATGGCCATCTGAATGAGACTTAACTGCGATTCCACCTTTATCCTTGGAACATCTGGGCATTTGGGATAAAACAGATTTATCCAGGACTTTCCAATTGCCTCTTTTAAATAGCTTAAAAGCAAATTTAAATAGTGCGACATATTAAAACAGCATATTTTCTTTTCTTTGTTTTAAAAAAAGTATATGAACATTCATCCTCTCTCAACCTCTATTATATTATATTAGTTTGAAATTAAGAGACCATCTCATAGACTGTTCTAAATAAGCCCTAAGCTTTTGATGATTATCAGCTTTGGGCATTGTATCTATTGTGTAGTGGGCTTCAGTAGGCAAGGAGCAGACCAGCATAGTTACAACATCATTTATTGACTCAAACTAGAACTGGAGAACTGCAGGCAACTGCCTTTAATTTATACTCTGAGCCCACAGGGCCTTAACCAATCACAATACTTGAAAAAGCCCACCCAAATATGAATGTTCAAAGTTTCCCTCCAAGACAGCTGGAGTTAACAGTCAGGGTCATCTAAAGGTTAATTTCATTTTAACTTCACAGTTGGAGTTAAGTTAGTTTCACTTTAGCAGGGCTTAACACAACTTTATATATATTCAATACATAACAGTATCTCTCCCCTCTTGCTTCCCAAAGTTGTCACATCTTATCTAGCTTAGATGATTGAATGAGACATATTATGTTGGCTGTTGCTGCATCCCAGAAATGTAATTTGCAACATTACAGAAGCAATGTAAGAGCCAAGTCATGGGTAACATTAGCTCTATAAATTTCTGTAATAACAGTTATTATTACATGAAAAATATGTTTTACACAGGGTTATAAATACATAATTAGCCTAATTATCAAAGTATTTATTAACATGGGTACCCATGAAAAAGAGCAGAGCATTTTGTCCTTTTATTTTTTTCTTCCGTTCATTTGTGTCTGATTCTTGGAAACTGCCTGGATAAGTCAGGAGTTTTCAGAAGTTTGCCATTGCCTCCTTCCCAAGGTCACCCAGCTGACTTTATGTCTAAGGCAGGACTAGAACTCTAGCCTGATGGCTTAACCACTATACCAAACCAGTTCTTTTGTTCTACTAAATGCAAAATTCATCTAATTTATTATACAAGCATGGAATTCAACAGTGAATATCAATTTTTAACTATACCAAATGACAAATTCTAGACAATGTTATTCACTCACCTAAAATATATAATAAATTGCAGAAATAACAAATTCTCAAACTACATCCTAAAATTAAATTTTAAAAAAATCCATCCAAGCACTCTGAAATAAAAAGGATGAAATGTAGACGTTTGGCTAATGGAATTGTTTTTCCCTCAAGAAAAATCTATTTCAACTGTAATAAATTGTGTTAACACGAACCTTTCCATCATGATTTCATTTCAGCTATTATTTCACTGGCATCCTAACATTAGGGTGAAAGACAGGTGCAAATCAATCAGAACTAGGCATTTTATTGTAAAATACCTCTTCCTTCCTTCCCTCCCCTTTATTGCCTTGTACATCTGAACATCAAACTGTACTGAAGGTTAAATTAAATATATTCAGACAATCAAGAATGTGAGCAGGGACTCCCTAGAATAAATTCTCTCCTGCCCTAGCTAAAGCAAATAACTCTTTTTTATTTCTCTTTACTGCAATATGAATAGGAAATATATTATCTACCTTCTAAAATAAGGTTTATATATAAGGTTTTTACATATGTAAGGATATATATATATATATATATATATATATATATATATATATATATATATATATATATATATATATATATATATATATAATTTTATTTTTTTAATTAAGTATTAATTTCAATTTCAATTTAATATAAAGGTAAAGGTAAAGGTTCCCCCGCAAATGCGTGCTAGTCGTTTCCAACTCTAGGGGCCGGTGCTCATCTCCGTTTCAAAGCCGAAGAGCCAGCGCTTGTCCGAGGACGTCTCCGTGGTCATGTGGCCAGCATGACTAGACACCAAAGGCGCACGGAACGCTGTTACCTTCCCACCGTAGTGGTCCCTATTTTTCTACTTGCATTTTTACGTGCTTTCGAACTGCTAGGTTGGTAGAAGCTGGGACGAGTAACAGGCGCTCACTCTGTTACACGGCACTCGGGATTCGACCCGCCAAACTGCCGACCTTCTGATCGACAAGCTCAGCGTCCTAACCCACTGAGCCACCGCGTCCCTTTCAATTTAATATAAAAGGTTTATATATCTAAATGTTTGAAACCTATTGAAAAGACTATTTACCAGTTTTACTAATTCTCTATAAGGTCTGGCATCTCATTAGGAATAACAGTTGAAAACATTTAATGTGTCCCTATACATTAACTACAATAAAACAAGATTGTAACCTTATGTATGGCTATTCAGAAATAAAACCAATGGAATTTAGTCAGCATATCCCTAAGTAAGTATTGAACTTTCAGTTTAATAGTCTGTTTTTGCCCCAAGCTAGTATAACATCATGAAAATACTCAGTTTCTAATACTAATTATATGATTACAGTATTTTTTTGCTTGTATAGTCCTAGATCCTCCCACTCTTCTATAGAAAGGCTCAAACTTTCACTGCTTCCTTTTGTGTCAAGCTGTCTGGAACACAGGAGGATCCATGTCAACATCCATGTAACAGGTTAAAAGATGGTACTAGAATTATATTCTTTCAAATTGTTCAAAGCAATGAAAAAAACGCCCAAAGCTGTTTTCCCCCCTAATTTCATCTATATAGATATAAATAATTAACCTATGTTAGCACTTCCCAAGAGAAAAGAGGGAAAAATACATTCTTATAAATAGAACTGAAATTATTTTTAGCTTCCCATTCTTTCAGTATCCATTAGCCCTTCCAAAACCTGCTTTTAGATGCTTTATTACAAAAATAATTGTTGGAATGCATTTTTAACTTTTGGCCACAATTATAAAACTAAATAAGAGATAACTATAAAAACACTTTTGAACAATAAACTGATCAAGGACATAATATGAATAATGTAGTATTATTATGCTTTAATTTATCTTACTTTTATATAGCAGAGAGATGAGAAATCAAGTAACATTAGTTGATTTAAAAATATACAATATGGGGGCATGGTTAGTTTGAACAATGTTGGTAAGCCAGAATGGCTAGATTCACAGATCATGCTCAGCATCAGTTATGGCTTATAAACTACATGTGACTGAATTTTGAAATAGTAGTAAGGTAAAGCAAACAAATGCATGATGAACATGGAGATTCTCAGTCATCCAGATCATGGTTGTCCCAAAGGTGCTTTTTCATAAGGCAACTGAACTTTCTTTTTTCTCTTTACAGACGTTTCGCTTCTCATCCAAGAAACTTGGAGAGCTGAAGAAGTTTCATGGATGAGAAGTGAAACATCTTCAAAGAGGCTTGGAGAACTGAAGAAGCTTTTCTTCCTGGATGCTAAAGCAGAGATTGTTTTGACATACAATATCTTCCTAGGCTAATCATTGAATAAGTGTGGTAATTTGGGGCTGATTTTCCTTCTCCACATGGTTGTCTTTTAATCTAAAGTTTGGCTTCTACTGTTTTTAATCCCTGTAAGCTACCCAAAGCGATTGGTGAATGGATAGCCTTAGAAATCTAATAAACAATTAAGTAATTCTTACAAACAGAGTAGAGTATTCTTATATTTATTTAGTTACAATAGAGCCAAAGTACGTATGAGGAATAATTATCATCATTCTATATGATGGAATGTAGTCTGAATTTCCAGGAGGGAGAGCGTGCATTCCAGAGGAGTAAGAAACAATTCAGTTCAGTTTGTGTGTGTGTGAGAAAGAGGGTGAGGACAGCCCCTCCCTTATAGTTCCCAGAGTATATGTTTCATGCAGGTAGTAGTTTGCTTCAGTTGGACAAGATTCTGTCTACTTGGAAATCTGCTTGGAAGAATCACTATGTGTTTTTCTTGGGTTCTGGAGCCTAACATTCTAGGGGAATCCTGTGTCCCTGGCTTCTCCATTTCAACTAGATCCCAAGGAAAGATATAATTATGCTATAACCTTGAACTGGGCTTTTTTAGGACAGGAAGTGCAGGCAACAAGAGAGATGACAGTGAAGTATGGTGCAAAATAATTTCTATGCCACCTTGATAACTTGAAAATGAAACACAAAAAAATCAGAAGCCCTCTGATGTAATAAAAAACACAGAAGCTCTTTTTTCCACAGGGGAGGGAAAACAATACTTTTGGAAGACAGATTTGGGCACCGTATTTCATTTTAGCTCAAAACTGTCTTCCCCATCTGCTTTTTCATCCTCAATATTTTATTTATAAATGATTCATATCTCCCACATGAAATCAGGCACCAGAACACCTTTTAGTAAATATAACAGAAACATTAAAAGAAAGATTAAAACATAATCCTAAATTTCTATATTTTTTCTCCTAGGAGCAAAAACCCACATTGCAAAGGGTAATTGGTTTATTTGGATTTGGACATAGTAAGAAGTCATTGTTGGTTTAAAATAGAAAAGGAGAAAATGGAAGGGGGTGTCCTCCACCTCCACATTTTAACATCTATAAAATTTCCAGCCAATATAGTCAACTATGAAAGATAGATGCCAATATACTTCAAAGAAACATTGATTTAGTGTTGCATCCAAGCTGATTCTATGGAACTTGTAACTCTGAATTTTAGTTTGCATTTTAACATTCTTTGGCTTCTCTGTGAATACAACTTATTGCGTATGGTTCCTCTGATACCACCTTGAAGTATGGTTCAATTCTCGAGTAATAGTAAAGGTTTACCGCTGGTCTCATTTTTCTATTGAAGGAGTTTGCTAGGTCAGAAAGGACCAGTGAGGAAGTTGGTTAAAATTAAAATAGCTAATGCCAAATAAGGGAATAAAAAGGCTTTAAAAACTCTTATCTCAAAAATTATCAGTCTCTTAAAAAAATGAAAGGACATTTGGTTTCCTTGGTGATTATTCCAATATAAATCCTTTCATAAAACATCTGTCTGTTATTACTGGTGATGTTGGAATTCTCAGTGTATGCCTTTGCTTAGAAACAAATATGTAAGTTAATAGATTATTCCTAAAGAGAAAAAATAGGTCCCAAGTAGATCTGATGCCCAAATTGCGTGATTTATTGAGGAGTTGCTGTTTTTAGTTCTACAGAGACATTTTTGTGAAGATTGTGGAATCTTACTGACATGGGGTAGAGCTATATTGATTGCCAACACATATGCTTCACTATATTTATAAAATCACAAAGGGTTATCTGTCTCATTGCAAAGGAAGAAAAGATAAAGAACTGTGATTTGTGTTTTACTGAAGCACAGGATAAACGTTCAACACAGTGAAGGAACAATGTAAGTTTGGATAAAATGCCAAAAATGTACTCATTTGCTTGAAAGCAAATAAAGCAGGTTATATGCCACCTTTCATCGCTGTGCCAAATCGATATTTACATAAATTGGTCATAATCACTTTTTATTTCACACAACAAAATTCTTAATTCAAAGGAAACCACATGTATGTATACATTAGAAAGCTCTGCTAACTTGGTTGTCTCCTTTCATATTGCATGGTCATTTCAAATTTATTAGAATGAATAAAATTAATTATTATTTTTTGTTCTTTTTCATACTAATGTGTTAACAAAGAAAACATTCCATATGTGACTACAAAGGTTCTTTATAATTATCTCTCATTCTGTTTCAATGCTTTTCAATTTTATTTCAATTCCTTAATTTTTTTCTCTGGCAGTGTAAATCATTTTTTAATAGTTAGAATATCTGTTCAGTAAAACCACAGAATTTATATATGGATTGTTCAGATACATTTCCATGGCATCTGAAAGGAATTATGCCATGGCAACATGCAGAATAAAAAAGCTTCTTAATTCAAAAATGTATTTGTTATATACAATGATTGTTGTAAAGATACATTCAATATTGATGACTCTTGATGATGGTCTCATATTTTGATTGGTTCTTTCAGCTACTGAGTTCATAGAGTTGTTCTTCCATTTGCTATACAGTAGAACAAGTTAATAGGTTAATAAGACTACCAAGCTACTGGGTCTGGGCTGCAGAAATCTGGATAACCACTGCTTTCTGGATAACAAAAAACTCTGCTTTATAGGGGTCATCTAGGTACAACCCAGATATGATAGTTCTGCATGGACAATAATTCAGCAGGAAGCCCACTCCAGAACATACACAAATATTGTAAAGGCATGTATAGTTAGGACAGAACAGAAATGAGAAAGAAAGCAGGGTTTTAAAAAGCAATTTGAAGGAGAAAGAAAAAATTAAAGGGGTTAAAGTAGCAACTTTAGAGTTTAAAAAAAATCAGAGGTAATCTCAGTACAGAAAGTAAGCTGTATTACATGTCTAATGAAAAAACATGAATAAGGTTAAAAATAAAGAAAACAAATGTAAATCTGGGTGAAAGTCTAAAGTCACATGAGCAAGGCATACTAATAACAATAGTAGAATAAATATGAATTTCTCTCTTACTCTCTTTTCTTCCTTCCAAGTGAACTTTATTAAACAAATTTTAGTATAATGAAAGTTGAGAGATATAGGAATGATCATTCCTGAGACTGGCCTGCTCTGAAAATTGGAAAAAAAAAATGAAACAAGGGAAAATTGAAGAAATATTTGTTTATACAATAGAACTTTCTCTTGCACTCTCTGCTGTCCACAAGTCTATATATTTTCAGATTTGGGAAGCGATCCAGAGGCAGATGCAAAGCTTGATGGATTTCATTGGAAACTCCCCTTAGCTATATATTTTATCATCCCTATCACTGAGTGATCATAAAAGTTCCCTCTGCTTAGGTTTTTCCTCTCTAGCTTTCTTTTCATTGCATCTACGACTGCCATGATTGGGGAGAGGGGGAAGGAACAGCAGCAAAGCTGATAGATGTGTAAATTAGATATTTTCATGGAATAGGAGCCAGATCATTAAACCTAGTTGATGACATTTTTTTCTCCTCATGCATTAATAGTATTGATGAATCCTTCATGAATGTACAATTAAAATTTGCCAAGCCTTTAGTCATAAAGTACATAAAAAGTATATATAGAAAAATAGGGAAGAAAAAGGAAAGGAAAATGCTACACTATATAGAGAAGAAAAATAACATTGTCTATTAAGCTGTAATAGATGATTTTCTTACTATATGGTCTTTAATTTGACGAACAACACTAATGGAAACAGTGAACATTAATTTTCAAAAAAACCTGCATAATTCAAGAATGTCATAAAAAGGAAGATTGCTATAAGATATTGAAGGTGTGATCTTGAAAGCATCTAGTCTTCCTAATACACCAATACAGACTCATACTGGAAAAATAATAGTCACCATGATGTAAAAAAGATGTTGAGACTCTAGAAAGTGTACAGAGAAGAGCAACAAAGATGATTAGAAGACTGGAGGTTAAAACATACCGTATATACTTGAGTATAAGCCGAATTTTTCAGCCCACTTTTTGGGCTGAAAAACTCCACTTCGGCTTATACTCCAGTCAACAAAAAAAAGAACTGTCCCTTCGTTCGGAACAGGCTGCTGAGAGAAGGGAGCGGCAGAGCCTTGCAGAGCTGGCGGCAGTCCAGCGTTGTTTCTCCCCCTCGTGCGTGCGTGTGTGTGTCAGACCCACGGGAATGGCTGGTAGGGAAGCGGCATTCCGGCATTCCCCCCCTTCCTGTGTGTCGAGCCCACGGGGCTTGACACACAGAGAAACGCAAATGCCGGACTGCCGCCACCTTTACTAGCCATTCCTGCGGGTCTGACACACACACACACACACACACACACACATGCCGCCGGGCTCGGCTCCTCGGCAGGAGGGGCAGCCCCCGCTGCGCCCCCTCCCCTCCCGGCCCGCAGCGCCGCGCCGCCGCCACTTCCTCCGGGCAAGTCGGGGGGGCTTGCGGGGCGAAGGCCAGGGGGCAGGCAGGGCGGGAGGGCGGCCGCGCAGCTCAGCGCCGCCCCGAAGCCACAGCCAGCCGCCGCTTCCCCCCCATCGCTCGCTCGCCCGCGCAGCCCCGAACTCGCCCCAACTCACCGCCAGCCGCCGCTCGCCCCCATTGCTCGCTCGCCCGCGCAGCCCCGAACTCGCCCCAACTCACCGCCAGGCGCCGCTTCCGCCCCATCGCTCGCTCGCCCGCGCAGCCCCGAACTCGCCCCAACTCACCGCCAGCCGCCGCTCGCCCCCCATCGCTCGCTCGCCCGCGCAGCCCCGAACTCGCCCCAACTCACCGCCAGCCACCGCTCGCCCCCCATTGCTCGCTCGCCCGCGCAGCCCCGAACTCGCCCCAACTCACCGCCAGGCGCCGCTTCCGCCCCATCGCTCACTCGCCCGCGCAGCCCCGAACTCGCCCCAACTCACCGCCAGCCACCGCTCGCCCCCCATTGCTCGCTCGCCCGCGCAGCCCCGAACTCGCCCCAACTCACCGCCAGGCGCCGCTTCCGCCCCATCGCTCGCTCGCCCGCGCAGCCCCGAACTCGCCCCAACTCACCGCCAGCCGCCGCTCGCCCCCCATTGCTCGCTCGCCCGCGCAGCCCCGAACTCGCCCCAACTCACCGCCAGCCGCCGCTTGCCCCCCGCTCGCCCGCTGCCTCGCCCGCGCCGCCCCAACACCACAGCCAGCCGCCGCTCGCAGGCCTTTCCGCCTCCCTCCCCTTTGGGCAGCGCTTCGCCCGGCGCCTTCCCTCCCCCGCTCTCCGCCGCCTGGCGACGCGCACACTGGCGCAGCGGGGCTGAAAGGAAGCCGGTCCCTTCCCTTCGCTCCCCACTTAGTGCCCGAGTCATGGCTGCTGACGGGGTGGATGAACGCTGCTGTCAGCGCCCAGTTCGGGCAATGTGACTCCGATGGCCCCGCCGTATTTCTCGGACAGCAGCCCGAGAGGTAAAAAAAACCCTCATCTCTCTCCCCAGCCTCGTCTCCCGGCACGTTGGCCCCAAACTCCCCATCGGGTTTCCCGGCGTCGCTGCCAAGTTCGAGGGGAGAAGAAGAAGAAGAGCGGGGCGCAGGGGTGGGGGTGGGGGCTGACGGAGCAGACGAGCTTGGGCGGCGGGGCAGAATTCCGCGGGTCGCTTTCGAGGCCGCGGGAGCGAACCGTCTCCAGTTCTTCCGTTTACTCCCGGCTTTAGGCAGCTCCAGGCGCGCTGGGGAGTGAATTTGGGGGCGGAAGGGGTGCATCTCTTTGCGCCCCCCAGGCCTCCCTAGCTGCTTTGTTGATGGCAAGGGAGAATTGGGGATCGGAGTGGGGGGCATCGGCTTGGAAGGGGGCGGGGACGCGGCTGCTGCGGAGAGGACTCCGCTGTCCTTGAGGCAAGGCTGAAGCTCCTGAGCCTTCTTCCCATTTGCCTGGCTCTCTGCGTTTCCCTCCTTTCCCTCCCCCCCCCACAATTTTGCTGAATCAGGGGGCTTCTCTTGAGAAACGGGCACGAGGAGGGAAACAACGCTTGACTGCCCCCCCCACACACACACACACAAAAGCGGCAAAAGCGGGGGGGGGGAGAGAAATGCCTTGTTCTCTCGTCTCAGCGGAGACTTGTTTCGGGGGATCCAGCCTCTGTCACACACACACACACACACACACAAGCGGCAAAAGCGGGGGGGGGAGAGAGAGAAACGCCTTGTTCTCTCGTCTCAGCGGAGACTTGTTTCGGGGGATCCAGCCTCTGTCACACACACACACACAAGCGGCAAAAGCGGGGGGGGAGAGAGAAACGCCTTGTTCTCTCGTCTCAGCGGAGACTTGTTTCGGGGGATCCAGCCTCTGTCACACACACACACACACACACAAGCGGCAAAAGCGGGGGGGGGGAGAGAGAAACGCCTTGTTCTCTCGTCTCAGCGGAGACTTGTTTCGGGGGATCCAGCCTCTGTCACACACACACACACAAGTGGCAAAAGCGGGGGGGGGAGAGAGAAACGCCTTGTTCTCTCGTCTCAGCGGAGACTTGTTTCGGGGGATCCAGCCTCTGTCACACACACACACACACACACACACAAGCGGCAAAAGCGGGGGGGGGAAGAGAGAAACGCCTTGTTCTCTCGTCTCAGCGGAGACTTGTTTCGGGGGATCCAGCCTCTGTCACACACACACACAAAAGCGGCAAAAGCGGGGGGGGGGAGAGAAATGCCTTGTTCTCTCGTCTCAGCGGAGACTTGTTTCGGGGGATCCAGCCTCTGTCACACACACACACACACACACACAAGCGGCAAAAGCGGGGGGGGGGAGAGAGAGAAACGCCTTGTTCTCTCGTCTCAGCGGAGACTTGTTTCGGGGGATCCAGCCTCTGTCACACACACACACACAAGCGGCAAAAGCGGGGGGGGGGAGAGAGAAACGCCTTGTTCTCTCGTCTCAGCGGAGACTTGTTTCGGGGGATCCAGCCTCTGTCACACACACACACACACACACAAGCGGCAAAAGCGGGGGGGGGAGAGAGAAACGCCTTGTTCTCTCGTCTCAGCGGAGACTTGTTTCGGGGGATCCAGCCTCTGTCACACACACACACACAAGTGGCAAAAGCGGGGGGGGGGAGAGAGAAACGCCTTGTTCTCTCGTCTCAGCGGAGACTTGTTTCGGGGGATCCAGCCTCTGTCACACACACACACACACACACACACAAGCGGCAAAAGCGGGGGGGGGAAGAGAGAAACGCCTTGTTCTCTCGTCTCAGCGGAGACTTGTTTCGAGGGATCCAGCCTCTGTCACTGGGCAGCTGACAGAAAGGGGCGGCAGAAGCTGCATCCCCCGAAAGAAGTCTTCGCCGAGAAAATGGGCGCTGAGATTTTCTCGGCGAAGACTCACCTTCTCCCATTCACCTTCAGCAGCTCCGCCAGGCCCGTCCAGTGCCCTGCTAGCAGAGCTTGACAAATGCAAAAGCTGCTTTGGTTAAACACTGGAAGGTTTAGTGATTAACCCACCCCACCCCACCCGGTCTTCTTGCTGTTTCTCCCCATCCTCACTCCTACCCACAGGGGCTCTCTGCCTCTTCTACTACTTTTTCTTTCTTTCTTTTTTGCTGAGGTGTGCCTCTCTCTCTCTCTCTCTCTCTCTCTCTCTCTCTCTCTCTCTCTCTCTCTCTCTCTCTCTCTCTCTCTCGTGTGTTATCTCGAACCAGATGGGATGGCAAAGTCAAATGCAAATGGGGATCTTGCAGATCTTGCCCTGCCATAGGGCTGGGCAGAGCCGGCAGTTAAAAATAGGATGCAGATAAAAGGAAAGGTAAGGAGGGGTTCAGGTTGAGAGGAGAGGCTGCGTAGCCTTAGTGTAACTCCTGTGTGGGCTGACTGGGTTGCCTCCGATGGGCTCGGACAGTGGAACAGAATGGAATAGAAAATATGGAATGGATTGGAACAGAACGTAGAACAGAACAGAACAGAACAGAACAGAACAGAACAGAATAGAATAGAAATATAGAAAGTGAATGGAATAGAATAGAATAGAATAGAAATATAGAAAGTTAATAGAATAGAATAGAATAGAATAGAATAGAATAGAATAGAATAGAATAGAAAATGGTAATAAGAATAGAATAGAATAGAATAGAATAGAATAGAATAGAATAGAATAGAAATATAGAAAGTGAATAGAATAGAATAGAATAGAATAGAATAGAATAGAATAGAATAGAATAGAATAGAATAGAATAGAAATATAGAAAGTGAATAGAATAGAATAGAATAGAATAGAATAGAATAGAATAGAATAGAATAGAATAGAATAGAGAATGGTAATAAGAATAGAATAGAATAGAATAGAATAGAATAGAATAGAATAGAATAGAATAGAATAGAATAGAACAGAATAGAAATATAGAAAGTGAATGGAATAGAATAGAATAGAATAGAAACATAGAAAGTGAATAGAATAGAATAGAATAGAATAGAATAGAATAGAATAGAAACATAGAAAGTGAATAGAATAGAATAGAATAGAATAGAATAGAATAGAATAGAATAGAATAGAATAGAATAGAATAGAATAGAATAGAGCTGGAAGGGACCTTGGAGGTCTTCTAGTCCAGCCCCTTGCTCAAGCAGGAGGACCTATACCAGTGGTGGTGAACCTATGGCACGCCTGCCAGAGGTGGCACTCAGAGCCCTCTCTGTTGGCACATGCGCCACCACCGCTGCCAGCAGCAGGTCCTTGTCGGTTGGTGGACTGGAAGAAAAGGGAGGGGGAAGCATTTTACATGCGTGCATGCGTGCACGGGGCCACGAGCAAGCACATGCTGCAAAGGGGGCGGGGCTAGTGCCTGCGTGATACTCACTAGCCCAGCCCCGTTCTCACGTGGTGCGGTGCCTTGTATCTGCACCCTACGGCGCGGCGGTTGGCGTTTTTGTGCCTTGCGGTACGGTGGCCCATTTTTTGCTCCCCCTTTTTTTTCGTGCCAGAGGCGGCACTCAGAGGCGCCTCCCTGTCCCCTCCCCCGAGGGCACCAGAATGCCGATGCTGCCTTGGCACTTTGTGATAAACAAGTGGGTTTTGGCTTGCGGTTTGGGCACTCGGTCTCTAAAAGTTTTGCCACCACTGACCGATACCATCTCAGACAGGTGAATGTCCAGTCTCTTCTTAAAAACCTCCAGTGATGGAGCACTCTTGATTTCTGGTGGCAAGCTGTTCCACTGGGCAGCTGAGAGAAAGGGGCGGCAGAAGCTGCATCCCCCAAAAGAAGTCTTCGCCGAGAAAATGGGCGCTGAGACGCCTCATTCTCTCGCTCAGCGGAGACTTCTTTCGCGAGATCCAGCCTCTGCCGTGCTGCACCGAGAGAACGGCAAGCCGCCCCATTCTCTCGGCGGAGCACTCCACCGCCCCATTCTCTCGGCGGCTTGCCACCCCGTTCTCTCATCTCAGCAGAGACGTCTTTCGGGGGATCCAGCCTCCAGCTGCTGCATTTCCCAGCCTCGGCTTATACTCGAGTCAATAACTTTTTCCAGTTTTGGGGGGTAAAATTGGGGGTCTCGGCTTATACTCGAGTCGGCTTATACTCAAGTATATACGGTATGTATAAGGAACAGTTGCTGGATGCGGGTAAGTCTAGTTTAATGAAGAGAAGGACTAGGGGTGACATGATAGCAGTGTTCCAATATCTCAGGGCTTGCCACAAGGAAGAGGGAGTCAAGCTATTCTTCAAAGCACCTGAAGGCAGGACAAGAAGCAACGGATGGAAACTAGTCAAGGAGAGAAGCAACCTAAAACTAAGGAGAAACTTCCTGACAGTTAGAACAAATAATCAGTGGAACAACCTGCCTCCAGAGGTGGTGAATGCTCCAACACTGGAGGTTTTTAAGAAGAGACTGGACAGCCATTTGCCTGAAATGGTATAAGGTTTCCTGCCTGAGCAGGGGATTGGACTAGATGACCTCCAAGGTCCCTTCCAACTTCTTCTTCTTCTTCTTCTTCTTCTTCTTCTTCTTCTTCTTCTTCTTCTTCTTCTTCTTCTTCTTCTTCTTCTTCTTCTTCTTATTATTATTATTATTATTATTATTATTATTATTATTATTATTATTATTATTATTATTATTATTATCTATGAAAAAGGACATAGAAAGCTATGTGGGTAGCTGTCAAATTTGTGCGATGGCCAAAAGACTGCAAGGGAAACTGCCAGGTCTGTTACAACCGGTGGCGAACCCCTCAGCCCCATGGAAAGAAATAGCCATGGATTTTATCGTAGAACTGCCAGAAAGTAATGGAAACACCGTAGTCTGGACTGTCACAGATCTGTTCTCTAAGCAAGTACATTTCATACCTTGGCAAAAAAGATCCCTTCCAACATTGTTGTTGTTGTTGTTGTTATTATTATTATTATTATTATTATTATTATTATTATTATTATTATTATTATTGACAATACTTGGAAAAATCAAAGCCAATTGAAAAATAGGCTGGCAGAAAACAGGCAGGCTAGACATCATCATTGATGGTACAAGCATGATCTTATAAGAACTCAAAGAAGCAACTGCTCACAGGTCAAAGACTGAAACCAAGGGCCTGATCCATCAAGTTACCAGCCTCACAAGTTGGCAGACAATCGAACAGCGTATGGCTGGTAAGGTTGGATGAGGGGCCTTATGGTGGAAAGGTGCCCAGCCCCAAGATGTGGCAGCTATTTCTTGCCTCCTTGAGAAGGAAACATGCCACACCTTTAATAAACACAGATCTGAAGCTGCCCTTACTGAAGAACAGCTGCTAGTGATTGCCCCACTGTTGAAAACAACTCTTCAACCCTGGACTTTTTCTTCTTGTGCCCTTGCTTTCTGTTGTGCTCCTTGAGTCTTGGATTGCTTGAATACCCTCTCTGCCATTCACTTCTGGACTGTCATGGACCTTTGCTTCTCAGTGACTCCCTTTCTCCATTTCTCTGAACCTGCACTAGATTGTCTTCTATAGCTTTACTCTGGCCACCCAAATGATATCTGGCTTGCATCTGCATGACTTGCTCTATGCACGCCTTTGTAACTATCTAAAGTACTTCTTGTCAATAAACTGACTTGTAGCCAGCTTGGGTGTACTTGCTTAGCCCCCAGAAAACATTAGCTTTTGATTACATGTGTGCAGGAAGGAAGGATTTAATTGAAATGCTGATATAAATCACTGCTGAAAAGAATACTTGTTAGGTCAGAGACTATATATAATTCTATACATTTGTAAATCTATATGTCTATGTAAATAAAATATTTCATAAGCAACAATTTTTCAAAGTAAATTCTTATATTTCAGCATTTTGCATTAGATTACAAGACTGTGTATGAAAGAATATTAAAATTTTGCAAGATTTGGCAGTTGTGCAGGACTTTATTTCCTGTTTCTATTTTAAACATATTTTAAAATTGCAATTTAATTTGAGGTCCTGGAAACACCAATAAGGGCTATTGCACATAGTCATGTGATTAACTACAGCTGTTCAGTGCCCCAGTTTTAAGTCCAATTGTAGTGGTTTGGAATTTACAGTGCAAATGTGGCACTGGTCTATAGCTTTTAAAAACAACTGCATCTTTTCTTGGATTTGGCATTACTACGTACACCAAAGTATCTTTTATTAATGCTTGCTATGAGTGGCAGATAGCATGAAGTGTGTGACAATGAAAAAAGGTCATTAAAAACTCAACAATTTTGTACATCCCATTAAGCATGAACCAATTATTGATACATTATCACACATATATATATAATATTATAATATTAAGGTAAGCATAGTGACACATCATTTTTTCCAACACTTCTTTACTGAAAAATATTGTTACATTTATTTTTGAAAGCTTTTATTTTTAATAATGTGTGCCATTTTCCCTTTGCAAAGAGCTTTATGGCTTGTCCTTCAATGCTTCACAGAATTTGTGTATGCAAAATCACAGTATCTAATATTTTATGCAAAGTAGCTGACACAAAGTGCTACATCTTTGTCCTGTTTTAAAGATCAAGAATAAAAATGTGTAAAATTTGGATTGTATTGATAAAAATACACTTGCCTTTTTTACAATTGAGTTTAATTAACACCGATTAAATAAGCATTTTTAAAAAGTGAGAAAGTGTAAGCACACATTCCTATTACTGTAAGGGTGAAAATTCTTGTGTGCACTGCACATATACTGTATGCATATATTATACATGCCATAAGGTATAATCAACACTATAAATATTCAATCCTAGTCTTTATTTTGCTTTATTCAAGTATCATAAAGCAAAATGGTGAATACAATTGCTATCACAGCCTAGTTTCAACATAGTTTACATTGTTTTAGATAGCAAAGTTATCAGAGATGAATGCTTTTGTATTGGATCATATCTTATTAATAAGAAGCATTTTATAATATCCTATGTGCAAAAGATGGTTGTCGAATTAGTGTTTTCTGTAGTTTGTTCAGTTGTGTGCCCATTTGCTTGTTTTTAGTTTAAATTTTTATGATTAAAAGAGACAGAGAATGAAATGAATGAAATTAATTAATTAATTTTATTGTAGCAAATATAAGAAACAAGGAACCCCTACATTTACAACCCTGCATTATCTTTACAGTGGAATTTGTGTTGAGTTCCACAGAATTTGTCCTTAGTCTTCATAATATTTTTAAAAATGTGAAAATTTTATTATTTTGTAAAGGAGATGGTGGTGAAGCCCTATACTTTTGTTGACTTCTCCAAAATATAGGGAAAAAAATGTCAGGACTGATTGCTGGAACCTCATTATTGCCCAAAGAACAGTTGTCTTTTACTTTTGCTTGGGACTGAACATAAATAGAATACCAGGCATCTGCTAATCAATAGCCTCCCTACTCTTCCATACTTGACAGTATCTTAGATTGAACATAGGTGGTCATTGAGAGTCTGGAATCCTGTTTAGCAACCTTATATAGTCTTCCTACCTTATGCCCTGCATTAGGGATGGCCCTTTGACAGAGTGACAAAGCTGGTTCAGACAACAAGGAATTTAAGATGCTACAAGAGAGCAAAGTGGCACCCAATCAACTCTGGGACCCCCCTAACCATCAGCAGAGATAGAGAGGATACCCTATTTAAAATTGAAAAAGTGAAAAGTAATTTGCCAGTCCGGTCAGTTCTATGTATGAAAAGAGAGATATTGGTATCTTGTCCTCTGCCTCAGGCAACAAAAGATTAGTTCATAGCTGAGTCACAGTACATTGCTAGGTGAAAGTATAAATAAATATAAAACCCAAGAACCTTTGGCATAACCTTGGAATACTTAGAAATTTCATCAGGCTGTCCATATTATTAGGAAATGGTAAATGATAGCTACACATTAAATCAAATATTAATGAACTGATGCTAAATGAAGATGAAACATACCCATTGTTAGGCATATGGTGCTAGCCTACAATGTTGGGTTGAAAATATATTAACCATAATGCTATGGCTTTAAGTTGTTAATTGGCCAATGGGTGTGTAAGTGTTCTCATGGCCATAAGAGGAAGCTAGGAACGTAGCTTCTCTCTCTCTCTGAATTCACTGCTTTCTACTGTTACTGTTTTTGCTCTGCTGTTGGTTTACTACTGTTGTAAACCTGAACTGTGTATTGACCTCTGGACCGGTAAGAAGACTTTGTAGTTTGGATTACTCCTTGGACTGTTGCTATTGTGTATGACTTGGACTGTTTATTTTTGACTGTGCATTTTTGTTTTTACACCACCTCAAAGTAAAATACTTTTTGCTTTTAGAACTCAGTGTATTTCTGTGTGTGACTTTTACTGCTCTCAGTGCCCTTCCTTGTCTGTGCAACTCTTTGGTAGCACAAGGAGACCTCTGCACAATAAATTCCTTAACACGGGTTATGGGCCCAGGCCTGTACTGAGAGTTAGTACACACAGTATTCCTAGCTGAGTTTGTATTTGGTGTAAAATGGCACAGGAACTGTTGTCAGGCATCTCCTGGATAACCCGGTTGGATGGGGCAAACTATGTTTCCTGGTCCACGAAATGCTGCTTGCTTTTGCGCAAGGAAGGACTATGGGCTGTTGTAAATAACCCACCAGATACTACTGCTTGGGATCCAGATGACGAAGAGGATGCAAAGAAGTTAGACGACTTTAAACGAAGCAATGAGAAAGCTCTTTGCATCCATATTCGTGGTGAGGAGTCTGCTGCTAGGTGTTGGGATGTTTTGCGAAGGCTTTATGTTCGTGACAGTGTGGGTGCACATATACACCTTACACGTAAGCTGTTTAGGGCTCGTCTGCAGAAGAATGGAGATATGCTGACCCATTTAAATTACATGAAGGCAACTTTTCAAGAGCTTCATGAAAAGGAGCTGATTTTTTCAGAGTTGCATCAGGTCTACATTATTCTGTCATCTTTGGATGAGAGTTATGATGGATATGTTTCTTCTTTGGAAGTCCTGACCAGAGAGGAACTGACATTGACTAACATTACTGGGAGACTGCTGGAAGAGTCCAGAAGGAGGCGTGACAGAGACCAGCTGAGAGAGACACAGCCACGAGAGAAGCAGCAATTCACCACTGCTTACAACGTCAAGAAATGTTATTCTTGTGGGGCTAGAGGGCATATAGCCAAATTCTGTAGAAAGGGTAAAAAACAGAATGTAAATAGCAGTGGGAAGGCTAAGAAGGGCATTGGTTTGGCTATTTCTGGTGAATCAACATCCAGAAATAATGAATTGTGGGTTGTTGATAGTGGGGCTTCACAATGCATTACTAAAGTGAAAAAGAGGTTTGTTAATATGAAAAACAGCAACCAATATGTTTCACTAGCAAACGGTTGGAGGATGAAGGCCTCTGGTGAAGGTAATTCCTATTGTCCATGCATTGATGAACAGTTACCTATGTTATATATACCTAAACTAAGATTCAACTTGTTATCTGTAAGGGAATTGGTTAAGGTTGGGTTTGTGGTAACATTCAGAGGGGAGCAATGCACTATTGAGAGAAATGGAACCTGTGTAACTGCTAATTTGAAAAATGGTTTATTCGTTCTCACAAGTAACCAGGTTATTACAGTTAAAGCTAACTCAATATGTGAGAACAAGAAGCCACATGATGAATGTATACATTTATTGCATAGGCGGTTAGGGCATGTAAACTTTAACTCACTACGTAAAACAGTGGAATTAGTAGAGGGAGTTAAACTGAAGCCATGTAGTAAGTATTTGAATTGCAATGCCTGTAATCAGGAAAAGAGCAAGGCAACTCCTGCAAACAGGATAAACGGCTTCAAAACAACTGTACCTTTGGAAGTTGTGTTTGCTGATTTAATTGGACCCATGAAACCAAGTTTAGGAGGATCATGTTATATTTTAAGTATATTGGACCACTACTCTAGATATGGATTTTGTTATCTGCTTAAGTCAAAGGCAGATACTTTCCAACAATTTGCAAACTGGCTGAAGTTCGTGGAGAGGAAAACAAAGAGAAAGGTTCAGTGCATAATTACTGATAATGGTACTGAATTTACAAATAAGTGTTTTGTTGATATGCTACAATCAGCTGGCATTGAGCATAAACGTTCAGCCCCTTATAGGCCTCAACATAATGCTTTTGTTGAGAGACGTGGGCAAACGTTACAAGCCATGATTAGAACCATGTTAAAAGATTCTGGCTTAACAGATAGACTGTGGGGGGAGGCAGCAAAATGTGCAAACCATGTTCTGAATATAGTTGTTAATACTTCTACTGGTAAAATACCATATACTATATGGCATGGTAGAAGACCAAACCTTGATTACCTGCACACGTTTGGCACCCCAGCTTGGGTCCACATTCCTGCACAACTCAGGAGTAAAGGCCAACATAGGGCTAGGCAATTATACTTTGTAGGTTACGAAGCTAACCACAGATCCTATCGTTTCTGGGAACGAGGCACAACTAATGTATATAACAGTGCGAGTGCAAAATTCCTTGAGCACGTTGGTTGGGATAGGTTAGAGCAAGAAACTGTTAATACTGATCCTCTAGTGTTTGAGGACTCCTCTGATAACGTAACTAGTAATGATAATGCATCTCCTGTAAATATAAAAGATGAAGAGGAGATAGGGGAGATAATAGAGGAATCAGAGGAAGGAAAGGAGTCTGAAATTCAAAGCCCTGTAATTCCTTGGCGTTCAATGCGTATCAGACATCCACCTGATCGCTATGAAGCTAGTATAGTATGTCAAGTTAGTGTAGAGCCATCTAACTATGATGAGATCAGGATGTATCCTGAAAAAGAACAGGCATCATGGAAAGCTGCAATGAACAGGGAGTTGAAGTCTTTGCAGAATCTTAAGGTTTATCAGAAAACAAAACTGCCACCTGGTGAGCAAGCTATAGGTTGTAAATGGATATATAAAATAAAGAAGGGAGTAGATGGAACTATAACCCATAAGGCACGTTTGGTTGCACAAGGTTTTGCCCAAACTACTGAGGATTATGACGAAGTGTTTGCACCCAGTCTAAGGGCAACTACTTTAAGAGCAGCTTTAGTATGGGCGGCTAAAAACCAATATATGGTTAATCATGTAGATGTTGAAACTGCATATTTACATGCTCCATTGCAACATACTATTTATTTAAGAATACCACCAGGATTGACCAGTGATAGAGACCATGATTGTTGGGAGTTAAAGAAAAGCCTCTATGGATTGAAACAATCAGGCTATGAGTGGAACAAATGTATAGTAAATGAGTTAAGTGCATTAGGTTTTGTAGCCAGTAATGCTGATCCTTGTTTGTTTAGAAGAGAACACAATGGAGCATTATCTTTTCTCTTATTATTCACAGATGATATTGCAATAATAACAAAAACTGAGTTAGAAGCACAAACTATCATTTCAAGATTGCAAAATAAATTCACAATTAGAAATCTTGGGGAAATAAGCCACTATTTGGGGTTAGATATTGTGAAAACGAATAGGGGTTTTAAGGTGTCACAAGCCAGTAAAATATCTCAGTTATTAAAGAGATACAATATGGAAATGTGTAAACCAGCTAAAACTCCGATGGCTATGGATTTTAAGGACACTAATGTTGAGAGTCCTGTATTTGATAAGACTATGTACCAATCTTTGATAGGAAGTCTTATGTATCTGAGTAATTGGACTAGACCTGATATTTCTTACTGTGTAAATCAATTAGCTAGGTACAACAATAATCCAACTGTTAGACACTGGCAATCAGCTGAACGAGTATTAAGGTATTTGAAGCAAACTATTCACTACTCGTTATATCTAGAGCCAAATCGTGAGTTAATCCTTACTGCATATGCAGATGCGAGTTTTGCCTCTGATTCAAACAGTCGTAAATCTACCTCAGGGTTGGCTGTAATGTTGGGTGATTCTTTAATTGGATGGAAGTCTATTAGACAAAAACACATAAGCTTATCTACAATGGAGGCTGAATTTTCATGTCTATCAGTGTTATGTACAGAACTGCTAGTGTACAAACAATTATTGTTAGATATGAGTTTAAATGTAAATGATCCATTTATTGTGTATGAGGACAATCAAGCTGCGATAAAGATGGCTAATAGTGCTGCAGTAAGAACAAGATCTAAACATACTGATCTTCGTTATTTAAATGTCAGACAATGTGTCAAAGATAAATTAATACAGTTAGAGTATTGTCCATCTGATGTAAATATTGCAGACCATTTTACGAAGGTACAAAGTGCTGTGAAACACAATGCTAATTGTGAAAGAATGTGCATAAGATTGTAAGAGTTATATATTATTCTACCCAAAGGGGAGAATGTTAGGCATATGGTGCTAGCCTACAATGTTGGGTTGAAAATATATTAACCATAATGCTATGGCTTTAAGTTGTTAATTGGCCAATGGGTGTGTAAGTGTTCTCATGGCCATAAGAGGAAGCTAGGAACGTAGCTTCTCTCTCTCTCTGAATTCACTGCTTTCTACTGTTACTGTTTTTGCTCTGCTGTTGGTTTACTACTGTTGTAAACCTGAACTGTGTATTGACCTCTGGACCGGTAAGAAGACTTTGTAGTTTGGATTACTCCTTGGACTGTTGCTATTGTGTATGACTTGGACTGTTTATTTTTGACTGTGCATTTTTGTTTTTACACCACCTCAAAGTAAAATACTTTTTGCTTTTAGAACTCAGTGTATTTCTGTGTGTGACTTTTACTGCTCTCAGTGCCCTTCCTTGTCTGTGCAACTCTTTGGTAGCACAAGGAGACCTCTGCACAATAAATTCCTTAACACCCATATTCCTAAATTTTCATGTACTAATGGAAGCTAGAGAAATTTGAACAGACATGCTGGTTCCTTTTAGGCCAAGATAGCGATATACCAACATTGCTATTAAAAGGGATGTGAAATGACCTAATTTTGATATGAATCAAGACGCAGTACTTGCCCTTCTCATTACCGACATTAATCAACCTCTATCCAATAGTTTTGCTTATTCATGGACAATTTATTTAATTAAATATCATTTATTTAATTATCATTTAATTAAATATCATTGGCTGAGACCAATTCTAGGACACAGATGAAGCAACAGCCACTTCTATGACTTTCACTTTTAACTTTATTTGCAAATATGTAAAATTATTCAGAAGCATTTCTTTGCTTTACTTTATATTCTGAAAAGAGACTTTTCTCATTTAAGTTACATTTTAAAATAATTTTTCTACATTTTGATCTTTGTGTGCTCTTTAAGCACAGAGTACAATCTTCACTTCTGCATTTCTCATGCCTTCTTTATACCGCAGTGCCTATTTGTATAATATTCATTAATTTCTTTTAATATTGACACATCAGGTAATGCACTTAATTTACCTACTCATCTCAAAACTGCAAAATGGAAAGCATGTGTTTGGATATGGCTCGGTTGGGTAGCAACAGTCGCTTTGGGCTACAAAATGCTAAAAATAGCTTGCTCTTTGCAGCAACTCAGGTATGAAAGAGTCAGACCATTCATAATAACTGCAATTAAAAGCACCTAGTGGGATGGAAATTCTCCTTCCTTTGGCCTGCCAATTTCATTTTAAATGACAAAGACTCTACAGTCATTTTCTAAACACACACACACCAGACAGCATTTATTTAAAGATGTTTGGATCCACAGCATATGAATGACTAAAAATAGATGGTTAATCAGAACAAAACAGTGTTGTAATTGAAGTGTGTATTTCAGACAAAACAGACTCAGAATAAGCAGTTTTCAAAGCAATGTTTTGCAACCAGGACAAATAACCTTCATCAAATCATTTGGGCACTTTTTTGTACAATTCTTTTGCAACCCTTTGCTTGAGAGTAACTAGATCAGTTTCCCCAGCCTAAAGTCCTTTTAATGTGTTGGACTTCTGGGAACTGAGGTCCAACAAATAAATGGATGTCACCAGATTAGGGAAATCTGCTTTAAATTACAAGATAGCTATTGGAGAGATTAGTTAGGGGAGAAACATTGTGGTAAAGAACATACAAGTTTCAACTATTTACATCACTATTTAAAAGGATCTCAGAGCACTTTGCTACTCTAAACTCATTAGAATCCAAGCCATTTAATAAATCAAAACAGTGGCAGAGTCTATGCAAATTAAAAAGTGTTCATGTATTTATTTGGATAATCAGAAACTTTCATTTATCAAAAAAGGGAATATAGCAAAAATAATCTTATAAACCCAAAATGCAATAAAAAGTGTTTGTAGTTGAAAATAGCATTAAGAGACCTTTACAAGTAGAGCTCTAAAGATAACGCTCTAACGATAATGATCAACTTAAATTGTTAAAATAAATAGAAAAATAGATGATTTGCCCAGGTAAAAACAGTTATTAAGAAGACCTAGTCACATCAGAAATATAATGCTTCATATTATTAAACTCCTGACAGATGCAGAATGGTTCCCAATTTGGATGACTTTAAAAGTAAATTTGACAAACTCATGAATTATTAATAACTACACATCACTACATCCAGTATCAGATACAAGTTTATGTCTAAACACAGTTACTGAGGAACATTAGAAGGGTTCTGTTGCAGGTATGCCCTATTTCTCATAGGTTATTAAGAACAGAATGATGGACTAGATTTGATCTGACGGACTATGACCCTTGTTATGTTCTTTGGCAGTTCAGATATACAGCCAATCAGAATGATGAATATTATAGATATACTGAAAGACTGATCCAGGATATGCTTCATAGAGCATGTGATCTTCAAAAATTAGAAAAAGCCATTTGTTCTACAATTCAGGTAGATTGCTGGAAAATTATTTTTACCATCAGCAGATATATTGTCCCCAAAATTTTGCATATAAATTATCTATGAATTTCTATGCAAGAGATAAGGCTAATTGGGTTAAACCGCATCATAATTTGATACAGCTAATCTAAATCTAAATTCTTAGTAAAGGCTGAAATAAAAGAACATTATGCTACTCTTGAATACAGATAGTACAGACACTAGATATTTATAACATTGACATAATCACAGTATATATTATTCTCCACATACATACTGAAAAAAATATTTTATCTGAGAGAATATCTTAACATATGAATAGAGGAAAATTGATTTTTTCTATAAATGCACTAGAAAAGCCAATGAACAAAGAATTGTCAATTGTTTATTTATTAGATATTTTTAGCTTTTAGTTTATTTGTTCATCATGCGTCTGTTGATCTCATCATTAAATGTAACATACACAGCAACAGTGCAAAATGATCCAGTGAGTGAATTATTCATGAGAAATCCCATATTTCTTACTAGTATTAGAACATAAGAATAAATTATTAGATACAAGAATAACAGAATCAGAGCATCTAGGCAGTGCCAATTCATATAATTTCTAAGCCTTACTTTCAATCCCTAAAAACTATATTTTCTCCATCTTAATCTAACATGACAAACATCAACCAGATGCTCACAGGTGAGAAGGTAGACAGATTAGATGAGCCAATAGCAGGGATAGAGAGCCTAGACATGATATGAAGTGATACCTGTTTCTCTTACATTTAAAAACAAATAGCCATTTTTTTATCCCATTTGTGAAACTTGTGCACTTTGAAAAGTTATTCTAAATAAATCTAAACCAATCAGGTGTCTATAAACATTAGAATCAACTCTTCTCAGTATGGAAATCATGTTGGAACTGCCTTCCATACATGTTTTGAAGACAAACCTTGTTTGTCTGTTTCTACGTCCACAAAAGAGGTGGTCACCTGTTTCCACCTAAAGAAAAGAGGTGGTCACCCTAATCCACCCCCAACCCCTCAAGAGTTAAATGCCCATGAATTTGGACTGATATTTTTCATTGTTGTTGTTAGCTGCGAAGTCGTGTCCGACCCATTGCGACCCCATGGACAACGTTCCTCCAGGCCTTCCTGTCCTCTACCATCTTTTGGAGTCCATTTAAGCTCATGCCTACTGCTTCAGTGACTCCAGACAGCCACCTCATTCTCTGTTGACCCTTTCTTCTATTGCCCTCAATCTTTCCCAGCATTAGGCTCTTCTCCAGTGAGTCCTTCCTTTTCATTAGGTGGCCAAAGTATTTGAGTTTCAACTTCAGGATCTGGCCTTCTAAAGAGCAGTCAGGGTTGATAGGCAGGGTGACAGTATACAGCCTTGCCAGACTCCTTTCCCAATTTTGAACCAATCAGTGGTTCCGTGTCCAGTTCTCACTGTTGCTTCTTGACCCACATATAGGTTTCTCTGCTGGAGTCTAGCTTGTAGGATTTTAAGCATAACTTTACTAGCATGTGAAATGAGTGCAATGGTGCGATAGTTTGAACATTCTTTGGCACTGCCTTTCTTTGGAATTGGAATGTAAACTGATCTTTTCCAATCCTGTGGTCACTGTTGAGTTTTCCAAATTTGCTGGCAAATTGAGTGTAGCACTTTTATTACATTGTCTTTTAAGATTTTGAATAGCTCAGCTGGAATACTGTCACCTCCACTAGCTTTGTTGTTGCTCAGATTTCTTAAGGCCCACTTCACTTCACATTCTAGGATGTCTGGCTCAAGGTCAGTGACCACCCCAGCATGGTTATCAGGGACACTAAGCTCATTTTTGTATAGTTCCTCTGTGTAATTTTGCCACCTCTTCTTAATCTCTTCTGCCTCCGTTAGGTCCCTGCCATTTTGGTCCTTTATCATGGCCATCTTTGCATGAAACATTTCCTTCATATCTTCAATTTTCTTAAAGAGATCTCTGGTCCTCCCTATTCTATTGTTTTCTTCTTTCTTTGCACTGTTCATTTAAGAAGGCATTCTTATCTTTTCTAGCTATTCTCTGGAATTCTGCATTCAATTGGGCGTATCTTTCTTTTTCTCCATTGCCTTTCACTTCCCTCCTTTCCTCAGCTATTTGCAAGGCTTCCTCAGACAGCCACTTTGCTTTCTTGCATTTCTTTTTCTTTGGGATGGTTTTGGTTGCTACCTGTTGTACAATGTTGCGAACCTCTGTCCATAGTTCTTCAGGCACTCTGTCTATCAGATCTAATTTCTTAAATCTATTTGTCACCTCTACTGTACGTTCAACAGGGATATGATTTAATTCATACCTGGGTGGCCTAGTGCTTTTTCCTACTTTCTTCAGTTTAAGCCTAAACTTTGCAGTGAGAAGCTCATGGTCTGAGCCACAGTCAGCTCCTGGTCTTGTTTTTACTGACTGTATAGAGCTTCTCCATCTTTGGCTGCAGAACACATAGTCAATCTGATTTCTGTGTTGACCGTCTGGTGATGTCCATGTGTAGAGCCGTCTCTTTGGTTGTTGGAAAAGAGTGTTTGCTATGACCATCATATTGTCTTGACAAAATTCTATCAGCCTGTGCCCTGCTTCATTTTGTACTCCAAGGCCAAACTTGCCTGTTATCTGGTTATCTTTTGGCTTCCTACTTTAGCATTCCAATCCCCCATGATGATAACGATATCAATTTTTGGTGTTAGTTTTATAAGGTGCTGTAGGGCTTCACAGAACCGGTTAATTTCATCCTCTTCAGCACCGGTGGTTGGGGCATAGACTTGGACTACTGTGATATTGAATGGTTTGCCTTGGATTCAAACTGAGATCATTCTGTCATTTTGGGGATTGTATCCCAGTATTGCTTTTCCTACTCTTTTATTCACTATGAAGGCTACTCCATTTCATCTGAGGGATTCTTGCCCACAGTAGTATACCTGATGGTCATCTGAATTAAATTCACCCATTCCTGTCCATTTTAGTTCACTGATTCCTAAGATGTCGATGTTCAGTCTTGTCATCTCTTGTTTGACCACGTCCAGCTTTCCTTGATTCATGGATCTTACATTCCAGGTTCCTATGGAGAAAAAATCTTTACAGCATCACACTTTCCTTTCACCGTTAGATACATCCACAGCTGAGCGTCCTTTCGGCTTTGGCCCAGTCGCTTCATTCTTTCTGGTGCTACTAATACGAGCCCTCTTCTCTTCCCCAGTAGCATATTGGATGCCTTCTGACCTGGGCTCATCTTCCAGCATCACATCTTTTTGCCTTTTGGTACTGTCCATAGGGTTTTCATGGCAAAGATACTGGAGTGGGTTGCCATTTCCTTCTCCAGTGGATCACATTTTGTCAGAACTCTCTGCTATGACCTGTCCATCTTGGGTGGCCCTGCATGGCATAGTTCATACTGTCAACGCTGCTAATATCGAATGTTATTGCTTGACAAGAGATGAAGAAGTAGCAATTTCATATGTTAATCTTGTGTATTGCTTTAAGAGATTTAGTTTAAGGTTGGGAGGGGGGATGAGTAGGATTGCACTTTCAAGGCCATCTCTAACTAGAGAAAATAAGACCTTGGCGGGTTTTCTAATGGAAGGGAAACTGATTCTTTAAATTAATTGGAGAATATGATTAATGACAAAATTAGAAAGGTGGAGAATTGTGTTTTAATATATTGTGCAAGGGGTGGAGACTTCAGATTCCAGCTTCTTTCGAGTAAGCATTTGCCGGTGTATTAGGCTAATAAGGAACTTTTAAGGTAAACAATGCCTCAGAGTCACTTGAAAAGCCCATACATCAGAAACCTGACATTAAGCTGGAATCCACACTACTTTTTAAACTAATTAGGGAGTCCTGACCTCACATCGCTGTCTCCAAGTTTGGGAGGCAGTCTGGCAAAGAGTTGAGGAAGATCCCATAATGGAGGGAGAAAAATTGCCTGAAGCCAGCTCCCTGGCACCAGCAGCCACCCCAGGCGGGGAAAGGCCAGCGAAGAAGCCGGCAGGGAAAGAGTTTCAGCAATCCTCCCAGCTGGGAACTAGACCCAAACAACCAGGAGAATTGGTCTGGTCGTCAGAGTGGATTAAGCCCAGCAGAGACTCCAGGCGCCTCAGAGCAGTCAGGCCAGCTGAGATTGAATACTCGGGTGAGTGGAAAATCCTGTCTGCAGATCAGACTGCCTGCCAGACCCAGGAGTCCCCTGCCAAGCCCTCCAGACCCATAGAGACAGAGGACCCCAGCCTGGGGCTTCTGCAGCAATGGGAGGTTGGGAAGCCCCCACAAATGAAAGGCCAACAACCTCTGAGCTTGCCCCAGCTAATAGAAGCCTTGCAACAGCTGGGGGTGGTACAGAAGCCTGGAGATCAGGAGCTGGTGGGAGGACAACAGCAAGGGTGGCAGCAGCAGGACCCAAAAGTGCAACCCCTGAACATACAGCAGGACCAGTGGGGACAGCAGCAGGGGGGGGCCCTGGCAGCCATTAAATCAGCAACCAGAGTGGGCCCAGCAGCACCTGGAGACACAACAACAGCAGTGGGGGCCCTGGCAGCCGGTGAATCAACAACCAGGAGGGGGCCTGCAGCAGTGGGGCCCCCAGCAACCGTTGATCCAACAATCAAGGAGGGGTGCAGTTCACAGCAAAATTTTGGAGAAACTTTCTTAAATTAATTGGATCATCTCAAGGCCTATCAACTGCTTTTCACCCAGCTACTAACAGAGCTGCAGAATCCGCCAACAAAATGGGGGAACAATACCTTAGATGCTACATCTCTTACTAACAAACAAACTGGACCGACCTCCTCCCTTTTGCAGAGGTGGCTTACAATAATTCAGTGCATAGCAGCACCGGCTACACTCCTTTCCCTGTAGCCACAGGGAAAGAATTCAACCCCATACCGGAATACCCTCAGTTACCCTCCGCTTCCTGGACTCTTGATCATTGGGTGAGGGGTTGGGAAGAAGTTTGGAAAAATACAAAGGTGGCCTTAAAAAAGACTTTTGAGACCTACAAAAAGCAAGCTGACAAAAAGAGATCTCCCCAAAGAACATTCCAAGTTGGGGAAAAGGTCTATTTGTTGACCAAATACTTACGCCTTAAACTACCCAATAAGAAATTGGGACTGAAATTCTTGAGGCCTTTCTCCATTGTGAAAATCATCAACCCGGTCACAGTAAAATTGAAATGACCCAGACTTTTGGGGAAAATTCAACCGGTGTTCCATTGTAGCTTGCTGAAACCTTTTCAAACCTCCACTTTAAGACCTCCCCCTAAGAAAGTACCTGGACCCCTCATGGTAGCAGATCAGACCCATTATGAAGTGAAATGTATTCTTGATTCTAGAATCTTTAAGGGAAAATTGCAATACCTTGTACAATGGAAGGGATACCCAGTGTCTGAAGCCATTTGGGTAAAATCTACTGATGTGAAAGCTTTCAGACTTATCAAAAGGTTTTATGAGAAACACCCCAACAAACTGAAAGCCAGTTCCTAACTTGTGTTTTGTTTACATTACAGGATCTGTCCTTTTTGTAAGGTGGGCCGGATGTCAATGCTGCTAACATTGAATGTTATTGCTTGACAAGAGATGAAGAAGTAGCCATTTCATATGTTAAACTTGTGTATTGCTTTCAAAGATTTAGTTTAAGATTGGGAGGGAGGACGAGTAGGATTGCACTTTCAAGGCCATCTCTAACTAGAGAAGATAAGACCTTGGCGGGTTTTCTAATGGAAGGGAAACTGATTCTTTAAATTAATTGGAGAATATGATTAATGACAAAATTAGAAAGGTGGAGAATTGTGTTTTAATATATTGTGCAAGGGGCGGAGACTTCAGATTCCAGCTTCTTTCGAGTAAGCATTTGCTGGTGTATTAGGCTAATAAAGGATTTTTAAGGTAAACAATGCCTCAGAGTCACTTGAAAAGCCCATACGTCGGAAACTTGATACATAGCTTCATTGAATTACGCAAGCCCCTTCGCCATGACAAGGCAGTAATCCATGAAGGGGGATATTTTTCATAGCTAAACACTAATGCCTCCTCAATTAATTGGGTCTATTTGCCTTCTTCTCACATTATTTTCTTTCTTTTTTTTAAAGAACTGTCCAGACTGTTTATGAAAGGTTTGCATATTTTGTAAGTTCTTATTTTTAAAAAGCCATCAAAATTGGACCATATGCTTGTACACAGTGCAGAGGCTGAACTCAATGAGCTAGGAGCTTCTAGAACAGGAGTATCAAACTTGCCCTGTCACATGTCATGACATATCACGACTTTTTCCCCCTTGCTGGAGCTGGGGTGGGTGTGGCTTCTGCGCGACGCATCTGGCCTCCGGGCCAACAGTTTGACACCCTTGTTCTAGAAGCTACTCTACAGCTCCTGAACCTGAATCATCAGAAGGAACTGCTACTGAAGAGCAAAGTGGTATTATTTGCTTTTAAAAGCCAAATAGCCTGAATTTACCAAGAAATCATTCCATCCTGTCAACCCATCAAGATCCCTTCCCCTATTAGCTATCTCACCTGCTCCCTAAGCTTTTCCACTTTTCTTGGGCTCTCATAGTGCTGAAACAATATGCTCTTGTAATCCTAAATGAGATAGTTCAGGATGTCTACTTGGCTCTTTTATTTTTCCAGTTATCTGCCAAGGTAAACCTTTATAATCTCAGAAGTCAGAATAAAAAATACACTAAAGTGTATCTGTCACAATGAAAACAATCTTGAATCTGGTAAAAGAAAAAGTCCTCATAATTTTTAGTACATATTGTGACATCATAAGCAAAAGAACCAAAAATCTATAGATAGATTTACCTTCACTGATTATCCATTTTAAAAACATAATGTAAGTAGCCTTAGGGTCACCATGTGCGAATTGGGTGGCCATATAAAGATGTCTGATAAATAATATTTTTTCCTCTTATGGAATCAACAGTATTGCTCAGAGATTTTTTTCCCTGGCCCTAGTCATTTGAAAATATTATAACACTTATCTGTTTTTATGTCTTAAAGTAGATGAGAGGAAGCAGCAGGATATTTCTGCTGCACCCACCCAATCATATTCCCATTACTCATCCTGTCTTCTTCATAAAAGAAGTATGTGCTTAACACCTTCAGTGTCCAACACATGGCTGAAAGGCAAGCCAATATGCTAAACAGAACAAGCCAAGGAAGCAGTCCTGTTTTTTTCACAATGCTATTGTAATTTGGAGAAGACAAATGTAGAACATATACTGTATTTTCTTTGAAAAAACCCACTTGGATGCTGGGCTCTGATTGATGACAATCCTGAAGCTCTGCTGAAGAGGGTAATAATAGTAATAAAAAAGCCCACCCCTGCAGACCTTTTAATATTTATTATTAACCTCTGCTTTCCTTGTTTGTTTCATATTGCCTCTGAGCCAGGTGTAGTCAGAAAACAGAAAAACTTTATGGAGTAGTACAAGTATACATTTTTGGACAGCAGTGCATGAATTTTGAAAGAAGATTTGCTTGGTTTAGCTTTTTCTTGGAAGTTGACCCATGATGTCGATAGATACATACCGTAAATATCTTGCTTCTAGAATAATATGCATTCAAGCGATACTATTGTCTCAAATATTTCTATGTCCACTGCTGCATTAAATATTGTTGTTTAAATAGCATTGTGGTTTCCTGATAGCTGAATACTCATGATGACACATGTCTGAAATATGTATTAAATCATTTGCTGCTATGTAATATTTTATTAGGATCATAAAAAGAGCATATAAGCTTTAGAATTCTCCAAAAGATTTTCCATCAAGCAAAGAAAAGCAAAAACTCTAAAAATTTCAACCATGAAACCTACTGCCTAGATTGATTTAATTATCTAAACCTATTTTTTCTTTGCTGGAAACTGGCAAAAAAGTCACAAATCACAATTATGTGACCACAGGATCTTGCAACCAGTCATAAGGATGAGCTGGCTGCCAAGCCCTCAAAATGTGGTCATGCATCCATGAGGGAGGCGGGGTGCAATATTTTTTGTCAGCTAAAAAGGCTTTGCAGACTGAAAAACAACTTTTCTGAGGTCATTGCAACTATGAATGGTCACTAAATGACCAGTTGTAAGCCAAGAACTACCTATGTTCAGGAACAAAGGTGTATAATCCTTTGTCTCAACTGGTTTCACATGACTAGCAAAGTCCGCAAGCTGACAACAATGTGTACTTTGTTTTTTATCCATATGTGTAATGAAATTCTTCCATGTCAATTATTAATAATTCAGTCATACAATTAAATTTTTCAGTTTACAGTTGGGGATGCAGAATTGAATCCGGGAGATAAAGTACTTAGCTAGATATATCAGTTTATGGATGAGCTGGATTTTGAACTTAAGCTTCCTTACTTTACATCCATATGCTCTCCCTGGGCAGTGAAAATGTGCTTTGCTTTTACTATTTTATTTATTTATTTATTTTTATTACATTTATATCCCGCCCTTCTCCGAAGACTCAGGGCGGCTTACAAGCTTAGCAGTAGCCTTCATTCTATGTATATGCCTGCTTGTTAGGGCTTTCACACACACACCCAAGAGGCATTATTACAAAGTCAGCTTATTGCCCCCAACAATCTGGGTCCTCATTTTACCTACCTCGGAAGGATGGAAGGCTGAGTCAACCTTGAGCCTGGTGGGATGCGAACCTGCACTAATTGCAGGCAGCTGGTGTTACTTAAGGAGGCATTAGCCCACTGCTCCACCAAGGCTCTAACCAAGAGGCTCAGTATAAACTGTTTAATTGTTGCAGTATTCAGAAAAGTAAAAAAAATGGATGTAAGTGGACATTCTTTGATTATTGAAGTGATAGTATATTTTTGCTTACTAAAATGTGCATTCGATGTGCTCTTTCCCCAGTCTCTGTAAGAATGGAAGAGAATCAGAATCTTCATCAATGACTTAAAGATGAGGGAATAGAAGGGGAACTCATCAAATTTGCAGATGACACTAAACTGGCAGCAGCCAAAAGAGCTAATTCAGTACAATCCTGGGTTGTATAAACAGAGGGATAGAGTCAAGATCACGTGAAGTATTAGTACCACTTTATAAAACCTTACTGAGACCACACCTGAAATACTGCAACCAATTTTGGTCACCATACTACAAAAAAGATGTTGAGACCTTGGAAAAAGTTCAGAGAAGAGCAACTAAGATGATCCAAGGCCTGGAGACTAAAAAATATGAAGAACAGCTGCAGGACTTGAGTTTGGCTAGACCAGGGGTAGGCAACCTCGGCTCTTTTATGACTCATGGACTTCAACTCCCAGAATTCTTGAGTCAGCTATGCTATGCTGACTCAGGAATTCTGGGAGTTGAAGTCCATGAGTCATAAAAGAGCCGAGGTTGCCTACCCCTGGGCTAGACTAAAGAAAAGAAGAAATAGGGGTGACATGATAGCAGTATTCCAGTATTTGAGAGGCTGCCACAAAGAAGAGGGGGTCAAATTATTCTCCAAAGCACCACAGGCAAGGACAAGAAACAATGGTTGGAAACTGATCAAAGAGAGAAGCAACCTGGAATTAAGAAGTAAGTTCCTAACAGTGAGGACAATCAACCAGTGGAACAGTTTGCCTTCAGAAATTGTGGGCGCTCCATCACTGAAGGTTTTTAAGAAGAGACAGGATAGTCACTTGTCTGAGATGGTATAGGTTCTCCTGCTTGAGTGTGGTGGTGGGGGCTGGATTAAAAGACTAGAAGGTCCCTTCCAGCTCTATTCTATTCTACATTTAACGGCAAGAGTAGCTAAGTGGTCCAGCAAGGGAACAAAGTGCACAACTCATTTCCTCAAAATGTTCTTAAATCTGTGTTAACTAACTCTGATATCTGCTATGACAGCAAAAGCATTCAAACATTTCCAAACATATAGTTCTTTGATTGTGTTTGGCAAATTTCCTAAAGATTAACTAAATAATGGATCAAAATAGGCATGCTTCAAGTGTGTTTGTCAGAATTTAAAGAGAAGTGTCATTTTCCCAAAGCTTTGTTTCTACACATGCAGGGATTTTTATCTACTCTTTCTCTTTCTTTTTCTCTTTCTCAATTTATAAAATAATGAGGTGAAGCAAATTTTGGTGTAGAAATATTGGAACTAGAAATACTGAAAAATTAAAAAACATGGATTATAAGACAGAGAAGAACAACTAAAATGGAAATACAAATAAGACATTGACTTTGATAAGTAGTTTTATTGGATGTACCAAAGAAGTTGGTTAAAGCCTTGAAAATTAAGGTGATAGTGGATAGCACTATCTAGCAGTGGATAGTAACAGTAGTGGATATAGTTCTCTGCAATATGAACATTACTAGCTTTGATTTAGATCTACATCACCCCTGGCTCTTTTGAGCAATGAATGGGATACAAGAGGTTATTTATTTATATTTCATGTTTCTAGACTGCCTCTCTGCCTCAGGGAGGAGCTCAGGGTGGTGCACAGTATAATCGTCATAGGGTTAGTTTTGTAGGTTGGTTAAAATTTCTTTGCAAGATGGCATGAAGTTGGCAACCTGAAAGAAGCAATTGTGTGCCCTTTCTCAAAGAAGCTATCTCTTAATCCAGCTTTATTTAAGAACTAGGTGTTTTTAATCTCTGCTTTGGGAAAAAAGTTGTCGAAAAGATGGTAGAGTATCATCAACAAAGAGTGATACAGCAAGAACATTATATAGATGCTTTTCAATTCAAGTTCAGACACAGGCATGGATGGAAACAGCATTTGTTGCCATGGTAGATTACTTACAGTATGTCAGGACCTTGAGGGTGGAAGTTCATCTCTTTTGTTTTGTTGGAGATTTCAGAAGACTTTGATAAAATCAATCATGGTATCTTACTGGACCAAGCTTTTTCCTTTAACATCTATATAAAGCTGCTAGAATAAGTTATTATCAGTTTGTAGAGAAATATCATCAATACACTGATGATGCTTAACTTTACATTAATTTTACATTTCCACCTAAGCTGAAAGCCTTGAACCAATGGAGGGTGTCAGGGTTTGGATAGATTAAAACAAGCTCAACTGAACTGAAACAGTTATTTTGTCCAGAATTCTGTAGTCTATTCTGTGGTAAGGTGTTATTGCCACTCTGCAAGTATTATGTGTGTTTTTCAGCCTCTCCATTGGTTGCCCGTGGGCTTTCAGATCAAATTCAAAGAGTTGGTTTAACATTTAAAGCCAAAATGGCTAGATGCTAGAGTACACTAGGGACCATCTCCTTCAGGAACAATGTGCCTGTTCCACACCTTCATTCAGGCAGAAGATGCTGAGGGGCCTGCCCCTATGAGAATTCAGAGAATTCAGCCTTTCTCTGCAGTGTCTATATACCTCACCCACTAAGGTTTGCCTGGCACCTTCATTTAAGGGCTTCCAGAAATTGGTAAATGCCATTTTGTTTGAGTGGATTTAATAGGATTAATAGGATTTTTGGAGGACCATTATTGTTTTAATTTGTGTTTTTAATTTTTTCAGTTTTGTAAAACTGTTTTTATATTTTATAATATAAAATAATTTTGTATCTAATTTTATAAACATATTTTTATATTTTATATCAACTTTCAGGAGGTGTGACTAAGCCAGGCACTTCATAATGGTACTTCTTTAAATAAATGAAAATAAACTTATCTTTATACGAGTGATAGGGAAATGGTATAATTTATGGTGTACATTTTAGCAAACAGCTACATTTGAAAATATGGCTACGCAAACCAGTCTAAATATTAGCAAACTTAAATAGCAGAAGCCATTTAAAGTAATCATTGCAAGTATTACAAAGAATCAATAGTTCAGCACTGCATACTAATGGGCCATTGATTTAAGAAAACATACAATGTATTTTGGACTTACTTTTCTCCTAGTCAAGTTTCAAGTGTTCTATATAGCTGGTCAAGAGTTTCTTTTAAAATTAATGAGTAAGCTGAGTTGTAAGTACACGCTGTTAAATGACATATCAATTATCTACAGCAATCTGCTCTTTATTTATACAATAGAGTTTTCTGGCAAAAACTTGAACTGGAAATGGTCTGGGATATCTGTGATATTATCTCACGTTGTCTTCCTTTTTGTTGTGTATTTACAGGTTATTAATGTTAACATAAGTATAATTGAATACAGGGCTGAGGTAAAAGCCGCGGCAGCTTTTGACAGCTGTCAAAAGCTGCCGGACAGAACCATGCAGGCGCCGCCGTCTGACAGCTCTCGGCTGTCAGAATCACCTGGCAACCGCACATGCTACCGATGACAGCTCCAAGCTGTCAAAACCCAGCCGGCTCCGATTGGCGAAGCAGACGGCGCGGGAAACCGGCTCAGCCCTGATTGGTCGAGATGTTGACAGCTGCGAGTATAAATAAGAGCGCTGTTCTTCTGTTCCTTGCCTGGTTCTTAATAAAAGTTAAGTTGCTTAACTTTGCTGTCTCGCCTGCTCTCTTCGATAAAGCACTGGCGACGAAGGTGGGATGCCTGCTTGCATAGCTGAAGTCACCGCCTAAGGGGAGAAGAGATTTTTTCCCTTAGCCTGAGCTAGTCACTCGCTGAAGTCACTTGGAAGCCTAGCTTCCACTCAACGCAAGCAGCTGCACCCACGACTAGACAGACAGCATGACGAACCACGGCCACATTCGCGAGTTCAACACTCGCCACCCAGAATGCTGGGAATCTCATCTAGGCCAGGTAGAAGGATACCTGGTGGTGAAGAAGATTACGGACGACCGGGCGAAGGCAGCCGCCCTCCTCTGGCTCAGCGGGCCCGCCGTCTACGATGCCGCTGTGGGACTCTTCAGTCCAGAACCAATCGCTACAATCTCCTACGCTGATCTCACCGAGGGGCTGAGTAAACACTTCATGCCCACGAAGTCAGAGCTCTTCTGGAGGGTAAATTTCGCCCGAAGAGTACAGCTCCCTGACGAGCCCGCCAACGACTTTATAACCTGGGTCAGACACGCAGCACGGCGATGTCGGTTCCCTGATTTAGAGGACCGAATCCGGGACCAAATTGTCATTGGGCTTAAAGATGAGCGGCTGAGGAAGAAGCTGATCGCCAAGCCCGCACTGACACTGGCTGAAGTGGCAATGGAAGTCATCGCCTACGAGGACAGCCACGGGGACAACCAACGTTCCCCTGATAGCGGGCCCAGTGGGTCCGTGCACCAGGAGGACGGCGGTTTCAGCGGTCCAGAGGATGACGACGTCTCCATGGACATCGATGCTGTGCAGCGGTGATTCGAAAGGCTCAGGCTGCAATGTAACAACCGAGGGGGCCCTGCCAACAACCAAAAGAGCGCCAGCTACCAGCCAAACAGGGCTAAATGTGCCAGCTGCGGCGGAAGCCACCCGAGAGCAGCGTGCCGGTTCCGCAGTGCCAAGTGCCATGGATGCGGGAAAACAGGTCACCTCAAAGCCGTGTGCCGCAGCCGAAGCCGAGAGAATCTGCATGAATTGGAGGTGACGTCCGCAGGTATGAACCAGCCCACACCCAGGGTCAGGCACAAATCCAAACCCCTAGTACAAAATGTGAAGGGAAAAGTGAGGGAGCACACAGTCCACAGCACCCTTAAGCCCAAAGTCAAGGTGGACGTCCTAATTCACGGAATTCCCTGTGAGATGGAAGTGGACTCTGGGTCCTCCGTCTCACTCATTTCTTGGCAAACTTACAGGGACATTTGTAACCGCAGCAGAAAATGGCCCGCCCTTCGCCCCACTAAACTCCGCCTAGCAGATTTCCAAAAAACGCCCATTAAACTCCGGGGAAAGGCTTCCGTCCCAACGGAGTTTAAGCAATTTAAAGGACCCCTTACTATACTAGTGACCCAGGAAAACAGGACCAGCCTGCTAGGGCTGGACTGGTTTGAGGCGCTAGGGATAGCGTTGACAGGCGTCAATGCCACTCAGCTGTCAAAATTAGAATCCGTCTGCCTTCAATTCGTGGACGTTTTTGACAGCTCACTAGGAAAATACACAGGACCGCCTGTATCCTTAAAACTAAACCCGAATGTATTGCCTGTCAGAATCAAGGCGAGAAGAGTTCCCTTCGCCTTGAGAGAAAAAATAGAAAATGAACTAGACCGGTTAATTAACTTAGGGGTCCTAGAGCCAGTAGAAGGGGCCGAATGGGAGACACCCATAGTGACCCCAATTAAGCCCAATGGCCAAATCAGATTATGTGCTGACTATAAAGCGACCCTAAACCGCGCATTAAACGCCCATGCCTACCCGGTCCCGGCTGTCAAAGACATCCTCGCGGCCATTAAGTCAGGCGCCATTTTCGCTAAGTTAGACTTGGCGCAGGCGTATTTACAGCTGCCTGTCACCCCTGACACCGCCTTAGCACAGACAATTGTCACGCACAAAGGAGCGTTTAAAATCAACCGCCTTCAGTTCGGCATCTCTGCAGCCCCAGGGATCTTCCAAGAAATCATGGAAAAAACACTTAAAGGGATCCCTGGGGTCTGTCCATATTTCGATGATATCCTAATTGCAGGGGAATCAGAAAACGACTTAGCGGACAAATTAACAAAAGTACTCCTTAGATTCAGGGAGGCTGGCCTTAAATTAAAACGAGACAAATGCTCCATAGGGGTGCCCTCAACGGAGTTTTTAGGGTTTAAAATTGACGCAAAAGGAATTCACCCCACTGAAACAAAAATAAAAGCCATTAAGACAGCACCAACCCCCAAAAATAAGCAGGAACTGCAAGCCTTCCTAGGTTTAGTTAATTTTTACCATACCTTCCTACCTCACAAAGCCTCCATCGCTGAACCCCTCCACAGGCTATTAGATAAAGGCAAACCCTGGATTTGGTCACCTCAGCACGACAACAGTTTTAAACTTCTAAAAAATTTACTCACTAGCAACGCTACGGTGGCACTGTTCAACGAACAGCTACCTTTATGTCTGGCTTGCGATGCCTCTCCCTACGGCATTGGAGCAGTCCTAAGCCACTTAACTAAGGAAGGTTCGCAAACCCCTGTAGCGTTCTATTCTAGAACGCTGTCAAAACCTGAGCGCAATTACGCTCAAATTGATAAAGAGGCTTTAGCTATAGTTGCTAGTGTAAAAAAGTTTCATGACTACCTATATGGTCGTCCATTTACCATTTTTACGGACCATAAGCCTCTATTAGGAATCTTTACAGTAAACAAACTAACACCCCAAATATTATCTCCCCGCATCCTGAGATGGTCTACCTTTTTGTCAGCCTATTCATTCACCTTAGAATACAGACCAGGGAAAAGCATGGGCCATGCTGACGGGCTTAGCAGACTGCCCCAACCAATTATCGACCCAGACCCTGCACCAGCTGGAAAGATACTGGCTATCTCTGAACTGCCTGAATGCCCATTATCTGTCAAGGACATTTCTGCAGCCACAGCTGCAGACAAAACACTGGGCAGAGTCTTAGGCTATGTCACGTCAGGCTGGCAATCCACACCCCCAGACCCAGAATTCCAACCTTATATTTTGAAACAAAAAGAATTATCCACCCATCAAGGATGTTTATTATGGGGCAGCAGGGTAGTAATACCAGAAAAGCACAGATTAAAGGTGTTAGAAAGCCTCCACGAAGGTCACCCGGGCACCGTCAAAATGAAAGCTCTGGCCAGAAGCTACGTCTGGTGGCCAGGATTAGACAAGCAAATAGAAGCACATGTGGCTGGGTGTTATCCCTGCCAACTTGTCAGAGCAGCCCAGCCCCAAGCTCCCATACACAGATGGGAAACAACCAAGACACCCTGGTCACGCATCCACATAGACTTTGCAGGTCCATTCCAAGGACAAACATTCCTAATAGTCGTGGATAGCTATTCCAGATGGCTTGAGGTGGCCCCAGTAACAAGCACAACTTCTGCAGCCCCAATACAGGTTTTAAGGGGGTTGTTCGCCACACATGGGCTTCCGGATGTATTAGTCTCTGATAACGGCCCCCAATTTACTTCCTACGAATTCCAGAGTTTCACAACGGCGAACTCTATTAGGCACACCACCACGGCTCCGTTTCACCCATCCACTAACGGCTTGGCTGAGGTGATGGTGAAGTCGACCAAAGAGGCACTGCGGAAAATCATCACCGGCAACTGGCACCGCAGACTTGCTCAATTCCTTTTATCACAACACACCACCCCCTGCACAACTACAGGGAAGTCTCCAGCAGAACTTCGCTGGGGCAAGAGACTAACTACCAGATTGGACCGTTTACATCCCGACAGATCCCCACCAGACCCAGAGCTTCCCCTCCAGTACAGAACTCTCAGTACGGGGCAAGCTGTCTGGGCCAGGGACTACAGAGGGGGCAATAAATGGACACAGGGGGTCGTCTTAGAACGAACAGGTCCCCTATCATACATCATTGACACGGGAAATAATTCCCACATCCGCAGACACATAGACCAACTTCGGCGTCGCAGCCCACAAAATATGGGGGAGAGGGGGAACCTGGAAATGCAATCTGAACCACAGCCGCTGGCAAATGCACATCAAGACACCCCTGAACAATTGACACCATTACAAAACCCAGCACAACGAGACTTCTTCCATCAAGGAAACCCAGAAGCAAGAGGGTCAAGCCCCCCACCCCCCGAGCCTGATTCCAACACATACCAAGAAAAAGAACATACGGAAGAACCCATTTCCCAATGGTCCGAAAGAATAAAAAGACCCCCCACTTATTTAGAAGACTACGAATGGGGCAACCCCAAAAAGAAACAATCGGGGAAACGACAACTCAATCAGAGGGAGGGGTAAGGGGTGTTGTGTATTTACAGGTTATTAATGTTAACATAAGTATAATTGAATACAGGGCTGAGGTAAAAGCCGTGGCAGCTTTTGACAGCTGTCAAAAGCTGCCGGACAGAACCACGCAGGCGCCGCCGTCTGACAGCTCTCGGCTGTCAGAATCACCTGGCAACCACACGTGCTACCGATGACAGCTCCGAGCTGTCAAAACCCAGCCGGCTCCGATTGGCGAAGCAGACGGCGCGGGAAACCGGCTCAGCCCTGATTGGTCAAGATGTTGACAGCTGCGAGTATAAATAAGAGCGCTGTTCTTCTGTTCCTTGCCTGGTTCTTAATAAAAGTTAAGTTGCTTAACTTTGCTGTCTCGCCTGCTCTCTTCGATAAAGCACTTTTGGTGGGAGCTGCGGCAGTGAACTACAAGAAAGGGAACAAACCCTTTTACTCCTTCAGTCATCTCTCTCCCTCCCTATGTGTATGTGTCTATATGCATACTGTCTTCCATTCAGTAGCCCAGTAATACAAGAAACAGTGATGACAGAAGCAATACATTCCTTTCCGACAAATTCAAGAAAACGTTTGCTCTTCCCTAAAAGTGATCATTTGTCCTCCTTCTGTATTATGCCTGCTGACTATTATGTACCATTGCAAACCTAAAAAAATTACTTGCAGCCCAAAATGTAATTGTGTCATTAAAACTATTTCCAATTAATTATTCCCTGGCAGTGTGTGTGTTAAAGTATGGTTTCCTGACACAGTACATGTTTATAAATCAGCAGTTAGTATATAGCCAAATATTATGAGGAAATGGGATTCCTTTTTCTGATACCAGCTAAAAACTGATATCCTAGGGGCATTTTGGATGCAGTAATAGCCACTGGATGTTGAATGCAGTAATAACCATTTGGCTTTTCTTTGCTATAAACACAAGATTCTGGGATGAGACAAAAGCAAGATCCCATTATACAGCAACAAACTGGTATTTTTGTTTCTAGGATTTTTGTGTTCTGATACACTGCTTATGTGAATTTAGTTGTATATCATTTGAAAAATAAAACAATATTGTTCAAGTAATATATGTTTCACAACATATACAAAAGTCTATTTTCTTACAGCAAAAATAGTCTAATCCAATGTCTGGAATTTCTACAAAAAGTATTCTAAAGGAGAAATAGAACAGGAATCATATGCCCTTCTTTCCTGCTAAAACTGTTTCTTGATTCAGAAAAAAAGCTAGAATCCAAGTTTATAAGAAATAATTTAGCATTCTTTTCAAATCACATTCCTAGCTATAGAAAGAGCTCAAACTGATATTAGGAAATATTCTGTGTTGATCCTTCCCTGAAGTTTCCCTTGTTCATACATTGATTGCAAAAACCTGAATATCTCTTTCATGCCTAAAGCAGGACTAGTACTCACAGGCTCCTGTTTTTTTTTAACTTGGTGCTTTAAATACTAGATTAGTGGACCAAATAAGCCTCCTTGTAGCCAGAGTCAAACCAGCAACCTAAGAATTCCAGTACGAATTTCCATCTCTACAGTTCAGCTGAACTATTGAACTATTGAAAATAAAAACATTCTTTATTTTGTCTTCTATCAGACTTTACCCAACAGATAGGATTGGTAACAATTATGAAAGCTCAAAAGTATCCCAAATATTTTCATTAAGTAATTCTTTACTGAAGAGAAGATAGAAATCATAATCAAACAATTCTAGAGACTGCTATGTTTTGGAAGCAAGCCCTATTCACAGAAATAATATTCAACCTTCTCTGCACCTGTCTCTTGTTCCTAGCCTGTTTCAGACTATCGGTTACCTTTTTGCATTTTTTCAAATAATTTTATTAGAGATTACAGGCAAAAAGAATAAAAACTATACAAACTACAAAAATATAAAAATAAAAAATGTAAAAAGGAAAAAAAGAAACAAAGAAGTAATGTTCCTCTTCATACCAACAAATGCACATAATTTAAGTAAATTTATTGCCATATCTTAAATTATAATATATTCATCCCATATTTCATCTTTTAGCTAAAAACAAAATCCAAACCCTCATCTTTCATTCCTTATCAGCAGAAGTCCAGTGTCAGATATATCTAATATATCTTAACCTTGATTGAATAATCCCAATTTGTATTCCTTCCCTACACTTTAATTCTTAATTCAATCTTAATTCTTAACCTTTCATATAGTGTCCTACAAATTGATTTCTTGTTATCTTTTCTTCTTCCTTCCCCCCCCTCCAAAAAAATCTTTCAGAACCTTAGCTAGTCTCTTTTGTATATTCAGTAAGAGGAATAGTCTGAGTAAGCGGAATTCATCCTTTTTTGTCACTTCTTAAAAAAATCTGTTTTATACAATCAGTAAAAAAATATGTAAATCTCTTTTCTGGTTTGATACTTGTATATTTCCTTTAGGCATTTAAGCATCATCCTGTTTCATTTGAAAGCCCAGTACATCCTTTATTATATTTCTTCCATTACCTGCCAAATCGATATACACATTCACATTAATTTCAAACTTATTCAGAGTATCTTGTTCTCCCATTACATCTTTAGTTTACATCTATCCATCATTTCTGAGTGTTTCAAAGACCATTTATCACAAATATTCATATATTTTTCATAGTTTTCCATCAGGAACCTCACTGTTAGAATATTTCCTTCCATTCTTTTCTTAAAGTATAACTCACTCTAGTGTCCAACTATTAAAGTCTGACCGAAGAAAAGGTAAACAACAAGTTTCTTAAGGGAGGAATTCTTTCAAAACTTAAAATTGCCATTCCAAGTCCATCTGAGCCCTTAATCTGTTCTTAAACTTTCTAAAGTCCATACCCTAAACACTCTTTTGGTACTAAATCCAGAAAACAATATTTTTCAAAATATTTTACAATCATATTTAAAATTATTTCTCTAAGGAGAAAGAAACTCATCTAGCATATGCAGCATAATTTGCTAATACAAAAGGTTTTAATCCTTCTAAAACAAAACAAAACCCAATCTATCTCACAAGGTTATTGTGAGGGAAATAGAAGAAGGAAGGAGTATTATATACATTTGCTGCATTGAGTTATTTGTAAAATAATAAAGGCAGAACAAAAATCTAATAAATAAATAAGCAAAAATCTCTCTTGCTACCATGCTCTATAAACATTCTCATTTATTTCATATGTAAGATATCATTTCTTCTGTATCAAATATTCCAGTGTGCCTTATTCTACAGCAGGAGTCATACATTTCAGCCACTTAATACAGTACTAGGAGCTGGTTGTGGAAATGTGTGTGGATCTTGGCAGTAACATCTTAAAATCTGGGATGGATCAAAAGTCTTTCAGTAGAGTTGAGTTGGCTTTTCTTGAAATGCTGCCTTCTCTACAGGAGCACAGTCAAATCCTAGTTGTGATTATTTCAAAAACATTTATTAATCTAGAATGTGATAAAGCATTAAAATAACATAATAACATAAACCTCCAATTTATTTATTTATTATTTATTTATTTTATTACATTTTTACACAGAGTCACAGAGGGACTCTGGAGGCGGTGTACAATAAAATATTAAAATATATTCCTCTTTTATAAACTGTGATTTCCACTAGAAAGTGGGCTATTCTTCCCATGCCACATATAAAATCTTTGAGGTAATAGACATGAAATGGAGGAATAACATGTATACAGAATACATATGTGAAATAAGTGGAAAATGTGGGTTAGATAGCATCACCAGCATAAGTGGAATAAGTGGAAAAATATGGACTGTAAATTTCCATCTTTAAGGAGCTGAAATTTGTTTCCTTCTTTTGAAAAGTAGGTCTTCTTTCTGCTCAGGGCAAACTTACCACAGTCAGAGACTTGCTAATAATGTGAGAACTGGAGGAGAGGAAGCACACTTCTTCCCTTTGTTTCACACACACATATGCACATATTGAGACAGAGTAGCAAACTTGGTATCACTTATTACCCTATCAGTGTGAATCACGAGCAGCTTTGAGCTTGTTGGAAAAAAATACAAACAAGATTTGAAAATAATTTCGTTAAACGTGGCTGTTTGCTGGAAATTTCTATAGAAGCTCTGAAAGTGCTGTAAAAGGAGTAAAGCAACCATTTATCATTAGTGCAGTCCAGAGAAGGCATCACACGAAATATTTATTTTTAATCCCATGCATTCAAAGATTTAGTGCAAAGACTGATGCACTAAAGGATGGTTCAATAGAAGCAGGAAGGCAGTTCAGAAAGGAAACAAGCAGGAGAGTAAATATATGAGCAATGAAGTCATCATTGAAACAATAAATTGTTTACACTGGGGAGCCAGGCCAAAGTCAGCCATTCTCTTGGCTTTCATGACAGCTTTTGGCCACTTGAAAGGGCTCTTGCAGTAGAACTGGGACCAAGCTAATAGTTTTCTTTTGCCAACTCTCAGACACCATGGAGAGTATAATACATGGAGCCAATTGCCTTCTCTTTCAACCCAGAAAGGATCTTGATTCTCCCAAACACATTTTATTTCATCATCTCTGATCACTTACCATACTGACTGGCACTGTCAGAAATTGGAACAATTTACAAAGTCTGTTCTGGAGACAAGAAGCCTGCAAGGATTCACTGTCTGTTTTGGGAAAATAAACAATTATTCCTGTTACCATGTTCTATGTATTCCCTTCTTGCATACTTTTCTCAGTAGCACCAACCCTTTGTGTATCCTCCAAATAACTCGTAGGCATCACTTCCTATGGATCCTACAAGTAGACACATTAGGACGCTGAGCTTGTCGATCAGAAGGTCGGCAGTTTGGCGGGTCAAATCCCGAGTGCCGCGTAACAGAGTGAGCGCCTGTTACTCGTCCCAGCTTCTGTCAACCTAGCAGTTCGAAAGCACGTAAAAATGCAAGTAGAAAAATAGGGACCACTACGGTGGGAAGGTAACAGCGTTCCGTGCGCCTTTGGCGTCTAGTCATGCCGGCCACATGACCACGGAGACGTCTTCGGACAAGCGCTGGCTCTTAGGCTTTGAAACGGAGATGAGCACCGGCCCCTAGAGTTGGAAACGACTAGCACGCATGTGCGGGGGAACCTTTACCTTTACCTTACCCACAGGGGTTCTAACATTGTTTGTGAAGAGTAACAGAAGGGAGAAATTATAATATACATCATTAGAGAATAATCCTATTGACTATATTTAATGTTCTTAAAATGTAAATTAGGTGAAATGAAGCTTAATTTTGTCATTTATTTTGGAACTTGGCCTCCAGCATTCTCCCTTGAGCCAGAAGAAATTGTACATCACTACATAAGAAGCCAGACTAGGTAATACTTCAAATTAAACATAGGTAGCTATTTGATGAGGAGAGAGGAGGGATTACATGAACAAAACATTTTCTAGCTAAAGTTAGCTGGGAACCTTTATAGAATGGTGGAGACAAACTATATCAATTGCTCTTTGGCAGTCTATTGCAAGTAAGGTTGCAAAGCATATTTGCCTCTTCTATGTTCTACTGATGAATTTTCAAATAGTACCAAAGTGCTGTAAGGCCACAGTTCTTCATTCCTCAGCTCAATTGAGACATAACTGAGCCATCTTATCCCTACTTGTCCTACTGCTTCTGAAAATGAAAACTTGCTATCATGCTGGGAAGGGAATAGGCAGCCAACCAAATGGTGATGGAATGAATTAAACCTAATCGGAACTGTTCCAATGCCTTAATGAAAACTGGAATAAAGCAGAAGGGCAATGCATTAAAATCATTTTAGACATGATACTACCACCAGGTAAAAGATTAGGATGGTTGGAAATTGTACGTAGGCCTTATATCATGTCCTTCCAATCAACTGTCCTGAGCTGCAAATCCATTGCATCTATGGGAGAACTTCTTGTCATCAGCTAACATCCCTTGCTACATCTGTGTATGTTTCACTACTCAGAGGTCTTCACAATGCTATATTGTAAGGCAAATGTAAGATTTTCTTGCATAAGCACCCACTGTGTACAGCTCACATTACATTTCATTCTAAGGACCCAATTTATCCTTTAGGAGTTCAGTTCCATGAATACATCAGTTAGGAGTGTCTGGGTTATATTGACAATGAGGGGGAGCCTTTACACAGACAAACTGTTTGCAGCAAGGTCTCTGTTCAAAAAATATTGTATTGTACTTTTTTGAACTGACAAAAATATAAACAAGTGGAAATGGTGGTTTCTTCCATATCTGGGATCAAAAAGGCCATTAGTATTTCCAACATATTTCTAGATTCCTGGTGTGGTAGAGATCAGAAATGGAGAAATAGAACAGATGCTGCAATAAAAAGCCAGAAACTTACTTTGTTTGTTTTATTAGATAAAGAGTCAATTAGACTAAACTGTGCATTGTCCTTATAGCTTGATATACTGTATTGGAATATGGTCTCCGGGATATAGGAATTCCCCCCCCGCCAATAGATAGATTACCCCTTGCCCAAGCAACTGAATGCAATATTTGCCAAGGCACAGAAAAAATGTTCTTATTGATAGATGCTGTTTTTAAAGTGTAAAGGTAAATTAATTCCAATTCATGATATATATTCAGAAACTAAATTATTAGATATCAAAATGTGAATTAAGGCTTCCTGCAAAGGGAACTCTGTCCTTGTTTACAGGTACTAAAATAAAATACAAAACATTCAGGCATCTTCGAAGAACAATATAACTTAAATTTGTCAGAATTGACTGTAGCAGTGGTTAAAGTGCTAGATAATATGGAGGCACAAAAGCCAGCTGATAATATGGTTTAATCACTCTCTATCAGCCCAACTCACCTCACAGGGCTGTTCTTCTATTGATAAAAAAATAGGACAAGAAAGGCATATTATATATACTTGCCACTTTGAGTTACATACAAAGAAATAAAGGTGGAATAAAAATCTAATGAATGAATGAATAATATCAAACTCATATAAGATACAATTCCTATAAACCTGAAACATTTAAAAAGCCAAAATATTTTATTTTTAAGGCCCACAGATAATTGATACAGTACAATTTTAATGTGCCGCAAAAATCCACAGTACAATTGCAAAAAGAGTGCTTCAAGAAAACTAATCATTTGCTCTTTACTGTTCTGTTCTACTCCAGAATTACAACAGAATGTTGTGAAGTATCTTTCTGTTTAAGAGGACAGACAAAAAAGCTGAGAAGGTGTCAGACTGAGTGATTGAAATGCTCTTTAAATGCTTTTACTTGTCAGCTATGGTTCATAAACTGAATGCCAAGATGATATTTGCCATTTGTAATTCTTCAATCCAGGAAAGTATTCTCTGCCAAGAAGCAGAGATACTCTGTTTAACCTTTGGGTTGATATCCTGGGTTTAATAGGTAGATATATTGATTTAATCCCAACAGGTTAAATGTTGTTGTTGTTGTTAGTTGCGAAGTCGTGTCCGACCCATCGCGACCCTATGGACAACGTTCCTCCAGGCCTTCCTGCCCTCTACCATCTTCTGGAGTCCTAAATGGACTCACGCCTACTGCTTCAGTGACTCCATCCAGCCACCTCATTCTCTGTCGTCCCCTTCTTCTATTGCCCTCAATCTTTCCCAGCATTAGGCTCTTCTCCAGTGAGTCCTTCCTTCTCATTAGGTGGCCAAAGTATTTGAGTTTTAGCTTCAGGATCTGGCCTTCTAAAGAGCAGTCAGGGTTGATCTCTTCTAGGACTGACCGGTTTGATCGCCTTGCATTCCAAGGGACTCGCAGGAGTCTTCTCCAGCACCATAGTTCAAAGGCTTCAATTCTTTGGCGCTCAGCCTTTCCTATGGTCCAACTTTCACTGCCATACATTGCAACTGGGAAGACCATAGCCTTGACTATACGCACTTTTGTTGACAGGGTGATGTCTCTACTTTTTAGTGTGCTGTCTAGATTTGCCATTGCTTTCCTCCCGAGGAGCAAGCGTCTTTTAATTTCTTGGCTACAGTCCCCATCTGCAGTGATCTTGGAGCCCAGGAAAATAAAATCTGTCACTACCTCCATTTCTTCCCCATCTATTTCCCAGGAATTGAGAGGGCCAGATGCCATGATCTTGGTTTTCTTAATGTTTAGTTTCAAGCCAACTTTTGCACTCTCCTTCTTCACTCGCAACAAGAGGCTCTTTAGTTCCTCTTCACTTTCTGCCATTAGAGTGGTATCATCTGCATATCTTAGGTTGTTGATGTTTCTTCCAGCAATCTTAATTCCAACTTTTGATTCATCTAGCCCTGCCTTTCTCATGATGTGCTCTGCATATAAGTTAAATAGGAAGGCGACAGTATACAGCCTTGCCAGACTCCTTTCCCAATTTTGAACCAATCAGTGGTTCCGTGTCCAGTTCTCACTGTTGCTTCTTGGTCCGCATATAGGTTTCTCAAGAGATAAATAAGATGGTCTGGTACACCCATCTCTTTAAGGACTTGCCACAGTTTGTTATGATCCACACAATCAAAGGCTTTAGCATAGTCAATGAAGCAGAAGTAGATGTTTTTCTGGAACTCCCTAGCTTTCTCCATGATCCAGCGTATGTTAGCAATTTGATCTCTAGTTCGTCTGCCTCTTCGAAATCCTGCTTGTACTTCTGGTAGTTCTCAATCCACATACTGCTAGAGTCTAGCTTGTAGAATTTTAAGCATAACTTTACTAGCATGTGAAATGAGTGCAATGGTGCGATAGTTTGAACATTCTTTGGCACTGCCTTTCTTTGGAATTGGAATGTAAACTGATCTTTTCCAATCCTGTGGTCACTGTTGAGTTTTCCAAATTTGCTGGCAAATTGAGTTTAGCACTTTTACTGCATCGTCTTTTAAGATTTTGAATAGCTCAGCTGGAATACTGTCACCTCCACTAGCTTTGTTATTGCTCAGCTTTTCTAAGGCCCACTTCACTTCACATTCTAGGATGTCTGGCTCGAGGTCAGTGACCGCCTCATTGTGATTATCAGGGACGTTAAGCTCATTCTTGTATAGTTCTTCTGTGTAATTTTGCCACCTCTTCTTAATCTCTTCTGCCTCTGTTAGGTCCCTGCCATTTTGGTCCTTTATCATGCCCATTTTTGCATGAAACGTTCCTTTCATCTCTCCAATTTTCTTGAAAAGATCTCTGGTCCTCCCTATTCTATTGTTTTCTTCTATTTCTTTGCATTGTTCATTTAAGAAGGCATTCTTATCTCTTCTAGCTATTCTTTGGAATTCTGCATTTAATTGGGCATATCTTTCTTTTTCTCCCTTGCCTTTCGCTTCCCTCCTTTCCTCAGCTATTTGCAAAGCTTCCTCAGACAGCCATTTTGCTTTCTTGCATTTCTTTTTCTTTGGGATGATTTTGGTTGCTACCTGTTGTACAATGTCACGAACCTCTGTCCATAGTTCTTCAGGCACTCTGTCTATCAGATCTAATTCCTTAAATCTATTTGTCACCTCTACTGTATATTCAACAGGGATATGATTTAATTCATACCTGAGTGGCCTAGTGCTTTTCCCTACTTTCTTCAGTTTAAGCCTAAACTTTGCAACAAGAAGCTCATGGTCTGAGCCACAGTCAGCTCCTGGTCTTGTTTTTACTGACTGTATAGAGCTTCTCCATCTTTGGCTGCAGAGCATATAGTCAATCTGATTTCTGTGTTGACTGTCTGGTGATGTCCATGTGTAGAGCCGTCTCTTGGGTTGTTGGAAAAGAGTGTTTGCTATGACCATCGTATTCTCTTGACAAAATTCTATCAGCCTGTGCCCTGCTTCATTTTGTACTCCAAGGCCAAACTTGCCCGTTATTCCGGTTATCTTTTGGCTTCCTACTTTAGGATTCCAATCTCCCATGATGATAAGGACATCATTTTTTGGTGTTAGTTCTATAAGGTGCTGTAGAGCTTCATAGAACTGGTCAATTTCATCCTCTTCATCACTGGTGGTTGGGGCATAGACTTGGACTACTGTGATATTGAATGGTTTGCCTTGGATTCGAACTGAGATCATTCTGTCATTTTGAGGATTGTATCCCAGTATTGCTTTTCCTACTCTTTTATTGACTATGAAGGCTACTCCATTTCTTCTGAGGGATTCTTGCCCGCAGTAGTATACCTGATGGTCATCTGAATTAAATTCACCCATTCCTGTCCATTTTAGTTCGCTGATACCTAAGATGTCGATGTTTAGTCTTGTCATCTCTTGTTTGACCACATCCAGCTTTCCTTAATTCATGGATCTTACATTCCAGGTTCCTATGGAGAAAAAATCTTTACAGCATCGCGCTTTCCTTTCACCATCAGATACATCCACAGCTGAGCGTCCTTTCGGCTTTGGCCCAGTCGCTTCATTCTTTCTGGCGCTACTAGTACTAGCCCTATGCTCTTCCCCAGTAGCATATTGGACGCCTTCCAACCTGAGGGGCTCGTCTTCTAGCATCATATCGTTTTGCCTTTTGGTACTGTCCATAGGGTTTTCATGGCAAAGATACTGGAGTGGTTTGCCATTTCCTTCTCCAGTGGATCACGTTTTGTCAGAACTCTCTGCTATGACCTTTCCGTCTTGGGTGGCCCTGCACGGAATAGCTCATAGCTTCATTGAATTATGCAAGCCCCTTCGCCACGACAAGGCAGTAATCCATGAAGGGGACAGGTTAAATAGAAAGATTTTAAAATTATTATTTCAAGAAATGAGGCAAAATTATAATTCAAAATCAATGCACAGCAATTAGAATTGGACAGAAAAATTCATTGGATGAATACTCTGATTTTTTTCAGGGAGAGAAAAGAAATCTCTGGTAATTGTCAAACTTGAAATGGAAAAGCCTTAAACATGTCAATTGGCTTGAGCATCCATAATAGAGTAGTTTGCTAGATAGTTATATGATTATTTATAGGTGCACTTTCTTGTATACCTTTCTGCCATTTTGTTTTTTTTATTTTGTGTTAAATAAATAAATAAATAAATAAATAAATAAATAAATAGGGATGTATTATATTTAAGACAAGAAAAATATGCAAAGTTGAAATGAATGTATATTGAAAGATTCAACCATCCTTTCATACTGCACGGAACGAATATATTTTCCACAGCTATAAATAATTACAGTGCTGTTTAGGCCATTGAGTACAACACTCTGCCTCCTCTTGAACACAACCAACTTTGACAGATTTTTCAAACCAGGCTACCTCTGTCATGAAAGGTTTGTGTGTGTTTTTTTTTTTTTAAAAGCAGATTCAATAGCAGAATTAGGAAATGCTGGCTGTTTCCATTTGCTTTTCCTTTTATCGGGTGAAATTGACAAAGAGTTCTGTCAAGCCTTGCCTTCTAGCTAAATGACAGGAAAGACTGATTTTTTTTCCTCCTCACTAGTTTTCAAAAGACCCATAAAACAGAACAGAAACAATTTGGTGCTTGCTTTCCTGGCATGAATAGGAGGAGAAAAATAAGTAAACTTTCCAAATATTCACTGCCAATTGAACAGAATCCTTGCAATCATGGTGGCCACAGAGGAAGAAGTGATTGTTTCAAATTTAAAATATTTTATTTAAAATAAAAATTTAAAATATTTAAATTTTGATTTTTAAAAATATCCTTCCACTTCCCCATCATCAGAACTGAGGCTTTTTGGACGAGAAGTGAAACATTTTCTTCTTCCTTAAGGAAAAAAAGCCATCCAGTTGCCTTTTGAAAAAGCACCTTTGAGACAGCTATGACTTAGATGACTGAGAATCTCCACAAACATTTCAAATTTTACTTTTGCAATCTGCAAAATTGCTAAGCATTCCCCTGCTTCCTCATGAAATCAGTTATGAAAATATTGAAGAACAGAGAACTTAGAACTGATCCTTGTGGCAATCTACCCAATATTTCTCTCCAATTTGATGGGGAATATATGTCGTCAGATGATTTTGGGGTGAGATGTATCCACTTGAGTTGGGCAGCTATATAAATCTGTTTAGTAATACATTTAATAAATGAAATAAATAAAAATGAATTATGACATCCAACCCATTATTAATTAACTTGCTAATCAGCCTGCCCCATGGTACTTTGTCAAATCATTTGATAAAATCAATCTATAAGGAAAGTTACCCAATCAAAAAAGAGGTAATATTAGTCTAGCAAGATTTACGTTTTGAAAAATCAATTCTAATTTCGTTGTATGCATTTAATTTTTTAAAAAACTATATATTCAATTATGTATTCTTTTCTTTTATTATATTTCACTAATACAATTAAAAAACTGATAAAGGCATCAAATATTATGTACACCTTTGCTTCATTCTTTAAAAAAAATTCTTATCCCCCTTTTTATTACATTGTTGTAAATCTTGGTACATTATATTGTTTCAGTGCAATGATATTTATGTGGATCGAGAACTACCAGAAGAAGTACAGGCAGGATTTCGAGGAGGCAGAGGAACTAGAGATCAAATTGCCAACATACGCTGGATCATGGAGAAAGTTAGGGAGTTCCAGAAAAACATCTATGTCTGCTTCATCGACTATGCTAAAGCATTTGATTGTGTGGATCACAACAAATTGTGGCAAGTTCTTAAAGAGATGGGAGTACCAAGCCATCTTATTTGTCTCTTGAGAAACCTATATGTGGGTCAAGAAGCAACAGTAAGAACTGGACATGGAACCACTGATTGGTTCAAAATTGGGGAAGGAGTCTGGCAAGGCTGTATACTGTCGCCCTGCCTATTTAACTTATATGCAGAGCACATCATGAGAAAGGCAGGGCTAGATGAATCAAAAGTTGGAATTAAAATTGCCGGGAGAAATATCAACAACCTAAGATATGCAGATGATACTACTCTAATGGCAGAAAGTGAAGAGGAACTAAAGAGCCTCTTGTTGCGGGTGAAGAAGGAGAGTGCAAAAGTTGGCTTGAAACTTAACATTAAGAAAACCAAGATCATAGCATCCAGCCCTCTCAATTCCTGGCAAATAGATGGGGAAGAAATGGAGGTAGTGACAGATTTTATTTTCCTGGGCTCCAAGATCACCGCAGATGGGGACTGCAGCCAAGAAATTAAAAGACGCTTGCTCCTGAGGAGGAAAGCCATGGCAAATCTAGACAGCACACAAAAAAGCAGAGACATCACCCTGCCAACAAAAGTGTGTATAGTCAAGGCTATGGTCTTCCCAGTTACAATGTATGGCTGTGAAAGTCGGACCAAAGAAAGGCTGAGCACCAAAGAATTGAGGCCTTTGAACTATGGTGCTGGAGAAGACTCCTGCAAGTCCCTTGGACTGCTAGGCGATCAAACCAGTCAGTCCTAGAGGAGATCAACACTGACTGCTTTTTAGAAGACCAGATCCTGAAGTTGAAACTCAAATAGTTTGGCCACCTAATGAGAAGGAAGGACTCACTGGTGAAGAGCCTAATGCTAGGAAAGATTGAGGGCAAGAGAAGAAGGGGACAACAAAAAATGAGGTGGCTGGATGGAGTCACTAAAGCAGTAGGCATGAGCTTAAATGGACTCTAGAAAATGGTAGAGGACAGGAAGGCCTGGAGGAACGTTGTCCATGGGGTCATGATGGGTCAGACACGACTTCGCAACTAACAACAACAATTAAAATTATTGACATTCTACCTAGATAAATTATTGGAAATAAAGAGAGAAGTAAATATTCTATCAATATTAATTTCAGTTTAAGATGTCTAATTATAAGAATAAAATTATTTGACATTTTCATCCAATTTTAATCCAAAATATATTCATTATTAGATAATAGGAACTGCAGCAAATTGCATCACATTTGTTATACCGTAAAGTTTTTGGTCTTAAATCTTTGCTTCATTTGTAACAACTAAAGTTTTATGCATCTTTGTGACACAAGTTATTTGGACAAATCATTAGTGAAAATTAATAATCTAAGTCTCAAAGGCAAATAAATTGTTTATATCTGTATCTGTATCTGTATCTGTATCTGAAGCAAATCCAAACTTCGATACATATTCAAGCATGTAGTTGGATATGATGTGATAAGAAAGCCCAGTTCATTTTACTTCACTGAACTAAACAAAAACATAATGTACTTAAAAAAGATGGCAATAAAAAGCATCATTTTATGTATGTATATTAGAGTCTCTGCTTCCAAAATGGATCATTTAATTTATCAAGTTTTGTGATATTTTTCTCTCCTTCGTAGGTACCTTGAACGCTGTCACAGCAAGATTAACCAAGAAAAGAGGAGGAAGAGGAAGTTAAGACAACCTAGCACTGAGTCCATCTGTAATTGGACCTTTTGACATCATCTTCTAGTAACAATCTTGTGCCCCCTTTTACAAGGCATCTTGGCATTTTAAAAATGACATTTCTTCAGCATGAAAAAGTCCACCCCTGCAACCCACCACCTATCCTTTCTCTTAATCTTTTTCATTCGTGGAAGCAAAAGGTGATTATTCCTCAACAGCGGAATAATCACCTTGAGGGTGAAACTCTGAGAAATCTTAAGAAATTCTCTTTAAGAAAATACAGAAGCCAAAATATCTGGTGTTTTGAAATCCTGACAATCCTGAAATTTATAGAGCAAAAAAAAAGCTATTCTGAAATAGCTCAAGGCTGGGTTTACCTACCTAGGACTTTCCTCCAACCAATTGAACATAGTTGTTGTTGTTGTTGTTGTTGTTAGTTGCAAAGTCGTGTCCGACCCATCACAACCCCATGGACAATGTTCCTCCAGGCCTTCCTGTCCTCTACCATCTTCTGGAGTCTATTTAAGCTCACGCCTATTGCTTCAGAACATAGTACTCCAGCCCAAATTATATTTTTACTAAGAAGACAAAAATAGAATGAGGTTCTGCAGGAATGTGCATCTTTTTCTAAGCCAATCACCTTATGTGACCCTTGAAGGCCATGCCGGGACTTTAATTAAATTTAATATAGTTGATAGGATTACTCTCTGATCATGTATTAATAACTTCCGCCTACTGTCACATTAAAAAAATTACAGTCTGAGAACAACTTGGAGAGGTCAGTCAAGGCAATCCCTTAGGTTTTCTTTCAGGGGCAGGAGTTCATGAAGCCTTTACACCACCTTTTAGATTCAGCAGTACTGCTTTTACAGCAGGAGGTATTCCTAGATGAAAATACAGTCATTGGTCTTCAGGAATCTTCTGTGTAAGTGGGATAAGTTTATTATTTGGGAAAATTAAACTGATTTGATTCACTTTGACATTTTGATAATCCAGAATGACAAATCACAGGAGATTAGTGCAATAAAACCAATAGCAATAAAAAGCAGTACTTTCCCAGAAAATTTATACTACAAGACAAGAAGAATCAAAATGAAAATGCTAGGCTGAGCAATCTCTTTTATTTTCCTTTTAGGAAAATATTCTCAATCTTTTGTTTTATATTGATATTTTCATTCCTGTTAATAACAATACCATTCAAATGGACTTCAGTGCTATGAAATATATTTTGTTTGTAACAAAGCTAAATGCACAAAAGACTTTCCCTCAAATTTACATTTAGACATGCCTTTGGAGTGGAGATGAGACAAAGTAATAGGAAAAAAAAGCATTCTTGGGATACTGAGTGTTGTTCAGTATGGAATCTGAAATTTGGTATTTTGATAAAATTGTGTGAGAGTAAGAAACTATCTAAGATTGGCATGCAAACCCAAGCTGTTTTATTCAAAGATATGGAGGCCAAGATTCATGGAACTCCCAGCTTCTACGGACAATCTGTGTGACCTAGGAGTTTATTTTATTTATTTTATTTTATTATTGGGACTTATATGCCGCCCTATCTCCCGAAGGACTCAGGACGGCTAACAACAATAACATACAATAAATACAGAAGTTAAGATAAAATTAAAATTAAAGGCCTCTGTACAATAAATTAAAATTAAAATTAAAATAAATTAAAAATTAGAGTTAAAAAATTAAAAAACATACGGTAATTAAAATCCCTGTCAGTCCAGGTCAGCCAGGTGGAAAAGGAGTGTTTTGAGGCCGCGGCGAAAGGACTGGAGATCTGGGGCCATCCGAAGCTCATGGGGGAGCTGGTTCCACAGGGCTGGCACTCCCACAGAGAAGGCCCTCCCCCTGGTGGTCGCCAGCCGACATTGTCTAGCCGACGGTACCCTGAGGAGGCCTTCTCTGTGTGAGCATACTGGGCGATGGGAATTCGTTCCCGGCAGCAGATGATCCTGCAAGTATCCCGGGCCTAAGCCATGTAGGGCTTTAAAGGTAAGTACCAGCACCTTAAATCTCACCCGGAGGGCAACCGGTAACCAATGCAGCTCATGCAGGAGGGGTGTAATATGGGAGTATAGGGGTGCTCCAATCACTACCCGTGCAGCTGCACTCTGCATCAGCTGAAGCCTCCGGGTGGTCTTTAAGGGCAGCCCCATGTAGAGAGCATTGCAGTAATCTATACGGGAGGTAACGAGTGCGTGGGTGACTGTGCGTAGGGCATCTCGGTCCAGAAAGGGGTGCAACTGGCGTACCAGGTGAATCTGGGCAAATGCCCCGCTAGCCACGACTCCAATATGATCTTCAAAACGTGAGTCATGAATCCAGGAGGACGCCTAGATTGCGTGCTCTATCAACGGGAGGTAACATCTCTCCTCCTATAACCAAAGATGGAACCTCTTGGACTAAACGAGATATGTTTATGGGATAATAATAATAATAATAGCATAGGCTAGAAATAGTCCCATTAGAGAGTTGAGGAAAAATATAATATTACATTTCAGTTAATGGAAATAGTATCCAATCTGAGTCATTCTGGAGAGAGAGGAATTCCCTGAGGATGGGCTCCAGCATGAACCTGAAAGTTTAGAAAAATAAATATTTGGTCCCAGTGACTGACTCAGATTGGATCCTGCAAGATTATCCTGGGACATGTATATTTGCCTTCATTTGCAATAGAAACAGTATGAATAGGACCTACAGAATACTAATCCTCTTACATTTTTAAAACAGCTTGATATATTGTTTGTTGTATTTCAATGCAGACAGAAGCTATCCTGGTTTACAGTTAGGAGAATATAAAATGGAAAGTTAAATTTCACATCTTATTCATTATGCATCAACATCACTGCATACTGATTTTAACTAGGTTTTCTTATTCAGGGTGGATGACTGACTTACCCACGCATTTCTCCTAAAAAAACACACCTTGCTTTACCTAAATAAGAATGAATTGTGATGGCAACTGCAGAAGTGAACAATATTAGAAAACACAGCATATACTGCAGTACATGAAATTTGGCTTGTGAAAATAGTTTCCCATGTATAAATTTATTATCTCTCTGAAATAAAGAGAATGTAAAACATTGACCAGAGAAAAGAAAGTTCAACTATGGAAATCCTACCACTGTATAATAAAGCAAAAAATATACATAGAGTATTTTAATAAGCATTTTCATATTTGAGGAATGTCCTTCATTGTGTCCACAAACTGGATGGGCAGAAGGTTATTTCCTAGCCTCCTACCCCCTCCACATCATAATATATAAGTGTGATTAAATGATTTCTAACATATGACAGGATGTTCTTCATTCAATATAATCTCTTTTTGACAAATCAGTTTAATTCATACCTTAAAATGTGATGACCAGAAGATACATAATTTTTATTATTAATATTTGATTCTCTCAGTAGATGATCCATGCAGAGGGACCAGACAACTCAAAATGGGTCAAATCACTTTTGCTTGACACTTTCAGTGTTTTTCTACTAAACCTAAAAAGTGATATCTGGGACAAGCCAGCATCAAGACATACAAAACACATTTTTTTTATTTTTATTTTTATTACATTTATATCCCGCCCTTCTCCGAAGACTCAGGGCGGCTTACAAGCTTAGCAGTAGCCTTCATTCTATGTATATGCCTGCTTATTAGGGCTTTCACACACCCCCCAAGCGGCATTATTACAAAGTCAGCTTATTGCCCCCAACAATCTGGGTCCTCATTTTACCTACCTCGGAAGGATGGAAGGCTGAGTCAACCTTGAGCCTGGTGGGATGCGAACCTGCACTAATTGCAGGCAGCTGGTGTTACTTAAGGAGGCATTAGCCCACTGCTCCACCAAGGCTCTATCCATCTAGTATCAAAAAGATAAACTTTTCTTTGGACTACATTACTTTAATTGCAAGCATCTTGGAGCACTGACTGAACAATGGACTTTGATTTCACTGTTGCTAAATTTTTAACTTAAATCAGAACATTATACAGAATGTAAATAAGTTAATTCCTATGGTATGTATTTCAGCAATGAAAACATTGTACTTATGCTACCCTGAAGAATGCTTCACATTGTGGAGTTCCTCAGGGGTCGATCCTCTTGCCTCTCCTGTTCAACATCTATATGAAGCCGCTGGGTGAGATCATTCGTGGTTTTGGAGTTGGGTATCATCAGTATGCTGATGATACCCAGCTTTTCATTTCGAGCCCAACCCACCCCAGTGATGCCCTCGACGTGATGTCCCGTTGCCTGGAGGCGGTTTGGGTCTGGATGGGGAGGAACAGGCTTCGACTCAACCCTGACAAGACTGAGTGGCTGTGCGTACCAGCATCTCGGGATATTCAGAATATTCCATCTCTTTCTATGGGGGGTGAGTTATTACCCCCCGTAGATAGGGCTCACAACTTGGGAGTCCTCCTAGATTCACAGCTTTCTTTAGAAGTTCATATAGTAAATGTGACTAGGGGGGCCTTCGCCCAGGTTCGCCAGTTGCGGCCCTATCTAGACCGGGATGCCTTGCGTACGGTCACCCATGCGCTCGTGACCTCTCGTTTGGACTACTGCAACGCTCTCTACATGGGGCTGCCCTTGAGGACCACTCGGAGGCTTCAACTGGTACAGAATGCAGCTGCGAGAGTTGTGTTGGGAGTTTCCCGATACTCCCATGTTACACCCCTGCTCCGCAAGCTGCATTGGCTCCCAGTTGTCTTCCGTGTGAGATTCAAGGTGCTGGTAATGACCTACAAAGCCCTTCATGGCATGGGTCCAGAATACCTCAGGGAGCACCTGCGGCCGGCATCAACTTCCCTCCGCCCAGTGCACTCCCACAGAGAGGGCCTCCTCAGGGTGCCACCGGTCAAAGAATGTCGACTGGTGGCCCCCAGGGGGAGGGCGTTCTCTGTGGGCGCGCCGGATTTATGGAACCATCTTCCCGTTGAGCTCTGGATGGTGCCCGACCTTCGTTCCTTCCGGTGTGACCTAAAGACTTACCTGTTCGAACAAGCCGGCCTGGCCTGATGGGCGATGGGTTTGGGTTTTTATTGCTTTTTATGTATTTAACTTATTGTTATAGTTCTTGGGCATCTTGTTTAATCTCTTTTAATTTTTGTATTCTTGTCTTTTTACATGTATTGCCCTGTTCACCGCCCTGAGTCCTTCGGGAGAAGGGTGGTATACAAATAAAATATTATTATTATTATTATTATTATTATTATTATTATTATTATTATTATTATTATTATTATTATTATTATTATTATTATTAAGCATGTAAAACCCTTTGCTTGTGGGAAAACAAAAGAAGGCAATGGATATTACATCAAATAACTTGCTGCATGTGATTCCTATTAATTTCAGTAGCATTTAAATCAGGAATAGATAACTCTTCATATAGATGGTAGTTGAATCTAGCAAAATAGCTTTGTCCAGATGCTGTCTAATGTAAAAAAGTAAAAATATGAACATTCTGTAACTCAGTCCACACACACAGTTATGTTTCAGTCGATTGCTTATATCTACAAAAAACAACAACAAATGCTTAAGTATTACTTATGGCAAAGCAAACATTTAACTTTCTAGTCAACTCTAATTACTGTCTTGAGGCTACAGTAAAGATCAACAACTAATCTGGAAAGGAACAAACTGAAAATTACTTTTATTATGTTACTAACAGGAAAGACAGAAGATATTCTTAAAGCATTGGTAATATAGGACTTTAGAATATACTACGTAAAGATCCCAAGGGAAATATATATAGCAAAGTTTGCAAGATATACAGTATCACTATGAAGTCCAAATTGCTTTTGTAATGTATGACACTAATAAAATGTTAAAGGCTGACTATTTTTCTACTTGCATCAATTCTCCAATGCGGGATCTATAAGATCCAACCAACCTACCTTTGGCAAATTTGGTTAGGATTCTAGGAGTGTTGATCTAATATAAGTAAGAAGTGCCTCATTGAGGATGGTTGAACTAAGATTATATATGTGTATAATGTGATCAACTTAAAGTTCATGTGATCTATATAAAGTCATGATTACATCCTGTGGAAACCTTTGGAACTAGCGTGACTCATTACTTTTGCTATGACTGGTATGAATATTTTATATCTTCACTTCAGATAATACAACTGGAGATAAAATTAGCTGATTAGGACCATGGAGTTCTATTTGTAAAGTTTAAATGTTGCTAAAGTTTAAGCATGATAGTTATTCACTTAAAGTACAATAGTTATTGGATTGAATTTGCCATGCTGAATTTGCAACACATGAAAGCTCACAATAACTCTGACTAAGTCCCAAAGGATCAGCCAATAATGACTTAATTATCCCTTTATAATCATCATTAATGAATTAAATAAGAATATAACTTTTCTTGAATAAACAAATAAATAAGTGAATAAATCTTAAAATAGATAAATGAAGCAACTGCTTCTATCTGTCATGCAAGTACCTCACCATTGCTGTGCAAATCCAAGAGTTTCCAAAGTTCATTCCTGTGATGTGTTGAATTCTTCCAAAAATGACAAGAGGGATGTTACTATACAGATGCTGCCAGGGTGCAGTAGTAGGAGGCAATTGTCTTATCAGTCATGTCTGACAATCTGAGTAGGGATCTACTATTGCTGAAGTCCTTTGGTGATCTGCGTCCTATTCCTATGTCTAAACTATCAAGGAAACAGCTCAAACATGTGACCTTTTAGATAATAAAGACAGATACATTGTACAAAGCAGACTTCTGCTTTTAAAAACATGTGCCCAGTATTATACTGACTTTGCATTTTGGTATTTAATTGTACATCACAAAATATGAAAGTAGATCTCATGCAACATTATGTAACTTTGATCCTTATAAAAAGATAATGGAGAAATTCTGTTTGGATGGGTAGGAGACAGAAGCTGAATATTTTACCTACCTTTTCTTTGGTCCCAAGAGCTCTTAAAGCCTTTATCTCTTAGAAGGGAGCAAATTAACTTAACTATTTGAAAATGAGAGAAGGAAATTCAATTCTCTGTTCCTTTCCTTTTTTTTTGTTTGCTTGGTTTATTAACCAAAATTGTACAGCTGCCAAATGATCCAAGTGACACTATGTAGTGTACAACAATCAATAAAATAACAGACATAGCAATATAAAAACTGTCACCCCAATAATGGAGCCATCTAAGCCTGTCTCTGGTTCCCAGGGAACTGCAGGCCTGATACTTAATCAGATCTTGAAAAACTTCCAAAATGTCAAAGTAGATGAAGCTAATCTAATTTTAGGGGAAGTTCCATAAGGCAGGAGCCACAGCAGAGAAGGCACATCTCCTGGGAACCACCAATTATATGACCTAGCCGATGGTACCCAGAGACTGCCTTCTCCGCCAGATCTAATAGTGTAGGCGGATGTAACCATCATCCTTTAGGATAGTCCAGTCCCAAATCTCTAAAGGTGAAAACCAGTATTTTGAATTGGATCTAGAAGATCTACATGTTCTCATGAAGCAGAGGTATAATATGTGCTGTTCTAGGGCTGTCCATGCTGCTAGATTCTATACTAGATGAAGCTTCCACATATTCTTTGAAGGCAGCCCTATGGAAACTGCAGTAGTCTAATCTGAGGTGACTAGGGCATGAGTGCCTGTATACATTCAATATGTTCACTAGAATGAGTTTCAGATTTTTAGCAGCCAAATTTACACTACAGAATTGATATAGTTTTGGCTGCTGTGTCTGTCTCTGATGCACCTGCCCCCACAGGACATAATCTAGGTCCAGACCCCAAAGTCTTGAGGGATCCAATATTCAATGCTATGTACTTTCTTTTTTAAAACAAACAAACAAACAAACCCTACCTGACCTCTTCCCCAGACTCCATGAAATGAGGACCACAAATCGGGAAGCTTGTTATATGGTTATATTAATTGTTGCTGTAGGTTGTTATATATAATTTTGTAATTCATAATTTTGAAAACACTGTTCTTATTCTGTTTTTAAATATTATTCATCATCTAGACCCATGTATTTAAGATGGGTGGCCATCTAAATTTAGTAAACTAATAAAATAAACAAATGTAAAGGCAATTATGCTCTGTAGCACATTCAACTAAGGGAAAGATAGTGTTAATGCCTGATAATGTAGACTGAAGAAAAATAACAGGAGAAAGACAAAGAAAACTTGGGGAAGAGAGGAAGAAATAAAGGGCAAAGGACATCTGGTTCAGAACCACTTGATATTATCACTAATCAGATCCAATGCAATCCTCACTTGGAATAACACATTTGTGGACAGGAATGAATGGATTGCCTGCTAGCTCATGGCATTTCTTTATTCATTCAAGCGTTAAACAGAGATTCTCTATATATGTAATGTTATATATATATATATATATATATATGTAGATCTTTGGTCATTCGGGTTTTTCCCCACGTAGAATTGGAGGTATCAGGGCAACGTTTCGACGAAATCTCATCCGTCATCCTCAGGCTGGTGGCTTCAGCTTCGTTCTTCTGGGAGAAGTGTATAAATATAATTTTTTTGGATTGCTAACAAAGAATTAAATTTACACAAATATGAGCTGTCACTGGTGTGACTACAGCCTGTGGATGGCCTTGGGTTAAGCTGAAGCAGGCAATAAGATTTGTCCCGTGTTTGGGGCCTAGCAAGGTATTCTAAAATATTTAACACACACACACACACACACACACACACACAGACGCGCGCACACACACACACACACACAATATATATATATATATATATATATATATATATATATATATATATATGTATGTATGTATGTATAATGTATATATATATCATGTATATGTATATATATATCATGTATATGTATATATATAATGTATATATATATATATATATATATATATAATGTATATGTATACACACACACACACATACTGTACATACATACTTACATACATACACACACTATATAACCTGTACCCCTAGAAAACCTATGCCTGTTTTAGCCTATCATATTTCATTGTGTCTATTCAGTGAGAAGAAGGACACTGGGAAATGAAGATAAATCTATTATTTTAGAATAAACAGCTACTGGATTACTTTTCTTCCCAGCCATGTTATTATTGTAATGTTTTCCATTAAAAAAATAGTTACAGAAATATTAGCTGCAAGGGGAAAGTTTGTTCTGAGTGTCTGAGTGCTGCTGGCATTGTGGGGAGGGGGATGCAGCAGGCAAATTGGGGTGCTCTTCAGCTGTTAGCATTGTGGGGGGATACAACAGGCAAATGGGGGTGCTGCGTATCTGCTAGCATTGTGAGGAGGCATGGCAGGCAAATGGGGGTGGCAAACAGTTTTGGTGTGCAGTGGGGGAGGGGCAGCTGAACTTCCCATTCAGCATCAAGCCAGAGTCCAGACGCAAAGGCAATGGCCAAAATGGGAAGGCCTCGCCACTGCTGCCTGTTGCCTGCTCTGCCTGGAGCCAACCTACCACTGCCAACCTCTGACAGCTTTTTTTTAAAAAAACTGAGGAGCGGTGGCTTCCCATTTTGACCCCCCGACACCACCACTATTGCCCCCCCCCCACAATGCCAGCAGCTGCACTGAGCTGGGTCCTCGTCCTGCCTTTTGTTTTCTGCCTCTTTGGAGCTGGCTGAGTTGTAAGCCAAGCTGTCTCTGCGAAGCCCCCTCTCTCCTTTCTTGGTCCCCCCCAAAACACTCTTTTGGTTGTCTGCCCAATTGTCAGTCCTGACAGCAGGATGCTTTCGTACTGCAGCTTTGCCGTTTCCAACTCCTTCTTTTTATAACTCAGGCCCCGTCACCCTCTGCACGACCTGTCTGAACCACACACTGGAGCAACCCAATTGGTCCAAAAGCCCAGCCCCTTTAAAAAAAAACTTGCAGAACAGCAGCAGCAGCAGTTTTTTTAAAAAAATCTTGCACTACACACTGCCCAACCCACAGCCCCACCCATCGCACGCTGCCCCCGCAGCATCATTGCTTCTGCCTGTCACCCAATTGGCTGGGGGCTATTTGTCCCATGCAGCCAAAGGACCGGGTCAAATGGTGTCTGGGCGAATGGGCAGGAACGAAGGGTCAGGGGCGAAGGGCCAGGAACCCAGGAGAATGGTCAGGTTAGAGCCAGTGAAGGAGGAAAGCTGGCTGTAAATTGACTGAGGTGGGTAGCTGGGCGTGAAGCTTGTTTAAAGCTTGAATGAAGGTGCCTAAATGTCCCATTCTGCTGCTAGTTCAAGCAGCCTTCCATTTCTAACTTCCATATCACTTTAAATTTGTTTAACACCAATGTTATTGAGCACCTGCTGCAAGAAAAATGTACTTCCATCAAGACTACAGTAAAATGCATCTAATATATCGGGAACAATTTTCCAAGCAAGCGCATGGAAAATTAATTAGGCATGCAATTTCAACTAACAATCTGTTAAATTATTTGCATCTCTGATTTCCAGCTTGGCAAAATGAGAAAGAATTATAGACTAGCGAATAATTATTTTGGCATTTATTAAAAATGTTAATAATGATATTTTCTTTAGTTTGCATTCATGTTGGCATACAATGCTAAATCCACCATTTTTCTGTTGCACTGTATTATTAACAGACATCTATTTTATTGAGTGTGCTTCCACTTGTGTAAGATGCTGTGGGAACAGTTAGATGTGGACAGAAGTCAGTGAGTAACAGCACCTGGACACCAAGCCTGTTTTGTTGTTGTTTTAGTTTTGTTTTAAGAATAGGTTTTCAGATTATCCATTCCTAAGAACATTAAGGCAAATTGTAGAAATAATCCTGTGAAACCTCCAGCTTAGTATCAGGTAGAAGGTTGACTACTGGTTGGACAATAGCTACACTCCAGAGTCCTATACCATTTCCAATATGTTTATATAGAGAGGAAAGGGCTACTACAATATGACCCACTGGCAGTTGGTGGATTCAATTTTATCACTCTAAAACTTAATCACAGTCAAAGAAGAAGGAGATTGACTCTGAGTCCTTTGTTCTCCAATCTGCCCCATTCAAGCAACTGCACAGGGGCAGGGAAAATGACATCTTCCACTTCTGTATCTTTCCTACATATCACAAGAAATGGGTTAAAGATGAAAAGCTGGTTCCCTTGTATAAAATGCCTAGTCATAAAATACAACACTGCCATTGCTTATATTTAGTGTTAATTATTGGTCTGGTTAGTCAAATCTATTTCTTTTATTGGAGTAGAATTTGTAAGATATCATCTAATACATGAAAACATTAATATTAGAATATTTATGTTGTAAATACTTATAGTATACTTACATATACTTACAGTATATTTCCATATTTTACATAGTGAGCTACAAAGCTATTATCATGCTTTATCATAAGTCACACCATTTTTACAGCTCGTCTAAAGTTTTATATTGTGTGTAGTGTGATTGACAGAAGCCCTTTCCATCTCATCTCTCGCTGCCTAATCAATATAAGCAGAAAAGCCAGATAGCGATTCTCAGTGTTCTCCCAGTCTAAGTCAGCATGTTTTTGCTTAGTTATATCCTCACTTCAATGAGCAGTCTAAGAGGCTGTTTATCTTTCAAAGATCATGGAGCACTGGGGAACTACCAGAGGACTGTGAAAGAGCTGATCTAGTTCCCATATTCAAAAAGGGGGAAAAATGTATCCAGGAAACTACAGTCCTATCAGCCTGACCTCAATACCTGGGAAGATTCTGGAAAAGATAATCAAGCAACGAAATGAAGTCATTACCAAAGCCAACATGGGTTTGTCAAAAACAGATCATGCCAGACAAATCTTATTGCATTCTTTGACCAGGTGACAAAATTAATGGACCAGAGAAATGCTGTGGATATAATTTACTTGGACTTCAGTAAGGCATTTGATAAAGTAGACCACAACCTACTACTTGATAAGATGTGGGTTAGACAGCATCACCACCAGATGGATTCGTAGCTGGCTGATTGGCCGTACTCAGTGTGTGGTCCTCAATGGAACTGCATCTACATGGAGGGAAGTGTGTCCCAGCGCTCTGCTCTCTTCAACATCTTCATCAATGATTTGGATGAGGGGATAGATGGGGAACTCATCAAATTTGCAGATGACACCAAGCTGGCAGGAGGAGCCAACACTTCAGAGGATAGGCTCAAAATACACAAGGATCTTGACAGACTTGAACTTTGGGTGCTATCTAACAAAACGAAATTCAGTGGTAAAAAAGTAAGTTTCTACATTTAGGCAAGAAAAACCAAATGCACAGTATAGTATAGGTGGTACCTTGCTCGATAGTAGTAGCTGTGAGAGGGATCTTGGATTCCTAGTGGACAATCACCTAAATAAAAGAGAGAAGTGTGCTGCAGCTGCCAAAAAAGCCAACACAGAGCTAGGTTGTGTTGCATTAACAAAGGGACAGAATTAAGATCACATGAAGTGTTAATACCACTTTTCAATGCCTTGGTAAGGTCACACTTGGAATACTGCATCCAGTTTTTATCACCACAATGTAAAAAAGATGTTGAGACTCTACAAAGAGTACAGAGAAGAGCATCAAAGATGAATAGAGGACTGGAGGTTAAAACATATAAGGAACAGTTGCTGTAATCGGGTGTGTCTAGTTTAAAGAAGAGAAGACTAGGGGTGATATGATAGCAGTGTTCCAATATCTCAGGGGCTGCCACAAAGAAGAGGGAGTCAAGCTCTTCTCCAAACTACCTGAAGGCAGGAAAAAAAGCAATGGATGGAAACTAATCAAAGAGAGAAGCAACCTAGAACTAAGGACAAATTTCCTCAGTCAGAACAATTAATCATTTGAACAACCTGCCTCCAGAAGTTATGAATGCTCCAACACTGGAAGTTTTTAAGAAGAGATTAGACAACCATTTGTCTGAAATGGTATAGGTTTTCCTGCCTGAGCATGGGGTTGGACTAGATGACCCCCAAGGTCCCTTCCAACATAATAGTAACAACAACAACAACAATAATAATAATAATAATAATAATAATAATAATAATAATAATAATAATAATAACAGATTTCACTTAAATAATTGAACTATTAGGGTTCCATATACTTTATAAACATGTATACCTGATAGTATCATGTTCTGAAATTCTATGCTATCAAAGAGGCTACAAATATTTCAATACAATACATTAATTTCTTTTCCTCTCCAAATTGTACGCCCTCTGCCAAATTCTTCTGGGGAACTCTAATCTAGACTCTGCATTTATAAACAAACAATTTAACAGTGAATATTGTCTGATTTATCAGGAGACTAAATACACACTGGATATGAAATGAATAACCATTTCCTTATTGTGGAATCAGAGCTAAAGGATTATGTTCAATTACATTATTAAGTAATAGTAGCTCAATATATCTCCCTGTCTTCCATAATACATAATGGAAACTGTGCTCAAAATAGACTGTTAATTTCTGTAGAGATTAAAGGTAACCAAGCTACTTTACTTGCTGATAATTTATCTAATACCTCTTAGCATGTGGGTGCATTCACTACAATGATTCTTAGCAAGAGAAACAAGATTTATTCCAAAGAAATACAAATAAAACAGAGAATAGCATACTGTATATTAAGAGATCCAGTTTGGTCTAATGGTCAAGGCACCAAGCTAGAAAGAGAGAGAGAGAGAGACCCTGAGTTCAAGTCCTGCTTTAGCTATAAAAGCCAGCAGGGTGAGTTGGGGCCAGTTACTCTCTCTTACATCAGGGTGGTTGTTGTAAAGAAAATAGGAGGAGGAAGGTGTGCTGGAGATGTTCCCCACCTTGTATTATTTGTAGAAAGAATAAAGGAATACATGCATGAAAGCAAGCCGCTTAGAAAAATTGCAGGCGCTTGCCTTCTTCTCCTCCCATTTCAGCCTCTTCTCCAACATCAGCATGGTAGAGTTGTCAATAAATCTGCAACCTTCAAACAAATGTGGGACAAGACAGGAGGAAACATGCATTTCACAAGCTCTGAAGCACCAGCAAACAGAAAAACAGCCAAATAAAAGATGGAGGTTTTTTTCTTCAAAAGGAATGGATGATCGAGAGGAAAAAGAAATATAGAGGCACAGCAATGCAAAGCACAACATAGAAAGGTACAAGTATTTTACATGCCATCCATTAACAGAGAAGACAACAAAAAGCAGAAGAAATCACAGACAGGAACTAAGGCAGAAAACATTATTATATAATAGTAATATAGAGTGTAGCATACTAGTGGAAAATGTTACATTAATAAAGGTAAAGGTTCCCTCGCACATGCGTGCTAGTCGTTTCCAACTCTAGGGGCCAGTGCTCATCTCCGTTTCAAAGCCGAAGAGCCAGCGCTTGTCCAAAGACATCTCCGTGGTCATGTGGCCAGCATGCCTAGATGCCAAAGGCGCACGGAATGCTGTTACCTTCCCACCGTAGTGGTCCTTATTTTTCTACTTGCATTTTTAAGTGCTTTCGAACTGCTAGGTTGGCAGAAGCTGGGACGAGTAACAGGCGCTCACTGTATTACGTGGCACTTGGGATTCGACCCGCCAAACTGCCGACCTTCTGATCGGCAAGCTCAGCATCCTAACCCACTGAGCCACCGCGTCTCCTGTTACATTAATAGTATATTATAAAGTATATTACAGAAGAAATATTGCATAGCAATAATTGAATATCAATAGAATAGAATATAAGATAGAAACAATGGTAATAATAGTTTCATATAGATTTGTAAGTTCACATTTCACTTGTATATCTTGTATACTTTTTCAAAATAAAATAAAACATATAAACATATTCCCATTCTTATAGGGAGATTATATATATATATATATATATATATATATATATATATATATATATATATATATATATATATATATATATATATATATATATATATATATATATATATATATATATATATATATATATATATATATATATATATATATATATATATATATATATATATATATATATATATATATATATATATATATATATATATATATATATATATGGCCCTTTTGTGGGTCATTGAGTCTGGATCAGTTTAAGTGAATAGTCTCTAAAAAAGGGGAAAAATCCATGACATGCTACTAGCAAAATCTCATCCTTTTGGACCTAAATTTTAGTGTGTTTTTACATTAAACTCTTTTTCTTCTTTTGCTCTTGCAATACCTGTAATACAAAAGTGAGCTGTATGTCCCATATGAAGCAGATTAAATGAAGAAAGGTTTCAATGAAGAAAGCTTTCCTACTGCGTTCAGATTTTCTTTGAGATGCCATGTTTTCTGAAAAAGCCATGAAAGTGAACATACAGCATGGAAAGACCCCCAATGGAATATGGAATGGCATAAATAGAAAATGGAATTTTTAAGAAAGCTCTTTTGTGTGTGCGTGTGGGCATGTGTCTATATGTGAAGTAACAATAGAAATATACAGAACCATTACAGTATCACAGAGTGATTTATGAAAGTAAATCAACACAAAATATTAACATTACAAAATGGCATTAAAATAATACTAAAACTTTTGTATATTCAGAATTCATAGCATAGCATTTCATCAAACAGATTAAAAAATTAAATAATTGAATGGGATATGACATGTAGATTCTACAAGAACCCCCACGACACTGCTACCTCTCCAGAATAAATTGCAAATATCTTTTTAGAACAGTAATGGTGAACCTATGATGTGTGTCAAAGGTGATGTCTGGATGTTTTAGATGACATGCCAGAATTCACCAACACCCAACAACTATTCTCAAAAATACAGCCTGTTCTTATGTGATTTTTAGAGGCCATGGAGGTTACCTGGGATAAGGATGTGCTCTTGTGTGGCCTACAGATGTTGTACAAAAGTACCATGATCTTTCATGGCCTCCTGAACTGCAAAAAATGTGGGAGAATGGGTGGGGGGTCCTTTCACATAATTTTAGGAGGCTACAGAGGACATGAAAGAGCATTCACCAAACCCATTTAAGTAATGAAGACTTTGTGCAATCCACAGCAGCCTCAGGTAGACCACAACACTGCACAGCAGTGCACAGCAGATCCTGAGGAAAGGGAGGGACTAGGCCACAGGCAATTAAAACTTGGGGAAGGGTGTGAGGTGGCCTTTTTGAGTGGTAGCAGTGGCTTTAGAACTAAAGTTCAGGCCCAGCCTTGAGATTGCTGTCCAGTGCCATTGTTCAGGGTGGACTGGATGAGGGGAAATAGAGAATTGTTTCTCTTTTGCTCAGGGGGAGTTTTATATAGCAGCAGAGTCAAATTGATCGAGAGTGCTTTAACAAACTGCATCACTGTTTTGTTTGGTGGCAGCAGTGCCTCAGTCCAGTGGCGTAGCGTGGGTTGTCAGCACCCGGGGCAATTTGCGCCCTCTAACCCGGTGACGTCATGGCACCGCCGAAAAGACGCGCCCCGCAGCGGCGTAGACTTTCCAAGAAGAGTCGCGCGCATGCGGGATGCTTCCGGGTCCCTCTCGAGGGCGGCTGGGCGGGGCTCCAACCTGCAAGAGCCGCTGCATTCAAGCTCGCATGTGAGCCCCGCTAAATAAAGCCACGCATGCGCACGAAGCTAGGCCAGCCGGCCGGCGGGTCCGTCTTCGCTCAGCCAAGCCTGCCGGGGCGCCTGCGGGGCGCTTGCGGTTGGCCTGAGCCTGGGCGGAGAGTTGGGCGCTTCTATTTATTTTATTCAGTTTATGTGGCCGCCCATCTCACCTGCCGGACTTGTTTCGCTTTGCAAGAAAGAGCAGCTCGAGAGCGGAGCCAAGCCGACTCTGTGCAGCCCTTGGGGCTCCCTGAGCAGCTCAGTGCGAGCGCGCCCCCCCAGATGTTGCGCCCGGTGCGGCCCGCCCCCCCTGCACCCCCCACGCTACGCCACTGCCTCAGTCAGAAGGTCCATATAGACAGTGGTAAAGACAGCTGAGATGATTACAGGAAGGTCACTTCCCATTATTCAGGATACTGCTTATAAGCACTATGTGGTTAGAGCTCACAGCATTGTTAAAGACCCCGTACACCCACTTTACGGTTTGTTTTTGTTGCTCCCCTCTCTGGGAGGAGGTTTCAAAGTATAGCAAACTACTAGATTCTGTAACATCTTTGTTCCTTATGCCATCCATCTTGTAAATTTGTAAGATTCTTTCCCCCCCCCCACCATGCCTATATATTTGAATTAGACTGTGATGTTTTTCTGTGTCATATATGTGTGTGTATGTGGGTATATGCATAATGGTATTTTCTTGAGAGCTGAATGCAACAAAATTTCATTTTAATGTATGCTAATTAGTGTACATTTACAGTGACAATAAAGATTCTATTCTATTCTACTCTACTCTACTCTATTCTATTCTATTCTATTCTATTCTATTCTATTCTATTCTATTCTATTCTTAGGCATTTTTTAAATTTTTGAAATGCTGAACCAAAAGATTCAACATTAGTCCTCTAGAATTTGGTATTTTTCTAGAATTCGGCTCCCACATTACACATTTCAAGAAAATAAAAGCTGGGAGGAAGGGGCTTGTGTGTTTGGAGTGGTGGAGTACACAATTCATTTACCTATTCTCCCATCTCCTGCAAAAAATAATTATGTTGCACCATTTGTAACACTCGCATCTAGTGAGAATCCCAAGAACATCTATATTGTACTTTACAACACAACATTCTTGATAAAAAGGTGTCAGGTTCTTGGCAGTTGATTTAACTGAAAGTAATTTTTGCAAACATGATTGTCAAAATCTTCTTTAACAAGATTTATTATGATAAAAGTCTTGCCAGGGTTTTGGAACTACTTTCATTTTGAACCAAGGTATTCCCAGTAAAGATTATCACCTTTATAAAATTGAAAATGTCACTTTCTTCCTTTTTTATTTCCAGTTGGATCTGGGAAGTAATTAATGTTCATGAATCACAGCATTTGAAATCTTCACTCTAGAACTAAAAGTATAACATTTAAATTATAACCATTTAAAGAAAATATTAAGTAATGGTTTTTTGGGGGGATTCTGTTTGTAAATATTTGGCCACAATAATATAGGGTTCTTACTGTTCATGGAAGGATTCCTTCACCTAGATAAAGACCAATTATTTCAGATCAGTACTGAAGACAAATAGCTTACATGTCCAAGCTCATCATCATCTAATGTAACTTGTATATTTCCCAGCAAGCACTTTATTCATTCAAGCCAATTATTTTCCCCTTATTGCTATATTGCTGATTGGTTTTGGCTGCGATGCTAACTTATGATTGAAAAGGATCAAACAAAAGAACCTGCAGTGCAGATTAGCACAATATGGTTTAGGCAGCAAAAAACAATTTGCAGAGGGGTTTCAGCATGCACACTATGTTCTCCTGAAGGTTCAATGCAAATACCTTAAGACAGGGGTCTTCAAACTTGGCCCTTTTATGACTTGTGGACTTCAACTCCCAGAATTCCTCAGCCAGGCACACTGGCTGGCTGAGGAATTCTGGGAGTTGAAGTCCACAAGTCATAAAAGGGCCAAGTTTGAAGACCCCTGCCTTAAGAGGCTCCTGAGATCATCTGAGCTTGGCCACACTTGCATAGATATTTCCATCTGGACTGCTACTTTACAAAGTCCCCCTTCAACTAGTTTAGCACATGCTTAATAATAAGTAGAACATTTTAATATTTCTTAGTTTTTTTATTATTATTAAAACAAAATAGAACAAGAATGGCATGCTGCAAAAGAAAGCAATAGTCTCAAAAACCATTTGAGCTGCAATGATGGAGCATGGTGGTTTAGTGATTTGCTGGGATGTGTGTCTATAAGCTTAGGGGAAAAAATATCCTGGGAGAAAAGGGTTTAAGGAAACTGTAAGAAACAGCCTGGTCAAATTACTCTCTGATAAATGTAGCCTCTTGAGAAACAGGCAATCTTCCCAATATCACTGCATCTTTGATTTTATCTCAAATTTCAAAGTACTCATTGGAGCAAAAAATAAAAATAAAAGGTTTTAATACAATTTATCTAATACAATCCTTACATGATAGATGCTTCCCACCTCATTCTGCATAAAAATATTCAATGAAGTTGGATCTAATTAAAGACATCTGATTCATGATTGTCATAAATCCATAAGGCTTATCCCAACGTCATACATTCAGAATAAGTTTCTGAAAGGTAAAACAATTCACAATAGCAGGAAGACAGAAGCCTTTTCTACCAACAAAAAATATTAAAAAATGGCAAATTAATTGTTCAGAACAGTACTCAATTGGTATTCCCAATGAAAAGACATTCAGTTCACTCTTTAATAGGAATGGGTGAGTAAGAGAATAAGAAGAAACTTGAATTTAAATTTATAAGTCTTAAAGTTTCCAAAGTTGGAGATTCTATGTTAGACAAATCAGTCCCAAATCTAATCTGGATAGGTATTATCAGTGACCATAGTCTGTTCCTCAAGGTCAAGTTAAAGTAGAATCCTCCAGTCCTTGAATTAGCAGACTGAGGATCCCTCTTTGCCTATAGCAGACGTCAGGGAGTTTGCTGGAGAGATGACTCTATAGCAGACATTTCAAACTCGTGACGTCATGTGACGTCGTGCAACGTATCGGAGCCTTTTTGCCATTGCTGGCAATCGGGGTGTGTGTGGCTTCTGGATAACATGTCTGGCCTGCGGGCCGGCAGTTTGACACCCCTGCAGTGACAAGCAGGAGATTCAAATACAATCTTTGTCCATTTCAGAACCAAGTAAATGAAAAAAAAAGTTACCTATGAAAATTTCTTCAGAATTATGTTTTCATTTGGAAGAATTTCTAAAGCAAATTCTGTTTCAGCAAATTACATAAGAACTGATATGGAAGGGTGGTGAAAGCTTCTACTTGGCACTTAATTGTACACTACATCCCTGAAAAGTATTTTTAGTTGTTGAAGCAATGCTAAATCATACTTTTTAAAATAAAAGTAAGTTTGAATGTGGCATTCTTTTTTATTAACCACAACTATGGACCTCTTTCAGAAAACCAATTATTTTGAAATAGTGTTGGTTTTTTGCTTCTGCCATAGAAAAAATTGCAAACAACAGCAATTCATCCATTTCTAAATGGAAAATATCAGGCCCTTTGTTTCTGATGAGAATGTTTTCTCTTTTTAAAATACAGTAAGTGCTTTTAAGTGACCGTCCTCTAAAAGTGTGCCTATTCTCTGGCCTAGTCCCAAAGTTCTTGTTGTTCACTCAGCTTTTATAGAGTTGGCAGATTCTACAACATTTCTGTGATTTAAAGCATGGCATTTACTACAATGTATCCTGGAAGCCAGTTTATCTTCTGATGTAAAAATTCTCACAGGAAGCACTCTTATGAATTATTTGTAACAAATACAATTGTCAACCTATTGAGACTGCAGAGTCTGTGTCTGCACATGAATACAGAAATTAAACATCACAGGATATGCACTCCTTCATTCTCATGCCACTCTGATTTGTTTTGTTTAAATAACCAATACCTTCCTAGCTACTCTTTATTTTAGAACTGATCCAGCTACCTATTAAAATGTAGATTTTGGTTTTTAATTTGACTTCATAATATTCAATTATTTAAAAAAAGATGTTGAAAGAAGATTCAGAATTTCAATTCAGGACAGGCCAAATCCAAAATGAAAGCTAAAAGAGAAGAAACAGTTCAACTTCTTGGTTGGATGAGTCTGAATCAGTAGAACTTAGATCTTTTAAGGAAATTTCTTAAGTTTAAAAAAAAAGAGAGGAGAAAATTAAGAAAAAATATTGTTCTGGAGGATTGGAACTAAATCATTATAAAAATGCTATAAATGAGATCAGATAAACTCTACACCAGCGTAAAAAGAGTGGAAAAGAGTATGCTAGAGTGGTTAAATAGTATGTTTGTTTTTTAAAAAAGCACGAATACAATGAACTTCTTTTTAAAAAGTAGACATCTTGCTTACCTTATGAAATGAAAGTCAAGAAGAAACATCCATTTAAATAAAAAGAGATACAAGCAACATTTATTTAACTATGTCAAAACGGAACAAGAAACCGTTGACACTACTGTATTACTACTACTGATAATTTCAAATTATAACCTAAAGAATAAAACATAACAAAGTGTTCTAAAGCCTGTAGAAATAAGTATAAAATAGCTCAAACATGTACTGCTCTGATCATAAAAAGGATTTAATAAACTTAAAAAAATATACAGAGAAGGCTAGTCAAGCAGTAGCTATCTTCACTGAAATACTCAGCTGCTGATGCCTATAAAGATCTTAAAATTCCATGGAGGAAAAGCCTGTTATCTCTGTACTTTTCTTTTTTTAATAAAAAAAGTCTCTTTCTCTGTTTGACTAGACAGATGTTGGTTTAATCCAGCAGCACTGCTCTTTAACCTTCAATTATGTCACAATAAAACTATCAGTATCACTGTAACAAAGAAGGATGCACTTTGCTTAACCTACCCAAACCCTTGTTACTTATTCAACTTGCTATTTTTTTTTACACTGTAGCTATCAAACTTTTTATCTTTATTTGCAAACCACACATCATTAATCTTTCCTTAAGAAAATGTACATGTTTCAGGAATATCTATGGAGATTCTCAGTCATCTGGTCATGATTGTCCCAAAGGTGCTTTTTCAAATGGAAACTGGACTATGCTTTTCCCTTGAGGAAAAAGAAATTTCACTTCTCATCCAAGAAGCTTGATTAGTTCCGGATTGATGGTGTGTGTGGAAATTAGAAGGATAAGTTTTGACCAATCAGAACTAATCCTTCCATCTCCACCTACCCACCCAGCCAAAACTGATGAAGCTTCTTGGATGAGAAACGAAATGTCTTCTTCCTTAAAAGGAAAAAAAAACACAATCCAGTTGCCTTTTGAAAAAGCACCTTTGAGACAATTTCAGAAAGCAATAATCTGTATATTTAATCACAGTCATGAATGAGTTTTCCCTGAAAGTAGTCTTCTGGAAATCAGGCCTGAACCTATTGCTATTATATCATTACATAATTATAAGATACCAACTTTTAAAAATGAATGATTGCTAATGCCAAAATTACATGTTTATTATGTATCATGTTTCACATTTGGAATGGAGCATTTTCCTTATAAAGATCTTTACAGATCCGGCACATGCAAGCCCCTTCTGTTTCTTCTTTACAATAGCTAAGATCATCTTCTCCAAGATGATGTCTTCTAAATATCTTGGATTATACTTGCCATGTTTCATAGTCAATAGGCAGAGATGTTCAAATTAGAAAAAGAGCTCTAAGATATAATGATAAAATTCTATTCATCAATTTATTTGGAGCAATAAAAATCAAGAAAAAATAATTTAGAATTATTGCAGTATTAACATATCCCCAGATTTGAACATTATAATAAATGGCTATTGGGGAGAAACTTTATTTTGGAAACTGAATTGTTAAGATCACTTGCAGCAACAACGTTGTTTTCCCCAATCCAGTAATATCACTACTGTATAAGAACATCCAGAGGAGATAGGTGGTGGTGGTGGCAAAACCCCAACATTTGTTTATATTTTTGCAATAATCACCATGGAAACCAAGATAAGAAAATGTACTATATCAGGTGATCAATACGTACATTGGTAAACTGATATTTGGCCTCTGTTTGGAGACAGTATATGAGAAACGCATGATTGTTACCCAAATTTAATAAGAACAGAGACCCACTGCCAGGTAAAGAGATGCAGCATCACCATTATATAGTTTCATTCCATACAGCATTAAACTTGTAAACTCTCAAGCTTCCTCCTTCAGTTATATATTCAAGATGGACAATGTTTAATATTTATTTCTTATGTATATGTAGAGGTGTGGGTCTATATATATATGTTGTATATAGTATGTTTAGGTATTTGTGTAAATTACTAACAAAGAATTAAGGGAGACTGAAATGCATTTCTAACTCATTAGTTTTCATCAGTCAGCCATACCCTTCTGAGATTCGAACCTGGGCTGATTGCACATTAGGCAGTGTATTTTACCTCTTGAGCCACAGGATCTCTCTCGCTCTGTTAGCTTTGTTTAGGTATGTGTCATGTATGTTCACTTTGAGAGCGGGCAACTAAATTTCATTTTTGATGTGTGCCGTTGTGCCCACAGTAAAAAAAATGACAAATCTTTTCTTTTATATAGGAGATGGCTCTACTGAACTCACTGGGGCTTTCCCCTGAGTAGATAAGAGCTCTGCATTGACAATAGCATTATTTGTAAATCTTAGTAGACACAAGCACATCAGCTACCCCTGCACTGCTCTTATTTCTATTCCCAGGAATGAGGCAATGGAGGTTGATGTATATAAACCAACTATTATGAACATATGTTAACTAAGCTTTTCTATTTGTAAGGAATCAACATTTGAAGGGTTAACCTCAGGGCTGAAATTTAACACATGCTATGAACAGATGTCCTGTTAAGTACTTCTTTCACTTTGAATAAAACTGTACATCAAAGGACTGCAGAGGTGGGGGTGCTTAGGCTCCAGTAGATTAAAAATGTAGCAAGAAAAAAAAAAGCTTTGGGTTTGCTAATTCCACAATCTATCACATCTCTCCATCTGTGCAGAAATGTGTGGGTGTTAGGAAAAAAAGCAAGCTTGGGTGTTAAAAGATTCAAAGACAAATTGATTTGAATGCATCTAAGCTACCGTAAGTGAAATTATTTGGCTATGCGAGCAAAAGATACCTGTTGATAAGCATCTATCACTGAAATGTAGTATTAATAGCACAGCAACTCTCAGTAAGTCTAATGTTTTAGAAAATTATTATAGCACTGCAACCTAAAAACATTTGCAATGATGACAATGTAAAAATATAATATATAACATACAAATGTGCATGCAACACACACACATACAAACAAGTTATTTATGTTTGGCTTAGCATATGTGAATCAAATCACTATGGTTGGTAAATCATGCTTGTTTAACATATAGACACACACAGTATTCATTTATTCAAACCATGTATTAGCATAAAATAGATATGAATATTTAATTCTAAAAACTGCAATGTTTTTACTATTATCACCAAATACAGTGCAGGTAGTACTTGATTTACAACAGTTCATTCAAAGTTACAATGGTGCTGAAAAAAGAGACTTATGACCTTTTTTCACACTTATAACATTGCAGCATCCCTGTAGACATGAAAATTCAGATGCTTGGCAACTGGTTCTTATTTATGAAGGTTGCAGTGTCTCAGGCTCATGTGATCCCCTTTTGCGACCTTTTGACAAGCAAAGTCAATGGGGAAACCAGATTCACTTAACAACCGTGTTACTAATTTAACAGCTGCAGTGGGTCGCTTAACAACTAAGGCAAGAAAGGTCGTAAAATGGGGCATAACTCACTTAACAAATGTTTCACTTAGCAACATAAATTTTGGGCTCAATTGTGATTGTAAGTCAAGGACTACCTGTAGAGTAATATGCAGGTACAAGGTGGCTGAGATGGTTTGGAGGAATTATTTTTCTCACACGGTAAAAATATAATGTAATCCTCCAGGTTGAGGTTCTTCACAGAGCCTCAAAGACCTTAGTTGGCTGGTTGAGGAGTTAGAAGTGGCTACAAAAAGTTGTTTGGAAAAAAAGCCTCCACCTTCTGCCGGGGGGGGGGGGCAGCATTGCATGGCGGGCAGAAATCTCTTCCAATTCTTAGATCTGCTGAATGAGGAGCTCAAAGAAACATGAAGTTACCAACCCCATCACTGCATTATCCTTAGAAGTAAGGATAAGATATATTTCTTTACAAAGCAGCAGTAAACATAATCCAGGTCTTAAACTAAGTCCAACACCAAATAAAGCTAAAGGTAGCAATATTATCATTACAGTTTGCATTTCATATCAATTTGGATTTTTTTAGATTTGTAAACTATGTTAATTCTATTTTGGACATTTTCCTCAGTAAAGATATATAAACAGTGTATCTTATGTTATAATAGAATAAAAAAGAGCTGGAAGGGACCTTGGAGGTCTTCTAGTCCAGCCCCCTGCTCAAGCAGGAGAACCTATACCATCTCAGAGAAGTGACTGTCCAGTCTCTTCTTAAAAACAGCCAGTGATGGAGCGCCCATGATTTCTGGAGGCAAGCTGTTCCACTGGTGAATTGTCCTCACTGTCAGGAAGTTTCTCCTTCTAGGCTGCTTCTCTCTTTGATCAGTTTCCAGCTATTTCTTCTTTGCTTTAGACTAGCCAAACCCAAGTCCTGCAGCTATTCTTCGTATGTTTTAGTTTTCTCTTTTTCAGTAAAATGTTTGTAAAAATATCCATAAGCAAAATGTTTGCATTCATAAAACATCCAATATTCATTTTTACTTAAATTATTGTAGCTTCACTTATACCTCTAGCTGAGCTATGCTTATAAAGTGCTAAATATATTCAGAACTAAGAACAGCTGACCTCATAATAATTCTTTATTTTGAATAGACAGTATATAAATACAATAAAAAAATAAGCTGTGGGTTGTATTAAACTGCAAAGAACTTCTTAATCTCAAGATACAGTGATCATAATTATTAAATTCACATCATGCTGAAATTATGGAACATGGAGCAGTTTTCTGTAAACCCAGCCATCTTTATTTACCAGGTCCTCAGATAAAAATATACAGCGGTTAGTATTGGATATCAGTTAAAAGATAGTAAATCATTGCTTGCAATGAGTTTTCTAGCAATCACAGTTGGAATTTAGCACTTATTGTGATTTCAACTTCCTACATGTATCACAGCTTGATAGATCAACAGGATTGTATCCAGGAGGCTTTGAACTGCAACAGGGTCTAATATGCTGATATTATTTGGTCATCGACCCTTAAAGCTATGCACAAGACTACAGCTGCAGATACCCTAAAGTAACTAAGGAAAGTAGCAGAATTCTCCTTCCCCCTTTTATTGCCCTTGGCACTCTGAGTAGGCAGAAAGTCTGTAGAGCACAAGGCACTGCCAGGTAATCACTGCTGTTGCCTTGCAATTCTGGAAAGGGGAAGATGCTATATTATAATCTCAGAAAAAATCATGAGATCATCCATTTTTATGGCACAGAAAGCTGATATAGCTGAAATAGACTAACATGATTTTCTCTCTGGCAACAGTTTCTAGGGGCAAGTACTAATTCTTGTGTTAGCAACCACAAAATCTGTGGAAGTCCAAGACAGTGCTTTTCTTTTCATCTCTTTGCCCATATGAGTTAGACTTGTTGGGTTTTTTTTTGTTAATTGCTAAAGCAAACACTTCCTATCTATACAAAGTTGATGGCCAGAAAACGCTTTCTATGGAATTTTCTGTAGGAATTATGTAGGAACTACCGATAGATTTCTCTAGTTGACAGCAAAAGGTTTGATTATGATATTTTTTAAAAACATTAAATGATTTAGGTCCAAGATACCAGGAATGCCAAGTTTGAGAAACATTGCTCTAGAACAGGGGTTGGCAACCTCGGCTCTTTTATGACTCGTGGACTTCAACTCCCAGAATTCCTGAGCCAGCTATGCTGGCTCAGGAATTCTGGGAGTTGAAGTCCACGAGTCATAAAAGAGCCGAGGTTGCCGACCCCTGCTCTAGAATGATTCAATCTCTAGGACCCAGTTTTTCTGGAAAGCATGCAACTAGCACACCAGTCTAAAGTGGGTAAAGGTACTTCTGGCTACAGTTGGCCCAAGCTACTGTTTTTGCAAACTCTGAAATATCTTATTCAGAATTAGATTTAATTCAGATTCCAGAATTTCCTTCTAACATATTTCTCCCAGTGATATTTAATCTGCATCTGATTTTAAGTAACAGCCTTATTTTCACTTTCAAAACTGGTAAATACAACACTGGTACAAATAATTCTCAATTACAAATTTAGATCTCTAGAATATCAATGTATAACACTCTAGAATTTATTCAGATATTATGGCTCAAAGGATTTCCAAATTTTGTTTTTGCTCAGTATCACAATGTCTGACAGTTGGATAGCAGTCTAGCATAAAAGTATTTGGGATATTTAACAGTCACAGTTATAGTTCAATTTTAGAAGTTGTGATATTTGACAACACGACAAATATTTTAGGAACTTTAAATAACACAGTTGGTTAATGCAATTATGATAGTTACACTTTCAGGGGTTTTACCTCCCAATTGCAGCAATTAGGCAGTAATTAACCGCAAAATTAATGCCAAATGTGGTGATTAAAAGACAAAAGAAAAAGGGAGATTGAGAGAGAAAATTTTGGTAGTATGGGCATATAGAAGTAACTTGGTGCGTGTATAAGAAAGAACATTAGTACATTTGAATTTAATGGCTGCAATCAACATTTGAACAATGTCTTTTATATATGCAAAGTCACTTTTTGTCATGCAAATTATTCAACACTATTACAAAATGTGCTCTGTAAAGATTATGAGTGCCTTTTAGAATTGCACTAATACTGGTTGAAAAGCTTTGCTTGTTCCAGGTTTGCTTGTTCCAATTCAGAAAAAAAACCTATGCAAAAATTCTCCTAAATTCTCAGTCAGCACTTATTTTGGTTCAGATCACAAAAGAAGCAATTATAACAGGGAAGATGTATTTCAGAGATAAACCAACATTAAAAATTTAGAAAAAAATCTATATAATATAATGGGGTGAATTGCAATATTTGCCAATTCACTGTCAAGAACAATGATCTACAGAAGGAAGAAATGATTTCTCATTTATAAGAGTTATAAAAATCTTACCTGTACCTTTACAACTAAAAATACTGGTCTATATACAATATAGTTATATGTGTAATGAGAAAGAGCTGGTCACAATTTATCATCCTTTTTGGCTGAATTGGTCCTACCAATATATTACATAGGATTATTTCTATAAAACTATTACTGCCAAATAGAGTAGAAGAAGAGAAAGAAAAAAAGATGGTACCTTAAACTTGCAATCTATAATTGGAAATATGCCATAGAAGATGAAGGATTTATTAACAAGAGTAATAAAGCACAGAAATAATATTTTGGTTGTGAATAGAGCCCAACCAAGCGGGTAAGCTTCACATAGAACGTATAATGCTCCAAAAGAGAAACTAAAGCATAAAGTTTAAGAATAAAAAGGGTAAATAATCTAAAAATGTGGGACATTCCTGCATTCGCTGCAGAAGGCAACAAAAAGTTATGATTAGGGATATCTTGAGGAATGTTTATGAAAGGATAAACATCAGACTTTTTATGACAGAGATCTAAGAAATTTGAGGGCTTTCTTGAGCCATATAATATGGTCATGTGATGATTTAATATCTCTTTTGGACTGGTATATTAATGTCTATTAGTAGATTTATTACATTTATTAAATGTTAATGTAATATTGATTATATACAAAGCTTTGGAATTTGACTTAATCAGGAATTGGAGTTATCTCAACCATGAACAGTGACAAAAATAATTATACTGAGAAACTGGAAAAGTGATATTCCAGATGTCAGAGAATGGTTGTTGGAAATCTGTGATCCATCTGTTTTGGAAAAGGTAGTATTTTCAAGATCAAATGAATAATCCAATAATGTAGTAGTATAAGTTACTGTAGCAGAGATTCTATGATGTTACAATAACATCTTCTATTGTTCATATTATAGCAGTGAATTCATTGCTAAGTCAGTGACTATTGATAAGTATAAAATATTTTTTTAAAAAAGTTTGTATTTTTAGCTTGTACTTTTTTAAAAAAAGATAGATTTACTACATAGTTATAATTTTAAAAATTAGCAGAAATATAATGATTATGTGGTCAATATATCTGTAAACTATTTCCTTATGTATATAATTTTGAGATGTTTCTGATATGACAAGAATAAAAACTGATTTATACACTTACGCATTTTGCAAAGAAGCTAAGCATCAAACACCTAAATGCATATTTTGAAACTAACATTACTTGAAACTAAGATTACTTCTACTTATATTTAAGTAGAAAAGATAAATAGCTTTTAAATATTTTTAAGATATACCTTAAAAGATGTTTTGATTACCTTATATTTTTCTGAAAGACTTTATATGTATGTTTTCTATTGCCCACCATCTAAAACTAAATTATGAATACATTTATCTGTTACAAATATCAAATAACAGCAGAATGAACTGTCAATAAGTACAAAGCTTTCTAAGTCAAAGTCCCAATAGAACAGTTCTGCTATGTTTTCCCAAAAATGTTAGTTTAACTTCTTTGCCTTAGAAACAATGTGCTATTTTCCCCAGTGCTAATATTCGCAGTGTTTACTGACTCAATTTTGGAAGTTGTGACATGGCATTTTGTGTCTTTTTGCTGTTAGTTATATGAGTAGATACCCACATTTCTACTCAAGGAGTTCTGAACCAAGCCACTGTGAAACCATAAAATGTTTTTCAAGCAAGGCAATACTTTACTTCTATGTCATTCCCAGCTCACAACTGAGAATACTTGCTGTCATTCTCAGAACACTGACATACTTTATCTCATAATCTTCATTATGACATGGGACTTCAACAGATTATAGCATTTCTAAATAGGAGAGGAGACAGAGAAGCTCTGTCAAATCAGCTAAAGCAGCTGGGTTTCTCTGATTAAGCTAGGCTGTAAATCTGAAAATCTCACACACAGAGATCAGCCAAATTTGTTTGAATTTGCTAGCAATGGAAAGTTTTTATTAGTATTGTGCAAATCCTTTGAATGAATTCATTCAGAACATATGGGTGCCCATGTAAAGCATCACTCACTTTTCAAATAATTAAAGCACCCACATCTTTTCCCTGGCTTGAATACAGTAGCAACCTCAATAACTAGTTTAAAAAGGGGTGGTAACTTTGGTTAACTGTTTAAAAAGTGGTTTCTCATCATTAGACAATGCAATCTGGAACATGAATCCAGATAAAATGTTTTGTTCTACAACACAGGCAAAATAAAAAAAAACTATGTCATTAAAATAATTTATAAGAGAAGGTGGAAAGATATCAGCATTTAATTAATAATTAACAAAATCTAGTTCTTAAACAATCCAATCCTAGCATACAATACCATCGCCTAACTTTATTGTCCCTTTTTTCCCTTCATCAAAAAAGAATGAACAAGTAACCAGGTTCTAAAAGACACGCTTCTGAGCAAAACTCATTTCTATTTAGAAATATATGGCGTTGTTCAATAGTGCTTATTGGAGATTATGAGTGACAATAGAATAGAGTCTGTCTTGTGGAATAGCACACTCTTCTTCAATGAAAGTAATTAAACAGAGGCTAACTGGATATCAGTATTTTTCAAACTTGGCAACTTTAAGATCGGTGGACTTTTAACTCAAAGAATTCCCCAGCCAGCATGCCAAGTTTGTTAAGGTATCCAAGTTTGAAAAACAATCTTGTTTGTATAAGTGTTACAATCCTATCCAATCCATTCACATAGATAGGGTGGTTTATTGTTATAATGCTGATATAATGATAGTGACATTATTTATTGTGCACCTACATATTATTCTGATAAAAAAGTAAAAGGGATACAAAACCAGCATCCCTATCTTGGCTTCATTGTTGTTGTTTTTTATATTGGAATTGTAATTTCCAAAGTCCTTAACAAGACTGGCTAGGAATTCTGAGAGCTAAGGGACACTAGAATGGAAAAAGGTGCTTTATACTCACAGTTAGAGTGTTGTAGCACTTTTTCTGACTAACAAATGTCATGTTTTTGTGAGATATACGAGCAAACTTCATCAGATGTGTAGAGTGACTAGAGTGTGCCTGTAGGATTTAAATTGGGATAAAGCACTACATTTTTGCTACCACACACTACCTTTGCTCTCTTCTCACAGTGGCTCACAAAGAAACATTAGTTGCCTGATATTCTTAAACTTCTTGTGAATGAAATAATGTCCTGCAAAGCATGTATGCATATTTACTGTGAATAAAGTATTACATATTTTTAACCATGACTATAGTCTGAGGCTGTGGTCCTCAGCATACTTTCCTTCAGGATGCTTATATTTTAAAAAATACATATAAAATAAGGCTTATTGTTAGGAGCCAAAGAAAGGTTTGTGTTCTGCCAAATCAAAACAACAGAGACAGCCTATGCTTTCAGCTTCATTGACGAGGATTTTTAATCTCATAGTGGACTTAACTAAGTCTCTCCAGACGTTGTAGAAGCTTTGTTCCTTTGCAGTATATCCAGCCTCTAGCTTCATAACCTGAGGTCATTTACTTCTTCAGAACAAATCACCTGATGTCTTGAGGACATCAGTAATTTTAACATTCATTTTATTGACTTTCTACACTATCAGTGAAGATTACAGCTACATACAATGTTCATATCTTCCAGTGCACAGCTTCAATAAACGAAGAAAATATTCTTCCCTAAATGTACAATCTGTCAAGATCCTTATGTATTTTGAGCCCATCTTCTGGAGTGTTGGCTCTTCCTGCCAGCTTGGTGTCATCCCCTTGTCCAAATCATTAGTGAAGATATTGAAGAGTACTGGGCCTAAGACAGAGCCTTGAGGTACCCCACTGTATGCTTTCCTCAATGTAGGTGCAGTTCTATTAAGGATTACATGTCGTTCGGTTGGTCATCCAGTTCTGAATCCATTTAGTGGTGATGCTGTCTAATCCACATTTTTCCATCTTATCAAGTAGTAGGTTGTAGTTTATTTTATCGAATACCTTACTGAAGTCCAAGTAAATTATATCCACTAATTTTGTCATTTTGTCAAAGAATGCAATAAGATTTGTCCGGTATGATCTATTTTTGAGAAACCCTTGTTAGCTTCTGGTTATAACTTTGCTTGCTTCTGGGTGTTCACAGATTCATTGCTTGAACAGTGATTGTTCAACTGAACAATGATTGTCTAAAATGTATATATCCTGTTGCTTTGTTTTCTCCTGAAAGAAAGCGAGTATACTGCATGTACTGCAGAGGAATTTACTGCTGCTTGACTAAAATTAGATAATCTACATTTACACTTAAGAGTTTATGTCATTATCCAAGGAAAAGTGTAGGAGTATAAACCCATAATCTCTGCAGACAGGGAGCTGATGAGGGCTGCACTGAATAAATGCAACAGCTGCATAAAGACTGTCCCCAGTGTTGATCTTATCTTTGTGATGAACTTAAAACACACACATATGCACATATGGATCTCCCAAGTAAAAGGAGAGAGGGGCAATCATACCAATCAAGCATACCCCATGTGTACTGCATATGTAATTATTCTGAGAGTTAATTACTCAACAGTTTAGGGTTTTTACAGATAATAATAATCTCAATCCATCATGAACACAATGTAATGGAATCACCATACAGGATATATAGAAAGTAGTCTTGCTAAAAGAATACTAATGATATGCTTGTATACTACCTATTCCCTGGAGAAATTCACTGCACAGAAAAGTGTAAGTGTGCATGTGGAGAAAGATACGTGAACAAATAGATTAATATGTGCAAAAATAACCTTCCTAGTATTATATAGTGTATTTATTACTTTAAAATGAACAGAAGAATAAATGTGCTATGACAGTGTGGTAAAAGTCAGCAACCCTAGTAACTTTCAGAATGGTTGAGACTGTTTCTAGCTAGGATGGACATTTCTAGCTAGGACATTTCTAGCTAGGATGTTCAACTCCCAGTTCTGAAAGTTGAACTTGTAATAAATATAAGGTTGGAGAAAAAAGTAATTTAACCTCTGAATATAAGAATGGATTTTTTTATCACCCTGTGACAAACAATGTCCTACATTAGTATTTTTCAACATGCTGGCTGGGGAATTTTGGGAATTGAAGTCCACACATCTTAAAGTTGCTAAGGTTGCAAAACATCACCCCAGCAGTTTAGTCTAGTGGTTAAGGCACCAGGAAAGAAAGGGGGAGGAAAGTGAGTTGTAGTCCCATTTTAGGCATAAAATCCAACTGGGTGACTGGGCCAGTCACACTCTCAGCCCAACCCCCCCTCACAGGACTGTTGTGGGGAAAATTGGAGGAAGAAGATGTGTTGGATATATTTGCCACCATGAATTATTTGTAAAAAATATTTGTAAAAATAATAAAAGTGGAATGCAAATAAACAAAGAAATAATATAAGCAATCAAATTAAAACACCGATGAAGGAAACTAACAAGTGTGGACAGCAATTCATGTTGCTTTTTCTACAGAAAAATATGATAAAATTTGATTGCTAGGCAAGTGCCATTTCATCAGATAGGTATCTGAAGATGTCTGAATCCCCTGCCATAGCTAGCAATTTCATATTTATTGATTGCCTGGTTGTTGTTGTTGTTGTTAGCTGCGAAGTCGTGTCCGACCCATCGCGACCCTATGGACAACATTCCTCCAGGCCTTTCTGTCCTCTACCATCTTCTGGAGTCCATTTAAGCTCACGCCTACTGCTTCAGTGACTCCATCCAGCCACCTCATTCTCTGTTGTCCCCTTCTTCTATTGCCCTCGATCTTTCCCAGCATTAGGATTTCTCCAGTGAGTCCTTCCTTCTCATTAGGTGGCCAAAGTATTTGAGTTTTAGCTTCAGGATCTGGCCTTCTAAAGAGCAGTCAGGATTGATCTCCTCTAGGACTGACCGGTTTGATCGCCTTGCAGTCCAAGGGACTCGCAGGAGTCTTCTCCAGCACCATAGTTCAAAGGCCTCAATTCTTTGGCGCTCAGCCTTTCTTATGGTCCAACTTTCACTGCCATACATTGCAACTGGGAAGACCATAGCCTTGACTATACGCACTTTTGTTGACAGGGTGATGTCTCTGCTTTTTAGTGTGCTGTCTAGATTTGTCATGGCTTTCCTCCCGAGGAGCAAGCGTCTTTTAATTTCTTGGCTACAGTCCCCATCTGCAGTGATCTTGGAGCCCAGGAAAATAAAATCTGTCACTACCTCCATTTCTTCCCCATCTATTTGCCAGGAATTGAGAGGGCCAGATGCCATGATCTTGGTTTTCTTAATGTTAAGTTTCAACCCAAGTTTTGCACTCTCCTTCTTCACCCGCAACAAGAGGCTCTTTAGTTCTTCTTCACTTTCTGCCATTAGAGTGGTATCATCTGCGTATCTTAGGTTGTTGATATTTCTTCCGGCAATCTTAATTCCAACTTTTGATTCATCTAGCCCTGCCTTTCTCATGATGTGCTCTGCATATAAGCTGTTTATCTGGACATTTATCAAAGCAAAAGTTAAATTCCCTATACTCTGTCTACAATGCTTATTAGAGAGGAACTGATAAAACATTTCCCTGACTTGACTTTGCAGATACTCAGATGCTTTATAGGTACAAAAATATTGCTGTCTGTAATGATACTTAATATGTTTTGTTTAAATGAACTAAGCAATGTTGACAGGCATTTAGCTGGATTTTTTCCCCTCCAAAACTAGATTGCTGGCAGCCTCTAGAATGTATTATTGGTGTACTATCTATTTTGACTCTAAATGACAAGAAGCGGACTAAACTCATAACCACCACTGAAGTTACAGTCCTATTGCACCCATAGTGGCATTTTAAAAAACTGTCTTGTGTCTTCAGAAAAGTTCCACCTATGGAAAAATATTTTTACTCTTCCTTTCCTGAAATATATTTTAGGTCACTCTGATCAAAACAGAAACAACTGCATTTAAGTTTTTCCTCTCTTTCTTTGTATCATAGCAAAGGCCTTCCTCTTGAAAAAATAAGGTTCTACATTTAGGCAGGAAAAATCAAATGCACAGGTATAGTATAGGTGGTACCTTGCTCAATAGTAGTAACTGTGAGAGGGATCTCGGAGTCCTAGTAGACAATCACTTCAATATGAGCCAGCAGTGTGCTGCAGCTGCCAAAAAAGCCAACACAGTGCTAGGCTGCATTAACAGAGGGATAGAATCAAGATCAAGTGAAGTACTAATACCACTTTACAATGCTTTGGTAAGGCCACACCTGGAATACTGCATCCAGTTTTGGTCACCACAATGTAAAAAAGATGTCGAGACTCTAGAAAGGGTACAGAGAAGAGCAACAAAGATGATTAGGGGGCTGGAGGCTAAAACATATAGGGAATGGTTGCTGGAATTGGGTATGTGTAGTTTAACGAAGAGAAGAGTGAGGGGTGACATGATAGCAGTGTTCCAATATCTCAGGGGCTACCACAAAGAAGAGGGAGTCAAGCTATTCTCCAAAGCACCTGAAAGCAGGACAAGAAGCAATGGATGGAAACTAGTCAAGGAGAGAAGCAACCTAGAACTAAGGAGAAACTTCCTGACAGTTAGAACAATTAACCAGTGGAACAACCTGCCTCCAGAGGTGGTGAATGCTCCAACGCTGGAGGTTTTTAAGAAGAGACTGGACAGCCATTTGCCTGAAATGGTATAAGGTTCCCTGCCTGAGCAGGGGGTTGGACTAGATGACCTCCAAGGTCCCTTCCAACTTATTATTAATATTATTATACACTTTGACATTGGTGAATGCCACATTATACCCAAAGAAAGATGAAAACAAGAAGGCTACAGATGCATCATTTGAGAAAATATTCAGTGTTCACTATCCTTTTCAGCTGACTTTGCAGGAGCCCTTTTGATGCCAATATTGGGGGGAGTCTGTCCAGAAGTTACTAGGCAACAACCCTTGCCAAAACAGTTGGCTGGGATGAAAATGAAATGCTCAGGAAATAAAGCAGGGAGAGCTGAAACATGACCACTCAGGGACTGCTACAATCCAGCACCTGGGCTTATACTATCTCCTTGGCAAAAAAGGATAAATTGGCCTCTCTTTCTGTCACATTGCCTGTGATTAGGCTCTGATTATAGCCAGTGCTGTATTTGGTCTTGATTTAGTAATTTGCAATGTTTCATTATTACACTGATTTTATCATTTAGGGCTGTAATTACTAGGTGTTGTCCTTCTGACAAAGAAACAAGAGACAGAACTGAAATAAGGTATGCAACAAACAAAAATAATAATACTATTTGATCACCTGAAGTACTCACTCATAATACAATAAAAAAACCCAGAATCTGGCAAATAAAGACAGCTGCTGTTCATGCAGAAGCTAAAAAGATGAACTGTATAACAGGAATCTCTTGTCCAAATCTCACCCAGTCCAAGAATGCAGCAACAATCCTAATGCAAATCAGTATTCCCCTAGCCTCAGAATATCCATCAGCTGTGCCTCTGTGTATTTGACAGAGATTGCTGGGCTGTCAAGGAAAGATGGGAACCTTTATAAGTGCTCATTAAAGACTTGAAGGCATGTGAAAACATTGGAAGAGCCACACCTCTGAATAAGCCAAGATAGTATACCATGCTTAGTAGCCACTGAATACATGGATGGAGATTCTATAAAGAGAGATTTTTCTCACTTTTCCAGCCACTAGGAAGTAATAGCCAATAGCATTGGAACTTCACTATAAAGAAGATTTGGGTGGGAGGGACTCTTTCCTTTTTAATATAGTTGATGGGATTTCAGGTTTCTAATCCATCTCTAGCATAGGAGGACTATGATGCTAAAGCTTGCATGCAGTGTCTTCCTTCACCTAAGATAAAGAAATGCAGTTGAGGGACAGAGTTTTTAAAATATTTTTTATACCCACAGTCAAAAATCACAGAGGGAGTTATAGTGACTTGATAATGTCTATAGAATCTTCATTTGAGATTGTGTACATGTGTGTTTTCAAAACTAAAAAACCCCTTTGCTTTACCTGTTCATTCAGTTCCAAAGTGTCAAGTACTATCAAAGAAGCAATTGCTATGATAAGAGAAGAACAGAACCTTTATTGTCATTTTTTTTTACTGTGGGCACAAAGGCACATATCAAAAATGAAATTTAGTTGCCTGCTCTCAAAGTGAAACACATACATGACACACACCCAAACATACTATATACAACATATGTATAGACCCACACCCCTACATATACATAACAAATATTAAATACTGTCCATCTTGAACATATAACGGAAGGAGGAAGCTTGAGAGTTCACAAGGTTAATGATGTATGGAATGAAACTATGGCTGAATCTGGATGTTCTGCTATGGATACCACGAAGCCTCCTCCCAGAAGGTAACAAAGAAAACAGGTCATGAAGAGGATGTGTAGTGTCCCAGATAATCTTACAGATCCTGCTGAAACAACGCTTCTGTGCTATGTCCTGGACAGGAGTGAGGGAACTGCCAATGATCTTTTTGGCCATTCTCACCACTTTCTGCACCGCCTTCCTATCTGAAGCTTCCAAACCAGACTATGATGCTGTATGACAGGATGCTCTCAATCGTCCCCCTGTAGAAAGTGGTCAAGACAGGGGAAGGATGCAGAAAATGCAGGTGCTGCTATGCCCGCTTCACCAGTTTCTCACTGTTGAGTGACCAAGCCAGTCTACTCATTAGCTGCACACCCAGGAATTTGATGCTGGTAACCGTCTCCACAGGTGAATCATTAACAGCTTTACAGTTCTTCCTCATTTGTCCAGGTCAAACAAGTAGGAGTGAAATGGAACTTTGGATTTATCCCATTTCTTTTATTTTCCTTTTATGTGGAATGGTATGAGGGATATTTGTTGCAGCAGGAGCTGAACAAGCTCCAAGTGGGCAGTGATACTTGTTCTTTACTCTCAGCATTGAGGGATGTGAAAAAAGCAGCAGTGTGGATAAACTGTAGCTTTAATTTAAACTTAGAAAAAGATGTTTTCTGTTATTTTCACCAGGGCAGGGATTGTTGTGCTTCAGTGTCAGCCTGTGCTCCCAGCAGCTGAGTCCGATATATCTGAGGAGGAGGAGCGGTTTGGAGAGCCTTTGGTGTCAGAGGGAGGCTCTGATGCACTGCAGGACTCTCAGCCTGGCCCCTCCAGTTATGTTCCTCATGAGGCTCAGCTGTGTACGAGGTGCCGGACTCAGAAGTCACAGCTGAATCTGTTCAGAAGCAGAAGGCAATCCAGCAGAGCAGAGCAGAGCAAATCAATGAGGCAACTCAGTGAGAGGAGGAGAAGGCAGTGAGAAGCCACCCCTTGGGAATGATAATAAAAGGGGAAGGTGTGGGCGGGGCTGGTTGCTGAGGGCAACCACTTGGAGACATTCTAAGAGAATTCTGGTCTGTTCTTGCTACTTCTGTTTAACTCTTGTTTGTTGATTCTTGCTTGATATTTTGATTTATTTATTGAAGGAAATATTCTGTTACTTTTTTGTTTCAACTGTAAATAAATTTGGTTGGGTTTTTCCAGCCTATTGACTGTAAAAAGGAAAAAGGGGTTGTCCCTGACACACAAACAGGGCCGGTCGTAGGCTGGAACAGAACAGGGATGTCAAACTCACAACGCCATGTGATGTGTCACGATGTATCACAATTTTTTCCCATTGCCAGCAATGGGGTAGGCATGGTTTTGGCATGACACATCCGGCCTGTGTACCGTCAGTTTGACACCCCTGCACTAGGGTGACAAAGGTTAAGTACCTTCATGAAATTTGCTCTAGATTGTAATCAATAGGAATCTATTATTTCCAAAAGGTGATTTACATATTTATGAAAGTTATTTTTTATCAAACAAAGCTAAAGTATTTCCTCTTTTATTTATTACTTGATCCTAATATTTTCTTGCAGATGTAAGCACAGTCTGTCACTAGCATGGGCAGTGACCAACTAAATTTCTCAGGAATTCTTCAGACTCTGTTTGCTGGGTGGTAGAATCTGTATTACAACAAATAAAATACACTGTGTGCTATCAAGATTATGTAGTTATGTACAGAATGAAAGCAGCTAATTATTGTTAACTCCAATATTTAGGCACAGAAAACACTGTTTTCTGCAGTTAACTCTGCTATTTCAAAGCAGCAGAAATGCAGATATTTTACGGTTCCTTGTACTAATCACATTATTGTTGATGCTTTTACTACTGTTGCTTTTAAAATACATTACAATTATCTCTACAACTGTGCACCACATGTTGATTTCACTGAGAGACAAAAACGTGACGGCAAGAAAAGCCAAATAAGAAATTTAATGTAAAAAAGAAATCAAACTTGGCTTTAATGTAAATTCTACATAATATGAAGGGCAGCTTTGCCAGTATGATGAAGGAAACCCATTATTATAGCTTGGTGACATTTTACATATAATGTAACAATCCTAAGGCCAAGCCTTTCACTTTCATTCCTAGTTTCTATGGGAGAAAACACAGTTTAATCCTGATACTTTTTTCTGCAAGCAAAATAAAATACAAGCAGCTGAATGGGACAGTTAAGCTTTAGTTCAAGATGCTAAGCCTTTTTTAATTCTTTCCTTATGAACAGAAGGGTTAGTAACTTCTTGAAACTGATATGGGAAATCTACATAGAATAAGCCACAGTGATAATTTCCTCCAACAGAGGAAGGAATTATTAATTTACTTGGAAAGACAAGAAGCAAATAGGGCCTCATCCAAACCCAACAGTCTTCAGACCCTGGAATAGGACGTCCACAGTATCACTCAAGGGGCCTGGAGTAGAACTATACAGCTGGATCACCTCACTCAGTGGCCTCATGTAGATGTTAGATAGGAGAGGAGAAGGAACAAAACCCTCTACCACCTCACAAAGTAGGAGCTGCAGCCTGGATCTCTCTCTGCCTATCAACACCAACTGAAATCATTCCCAGAGGAAGAAAGAATCAGCACAACACAGTGACACTCAATCCCAACTCCCAAATCCCATGGCCCAGATTGATGGTATCAAATACTGCTAAGAGGTCAAGGATGGATGGATGCATGCATGGATGGATGGATGCACTACTTTCATCCCGTTCCCACCAGAGATCATTCATTTGTGTGATCAATGCCCTCTCAGGCCCAAGCACTGGCCTGAACCTCACCTGAAAGAGGTCTAGGTAATCCTCTTCATCCAAAGTCCTCTGCAACTGCCATGCAACAACTCTCTACACAAACTTCCCTAAGAAAGGAAGATGGAAACTGAATGAAAACTGTCCAGTATGGTTGGATCAAGCGATGGTGCTTTGAGGAGTAGCATCATTTTCTCTTTAAGAGCTGGTGGGATAACTCTTTCTTTCAAGCAGTTAAGTATCACCCAGGCCCAATCCTACATCCCCTCCTGAACTTTAATAAGCCAAGAAGGGCATGGATCTGATAGACAAGTGGCTGAACTAGTAGCTGAGAAGGGCTTGTCCAATTCCTCAGGTTCCATGGGCTTAAACTCTTCCCAGGTCACCTTGCAACTTCCTAGACAGTTTCCAACAAAAAAAATCCCATCAACTTGGGAAGCTGGATTTGCTTAACAATCGTGATTTGCTTAATGACTGTGTAAAAATGGTTATAAAATTGGGTCCAATGACAGGATGCCTCAATTTACAATGATGGAATTTCAGACTCCAGTTGTGATTGTAAATCAAGGACTACCTGTATGCTAAACATACAGAAATTAAACTAATTTTCTTTATTCACATCAAAAATATTCACTGAATATTTAGTACATTCACTGAATATTAGAAGTGAGATAAATTACTAACCTCTCAGCTGAAATAGCTACAACAATGTAATGTTATATCTTGAATTAAGGGAAGCCAGTATAAAGTAAGTTAGGATTCGTTAAAAAAAGCAGAATATCAAGTGTAATACTGAGTCAAATGTAATTGAGGAACAAATCAATAAATTTGTATATCATATAAAAGCAGCTCTTCCTAAAACTATACATGATCAAGCTGCTTACCTTGACAAGAAATAATAGATAACATTACAACTATGAAAACATGAAAAATTCCTAATTTGGATGATTAACCTGCTGCCATGAAATATATATTCCTTTCCCCTTAAAATTATCGGACGATAATAATAATAATAATAATAATAATAATAATAATAATAATAATAATAATAATAATAATAATAATAATAATAATAATAATAATAATAATAATAATAGCTTTTTACAGTTATTCCGGTCCATGAAACACTTTTATCTTTTATATTATCAAGTTAGTGGAGTTGGTACTAGAGTTTGTGGCCACCTAGCCCAGGGCCTAAACCACTACACCAAAGTGACTCTCAGTGTGGTTTTCTATTACCTATACTTTATGTGAGTATGCTAACCCTAAGAATTTTGACCAAACAAATATTAAAAGCAAGGTAACTGAGTAGTGCAGGAACAAACAATAAAGTCAAAGTAACTGGGTATTGTAGGAAGGCAAGTGAAATCACCTCATTTTTCATCAGTACAAACCTATGTTTTCTTTTCTCTACTCAATAATTAGCAAGGAAACACTGCGATATAATTCTAACTGCCATCTCCTCCATAAAGTAAAACAACAACACCAAAACAGTTGAGAGGAAACATCTTAATATAATAACAATGAAAAATAACATGTTAATATTTAGAGCCATGATTCTGAAAATTCCAAGATGCAAAATTTATTTTTTTTTTATTGAAAAGTTTTAAAATACAATTTTCCTTTAAAAAACCCACCTTCCCCCTCCCTACTCCCCCCCCTACCTCCCCCCAACCTCCCTCCCTCCTCCCCTCCCTCCATCCCCCCCTCCCCCCCCGACTTCCCAGAGCTAAATACAAGGTATATATCTATAAAAAGGCAATCATAAGCAACCATATACTACCCACTATAAAATCTAAAATCCATTACTCTCTAGCTTATATAGGATAAGACACACCTTAACAATATTAACTATATATAAAAAAAAACTAAAATAAAATAGAAAAAAAAAACGAAAGAAGACTTATTCGAATGCTACATAAAACTTCTCAACCCTATACTTGTTCTGGATAAACTCAATCCATTTTCTCCATTCCATAATATAGCAAAATTTATTATGCAAACTTTCCAACCATAGTTTCTCGTCCTTCCCTCCGGTGCTCTGGTGAACAACGTGACCCCTCTTCCTTTTGGCAGCCCCTGTGATACTGGAATACTATCATGTCTCCCCTATTTATTCTGAAAAGAAGAAATAGGGGAGACATGATAGTAGTATTCCAGTATCACAGGGGCTGCCACAAGGAAGAGGGGGGTCACGTGTTGGAAACTGATCAAAGAGAGAAGCAACCTGGAATTAAGGAGAAATTTCCTGACAGTGAGGACAGCTTGCCTTCAGAAATCGTGGGCACTTGATCACTGGAGATTTTTAAGAAGAGACTAGACAATCACCTGTCTGAGATTGTATAGGTTCTCCTATCTAAGCAGGGGGCTGGATTAGAAGACCTTCAAAGTCCTTTCCAGCTCTGCTCTATTCTATTCTATTCTATTCTATTCTATTCTATTCTATTCTATTCTATTCTATTCTATTCTATTCTATTCTATTCTATTCTATTCTATTCTATTCTATTGTTAAAAGCAATTTTAAGCTTGTTGTTTTCAAACTATTACATTTCTATTTGAAATATTTCCACAAATTTTGATTCTCTTACATAGTAGTGTTGAGAAACTGTTAATGTGTCCTATTCTCTTTAGTTTTCATCTCCTTTGGTATAATTGTTAATCTTTATCCAATCATATTTTGATGACAAGGGAGAAGAAATAAAGGATAATTACCCTTCAAATGCATTTGCTTTTTTGTATAACTCCAATAAAGTGGCAGCTATCCAACCATTTCATCATATGATAAATATTCTTGAGTATTTTTGTCAGTATATTCTGCAAGTGATAAATATACAGTTTCGATGCTGTTTATAGTATCTATGACAATTCAAGTTGAATATCTGTTTCAATTACTTATTTAAATATATAGTACAGCATGTTTTAATATATGATGTCATTTCTATTCTGTCTAACCAATAGGTTCCAGATGGATTAAAGGTAAAGGTAAAGGTTCCCCCGCACATGCGTGCTAGTCGTTTCCAACTCTAGGGGCCGGTGCTCATCTCCGTTTCAAAGCCGAAGAGCCAGTGCTTGTCCGAGGACGTCTCCGTGGTCATGTGGCTGGCATGACTAGACGCCAAAGGTGCACAGAACGCTGTTACCTTCCCACCGTAGTGGTCCCTATTTTTATACTTGCATTTTTAATGTGCTTTCGAACTGCTAGGTTGGCAGAAGCTGGGATGAGTAACAGGCACTAACTTTGTTATGCGGCTCGGGATTCAACCCGCCAAACTGCTGACCTTCTGATCGACAAGCTTACAAAATTACAATCTTACAAGATTACAAAAGTGCAAAATCAAATAATAAAAATGAATGATTAGAAACTAAATTAAAATTATAATAATACCCAATATTAAATAGTAAAATTAGAAGAAAGCCAGGAGAAATACTCAATTCTGAAAGGACCATGAAACCAAATGATATTTGTTGCTTCCTAAAGTTTAGTTAGCAAAGGAGCCATCCAAGCCTCAAGGGAAAGCCATCCCGTAAGACCAAGGTAGCTACAGAAAAGACCTTTTTCTATCTCCCATCTTTCTAAGTTTCAGAGGAGCATTTCTGAGAAACATCCCTTCCTGATTTGATTGTAGATTTTATTTGGAGCAAATAGGGGAAATACTCAACATTTGCTGTCCTCTTCCTTTGCTTCTAAAGGGGCATTTTATTTAATCTAGTTTTCCTCTTTCCCTTGAAATCAGCAGAAATAAAGAACAATATGCTTTATTGCTGGCTAATAAAAAAGGACACTGCATACCTACTCTAGGTGAGGTCAATCATCAACTGTCAGAAAGTAAAACACTGGCACAGTGGCTAGAATACAGTATTGCAGGAAAACTCTGAATGGGCTCAAGGTTATCTTAGCCTTCTATCCTTCTGAGGTCAGTAAAATGAGGATCCAGATTGTTGGGGGTAATATGCTGACATTGTAAAACACCCACAGAGTGCTATAAAGCACTATGGAGAGATATATCCATCTGATTGCTAATGCTATTGCTAAAACACAAGAGTTTTGAGTATCCTGTTTCAGTCTTTGATCAGGTGAAGTTGAGTTACACTGATCTTGAAAGATATTGAAGATTTCCAGATATTTCTTGAGTGCTTTCCTCCATTCTACTCTTACTAACTAGATTTAGTCCTCGCTGTATAGATCAGTTGCAGTTTACTATTCACTTCAGATGTGTGAATAGTAAAAAGCAGGAAAGCCCATAAAATACCTAGGCATTAATAATCTCTTACTGAATTAAACATTTTAGTTATTAATATCTTCTTTAAAGAAATGTATCAACTGTCCAATTAATGCAGAGTGTATGTGTATTGTTGTTTGTACGTAGTATCATGAGACAAGTGATATTTTTAGGTGATTTATTGGAGAACGTACAAAGTGCTGTCTTAAAAGCATTATCTAAATAAGGAAAGTGTGCAGATTGTGTAATAAATTGTTTTTCACACAGACAGTGCTCCCAATGAAAATCCATTCAGGAAAGGTAGCTCTGATATAACACTGAGCTAAGGAACAGATTTGCTGATAGGATATATGCATTCATGCTATAAGATTTACTCATTTCAGTGCTTATAATGGACACTGGGTTTCAGAATGTGTTTAACAGTGCTTGAAATGAGTACAATTAAAACATAAACTAAAGTATGACTCTCAAGATATCAATAAGTGAAAACTATTTTTGCAGAACTATTTTTGCAAAAGCAATCTTATCTGGCTAAGGAGAAAAGCGAATAGCATAACAGGAGGATTTATACATTATATATTTATATCCCATTTTTAAGGGGGTGCAATGGCTCAGTGATTAAAGACATTGAGCTTGTCAGCTGGAAAGTTGACAGCCTGGTTTTGAGATCCAAGTATCACACAACCAGGTAAGCTCCTGTTCCTGCCCCAGCTCCTGCCTACTTAGCAGTTCAAAAGCATGCACATACAAGTAGATTAATAGGTACCACTTGAGTGGGAGGGAAACAGCATTCTGTATGTCTTTGGCCTATAGCCATGCTGTCCACAAGACCACAGAAATTGTCTTCGGACAATGTTGGCTCCCTCAGCCAAGAAATGGAGAAGAGCACTGACAGAGAAACCTTTATCTTTACCTATGTCCTACCTTTATTATTTTTAAAAATAACTCAAGATGGTTAACATATCTAATACTCCTTCCTCCTCTTATTTTCCTGACAACTTTGTGATGTGAGTTAGGATGAGGGAGAGTGACTAGTCCAAAGTCACCCAACCAGTTTTTCATGCCTATAATGGGACTCACCATGTCCTGGTTTCTATCTTGTGCTTTAACCATAACTGGTACAAACCCTTGAATGAAGATGAAGCAGGAATGCTGATATCAGGATATCAGGGTGAAGATGGCCACATCACTTACACACATAATACACACATACATATATACACATAAAAAACACATAAGCTAATGCTGCAATATTTTTTTTGAGATAATTTTTTTTCTGGTCTCTTTGGACTCTCTTGCTCATCTTAAAGGAAAATAATTGCTTGCATTAAACAGAAGAAAATCTCACTTAAATCCTCAGTAATTATATATGGATGTCTTATACTTATTTCTGAGGTACTAGATCAGGGTTGTCAAACTCGCAATGTCACCTGATGTGTTGCGACGTATCGTGACTTTTTTCCTATTGCCGGCAATGGGGTGAGCGTGGTTTTGCCATGACGCATCTGGCCTGCAGGACAGCAGTTTGACACCCCTGCGCTAGATTGTCTTGTATTTCATTGCACAGTTAATTTTCCAGGCCACTGCAGTCTCTTTGGTTTTCCATGTTTCAATTTCATCCACAGGGAAGACAGTCTTTAAAACATTTCACCAACTTCTGGGCAGTTTATATTGACTTTTAAAGCTCCACACAAATTCAACCAGGCTGTTTGCAAAATTTCATTCTTCCTTACAGATGTGTTTAAAAGCCTAAGGACATAACAGAGAAATGTTTTTTATCTACTGCCTCTCCGCAACATATACATACACCCATACAGATAACTGGAGACATATTTCATGGAAACATGTAGGTTTTCTGGATGCACACCTTAGGCTAAATTATTCTGCTTTCCTTCTAGTGGCAGGCAAGAGCTTACTCTTCACATAAGCTCTTGACAGTTAAACTGGTGTTAATTTTTTGTTTTAATTTTAATGCACAGAAACTATTGGGATAGCGTATTATATGCAGTTCTGGTTGCCACATTGAAAAAGAATACAACAGACCTGTGTAAAAAGTGAAGAAAAAAAATCAAAAGGGTCAAGAAGTTCAAACACTTTCATTAGAAGCAAAGGTTGTCATATTTGTGATTTTTTTTAGGTTGACAAAAAGGAAACGCAATGGGGACATTACTGGGGCATATGAAATAAAGCATTGCATGTAACAAGTGGGTAGGAGGAAGTTCTTCTCTCCCTCCCAGGACTCTAGTACCAAATGAAGCTAACTGAAAGGAGTTTTAGAGCAGACAAAAAAGCAGACTCATATGAGATGTAAAGTGGTAAGTCACCTTGGACCTTCTCATGTCTTAGCTTTTCATATGCCATCAGCAGACAAAATGTGAACAATGTTATTATTTCTGAATATTAAGGAATACTCTATAGTTTTAAAACATTTGGAGCACACTAAATATTGGAATAGAGAGATTTGTAGAGGCTACTAAAAAAGAACTCAAGAGACTGAAAAACATGATCTGTTGAAAAGAGCAGCAGATCTAAATAAAATATCATTAAAACAAAATTCTAGTCTAGCTGTGCACAAGTTAAATCTTTACTACCTGCTATATTTTTGGAACTGTTTTATTTTAAAACATATAATCCTTTTAGTTGGTGATTATCTTATCTGCCCATGAATCAAATAAATATGAATTAAGCAAATAATTGCAAATCTTTTATGTTGGCTTTATGGGAGAACATTGTATTACAGAAGAAAAACAGTGAAAAATTATGTGCTCAATTGTTTTTGACAAAAAAGAATCTCCAAAGTTATGACAACTTAATACGGTTTGAAATAATCAAAGTATTTCTTTGTTTAGATCTCCTTTTAATTTTATATACAATACTCAAATGTAAATGCATTGTGGCCCAATTTTGATTGGATGCACAGGATCTCTAATCTTTCCCACTTCCAGACTTTTGTTTACAAAATTCACATACTCACCCACCATGGCATAGTTAAATTCATTGGTCTATGGCAGTGGTTCTCACACGGGGTCCGCAGACCCCTCAGGGGGCTGCAATGTTGTCACAGGGGATCTGCGAATGCTTGAAGAAGTGTTATGATTTAAATCTTGAGTTAAGTCTTGGTGGTCTGTGGCTAAGGTTTGTGGTGACAAAAGGTATTTAAGGGGGGGTCCACGGTGAAGAAAAGATTGAAAACACTGGTTGATGGTTCTCAAAAGCCACAGTGGTACAGTGGTTAGAATGCAGTACTGCAGACTACTTCTGCTGACTGCCGGCTGCCAGCAGTTTGGCAGTTCAATCTCACCACCTCAACTCTCCATCCTTCCGAGGTTGGTAAAATGAGGACCCAGATTGTGGATGGCAAAATGCTGACTCTGTAAATTGCTTAGAGCGGGCTGTAAGGCACTGTGAAGCGGTATATAAGTCTAAGTGCTACTGTTATTGCTAAGGAGTTTTTTGTAAAAGTGGTAAGAAAAGAAAAGTGGTGAGGTTTATTTTTCACACTTTAGGATATCTTTTGAACTAAGTTGGCGAAAAGAAGAAACTATTAATTTTCTTCAATGGTAGCAGTTACACTAACATAAAGTAAAAAAGATATATAGTACATCGTATTCTTTAGATACAAACATTTCCTTGATTTCAAGATTCATGCCAAACATATATTTTAATCCTTTCCATCAAAGTTAGAGGTGTTTAGATGTGCAGTATGTAGCTTTGTTTGAAATATACTAATGTTTTACAAAATTATCTATATAAAACACTGACCACAATCCAGATGTTCTTCTTGTTGCTGACGGCACTGAAACTATTGGGATAAATAGTTTAATTAAAAAAGGCCCCATGTACTTAAATGAACACTAAGCTTTTTCTTTAGAACATAGAAAATTAAAGGGATTTTTTAAATGAGAAAAACTAAAAAAAATATTATGGTGACAAAAGTTTAGAGCTGTCTGTTTCATATTTTTTGCTTTACACAGGTATAAAATGATGAAAAATGAGGACTAGAAGTATTTTAAATGGGCCTTTTCTTTAAGTGCATGTCCTGACAATTCTGAATTTTGAACATGGTTTAAAAGAATACAGAAAGGAGGAGCAAGCAAAAAGTTTTAAAAGGGAATCTTTTTGGCAAAAAGATTCAATGTCAGCATACTCATATCTCACAGGAAGAGTGTTCTCATTCACAAGCAGAATTTGGATGAGAAATTTCTTACCAGCATTTTAAAGGCGTGATTATGGTGTTGCAACCATTGGATACAAATTAAAATGTTGGCATATGAGACACTTATTATCACAACAGGCCCTAGCCAGCTGTCATATTTTTAGTTTGTTTTTAATTTTGTTACATTGCTTGTACCCAAATCTTTTTGCAAGTGATCATGATTTAGTAGAAGACAATCGGATTGTATTTTAAGAGCTCTCATCTGAGTCATTTGTTCCAGATTAAAACAAGCTTTTCCGTTTCCCTCAAAAGCACCAGCTGCATTGATAGCATAGCTATTGCCAATATGCATTTAGACTTCAAGAGAATAATTTCATGAGAACATGTTTAACTGTGTCTAATGCATTACCTGAGGTAGTCAAACAACTTGCAGGATTAGAGGAAAATCTGTGGGAATAAATTATGCATGGTTTGTATCTGTGCTCTTATTTTTGAAATGCACCTTTGATTAGTAATATTCACCTGAGCATGTTATGTCAGGGAATATAAGAATTAAATGTCTGAGTACCTACAATTACAAGAATCTGAATGTTGGGTTTACTACGATGCTGTAATAAAATCTAGCTTGGCCCCTTACAGAAAGCCTGGGCGTTCTGAGGCCCAAGAGCACTTACCTCTCATTTCCCCAAATCCTCATTTTATAACTACCGTAAGCATCTCTCAATTTTAAATAGGAAACACATGAAAAATGAAGAGCAATCCCTAGTAATAAGTTTTATATCATTTTTTTAAAGAAACAAAATCAACCCCCCCCAAAAAGGTCTTCAGAAAAAGTAAAATTTGGGCACTGCCCACATGTATAATGCAAATCCCCTTGTTTTATTATCCCCTCACTAGGTGTAACCTGTAACCAACTAGACAATTTATACTAATTTCCTAAAGACATTTCATAATTTGGTCTTTCTTCTATTGGCATTTCATATCTACTGAGAAGATCTCTTCAACATAAATCCAATAAGAATTTAAAATATTTATGATATAGCGTCACCAGAATTGGTTAGCCAATACACTTAAGTAAGTAAGTAAATAATAATACTAAAGTCTCTGGAATCTAGATGAAATCAATCAAAGTGACGAAGACTTTAGTTGTAAGATAAGTGTTACAGATAGACTTAGTTCAATATTTCAGAAATGTAAGACCTTTGGACACATACCTACTTGGAATCTTTGGCTTAAGAAATGGATGCATGGGGAAACCTACAGGATTCTGAATGAAATGCACTGAAATTCAATTCTGGAATATCGCTGGCTAGAGATCAGAAGCATATAATAATGCAGGCATCACAACTGAAGAAACAATGCAAAACATAACATATGTTTTTCCTGTCAGCAATTAAGTCAAGAAATATTGTTAATTTGACATTTTTTTTGTTTCCCAAATTCATCATGAGAGAAACAAATTGTTGTCCAAATTCCAAAAACAACCATACTGATAAGGAAAGCAGTCCCTGATACATTTCAGTTGCTGAAAATAATAGGCAGACAAACAACCCTTTTCTTACACGCTTCAACCCAAAGTGACTGGACATGTCCATGAGGACCCAGATTGTTGGGGGCAATTAAGCTGACTTTGTTATAATGCCGCTTGGGGGTGTGTGTGAAAGCCCTAATAAGCAGGCATATAAATAGAATGAAGGCTACTGCTAAGCTTGTAAGCCGCCCTGAGTCTTCGGAGAAGGGCGGGATATACCGGTAAATGGAATTAAAATAAAATAAATAAAAAATATACAGTTTAACTACATCAAAAGCTTGTACTGTAAAAAGCTGCAAATAGCCCCCAATACATTTTGAATAGGATCTGTATTGCTTTGGAAAGAAATCCATGTACTGTTCATAATTTAACTTATGGAGAATTTCTCCTATAATGAATATATTTTAAGGAAGTAATGAATAGCAGAAGTTAGGTCAGAATGTTTATATATCAATATTTTTCTCAATAAACATGCAAAATGTAAACAGCAGATGCACATCTCTAAATATAAGGTAAAGGTAAAGGTTCCCCCGCACATGCGTGCTAGTCGTTTCTGACTCTAGGGGCCAGTGGTCATCTCCGTTTCAAGCCAAAGAGCCAGCGTTTGTCCGAGGACATCTCCGTGGTCATGTGGCCGGCATGACTAGATGCCAAAGGTGCACGGAACGCTGTTACCTTCCCACCGTAGTGGTACCTATTTTTCTACTTGCATTTTTATGTGCTTTCAAGCTGCTAGGTGGGCAGAAGCTGGGACGAGTAACAGGCGCTCACTCTGCTACGCGGCACTCGGGATTTGACCCGCCAAACTGCCGATCTTCTGATCGACAAGCTCAGCATCCTAACCCACTGAGCCACCACGTCCCTTTTTCTCTAAATATATCAGTAGGCTTTTGTTTGTTTGATTTGCCCAATCGCTGTTTCCTCCGTAATGACCTCAAATGTTTAGAGATGTGTGAGTCCTTTTCATACTCTACGTTTCATTTACAAAACTGTAAATGATAATTAGACACTGATCACAAAGGCCTGATATTTAGAACAGAAAACACAGTCAGGATGTGTTGAAAAAAGAGGTGGTATAAATGAAATATGTATTCATATTTTAAATCACTTTTGCTATTACTGTTCTTCTGAAGGAAAGAATTTTGGGACCATAATCACTAAAGCCTACATTTGGAGGATCAGCAGAAGGCACACTTATTTATTCAAATATTTAAATCCAGTCTAAAATTTCCTAGCTCTGCAACTGATTGCTTTTGAGTTTCAGCCAGATATTTATATGAATGTTTTATCAATGCTAATAGAGAATTCAGAAAAACAGCAGGTCTATTGCAAATGAGTTTTCTGGCAAATACAAACTGACTAGAACCACCCTAAGTTTCTTGTAAAAAAATGATCACGTTTCCTCTTATGCTTTTTTCTGTAATCAAGTAGATGGGCAGTGACTAGAAAATATAAATTCCTAGTTTCTTGATCATTTACAATAATCTATCTTATTTCCTAATCAATTACATACAATCATTAATATTGTAATTGGACAAGGTATTAAAAATCATAAACTAGCTAGTAGGAAAATTCATACTAATTGTAAAAATAGAAGCATTTAGAAGTATTACATAGAAATTTGTAAAAAAGTAGACCTGTACAATGATGGCCTGTTTCATAAGATTTAAATGTATCAATTAGAAATGTTTTACTAATCAAAATTTTAAAAGCAATATATTAAGATGGTTGTACAGTACTGGTTGCATACAAGCCAGTGTCTTTCGACCAGTCATTCTCACCCAACCCAACTAACCTCACATGCTGTTATGGGAAAATAGCAGAAGGAAGGAAGGAAGGAAGTTAACTGCTTTGATTTATTTATAAAAATAATAAAGGGGTAAAATAAAATAACAATAATGAATATACCCTAAAAAATTTCAAATAAAGTATTTTTGGAGTTACTTTTCCTTTACAAATCATACAATATCTAACTAGTCATAACGAATAAAAAACTGCATTAAAAGCACTTGAATCATTCAGCTTTTTTTGAGTAAAACCTATTAGCAATGTAAAAATATTTCTTTCTTAATCCAAAAAGTTTCATCATAAACCATACAGCTTTCCCCTTTTTTTTTTAAAAAAAAAATAAATCTAGCAAAATTGACAAATTCAGGAATAACCAAGACATATATGGATTTAATCTGGAATGGGATAGCTTTGGGAAGGAATATCTTAAATAATTTTTAAATACTTTTTAGAGCTTGCCATTTTTTGAAAAAAGGACATCATAGGTATAGCATGTCAATTTTCTTCCTGTTTAAAATTTCACAGTCTCTAAACTTTTTTTTTAAAAAGAAAACAACTGATTAAAGAAGCTAATCAGAAATCTTCTGAGAACAATGTGTGGGGGAATCACTTAGGTTATCACAAATCCAAATTTCTTTCTATTCTTTTTTCAGCTGTATTTATATTCTGCCTACCCAAGCAATTCTAGGCAACTTAGGTTGCACAAAACTAAAGCATCTATACACTCTTGATCACATTAAAACTGAAGCTAATTTCTTCCTCACTAAATGCCCTCTGAGAAAAGGAGTGCTTTATCCAACTTCTTAAAAACCAAAAGTGGGAGATAACTTACCATCCAGGGGCAAGCTATTTAAGGGAACCACTTCCAGGTCTTAAGCGGTCATTGTGTGCACATTCATGGCATTTTCTTCCAGTTAGACCATGTAAGTTAACAGATTTTACTCATTGCAGAATGGTCACTTTAAATTTGGAACAGCTTGCCACAGGAGGCGAGGTCTGCCCCCACCCTTCTGGCCCCCCAGGAAATCTCTTAAAACTTGGCTATGCCATTTGGCATGGGGCCCTGAAGGAGAAGCTTCGGCTGGAGATGACTAGTGTAGTAAACAAAGAAGCTACCACTACTTTTCTGCTCTAAATCCATGGGGTATTAGTTTGTTTTAATCTCCTGTAATTTTAATCATTATCATCGTCATCATTTTAAATCTGTTTTTATATTTTATAATTGTTTTTATTTCCATATGTTTTATTATGCTGTAAGCTGTTCAGTGTCACCTTGCACCTCAAGACAAACAGCATATAAATTTGACAAATAAATAAAATTAATGTTTTAAAGACATGTTTATTTCTTGGCTTCAAGATATGTGACAGATCTAACTCCTCCATGAAAAAATGTACTTTTAAGAAAGATAAATCTGGATTATAATTTCAGCAGAGGTTACATCTTTATTGAAACTGGGGATCAACGCATTACGAAAGCATCATTTAGCTGGAAGTTTCAAAGAATGGAAGTGATTAATCGGTCGCTTTTCCTGAAAAATAATGACAGCAGGAAAAGAGATAAATTAATTATGAATAACCATTACCTACTTTACTCCCATCAAAGACTAAATCATTAGTAAATTACTGAATATTTTTCATCCTGAATCCTGAAAGTCCTGGATCTTTCCATCCTCTACCAGTGATTCATTTCAAACTAAACAAAATATGGATTTTAGTCTCTTCTTTGCTTTTGCCTTTTTAAAATTTCTGAATAAAATCTTCTGCAAGCCTGTATATCCTCCCTTTGACAGAGTGCCTTTTTATATGTAGTTAAAAATGTAAATACTTTCCTTTTCTTGGCCACTTTAGAGAAGAACAAAACCCTAGTATGCTATACTTATAGCAGCATGCAAAGCCACGACTGATGTGAGTTTTGTGCTAGGGTACTTTTCAAATCTCCTCCTCTTCTTGAATACACACAAGCTGAAATCCCTAGAGCTGTTTCTCTCTATTATTTTTTTCACTAGATAACCCACAATGTAAAGCAGAGGAAATTGTAGCAGGCACAGGAGAGCTAGAGACTATACAATGAAAGGAAATCCCTATAATTGTACTTTCCCAATATAGTCAAGTCATCAAGTTCTTTGCGGGTAAGTTGTGTATATTATTTGCATTTCAATAGAAAACACACCCTCTCTTCTAATCCTTTCTTTTCTTCTGTAATCACCAAGTACCTCTGAGTAAGAAAGTATTACTATGCAAATTAGTGCATTCAGACAGATTGGTGCAGGGATTCCAAAAAAGTATTTTACACAGTATAGGAACACTGATGTTTCTGTTAAACAGCAAAATCCTGTCACTGAAGGCACTCCTAGATCTGCTGGATAACACCATTTAAACTGAAAGGATCTATCTATCTATCTATCTATCTATCTATCTATCTATCATCTATCTATCTATCTATCTATCTATCTATCTATCTATCTATCTATCTATCTATCTATCTATCTATCTATCCAAGGCTTTTTTCTATAAAAAAAGGTGACGGAACTCTCATCTTGTTAATCTTTTATTTATATAATTTTATTTATAAATTTATTTATATAATTAAACAATTATATATTCAATTCTTAACATACATTTAATTTATTGTATTTAAGGCAAATGTTCATAGAAAATTCCAAACTTTTGTCCAATTCTCGTCTGGCAAATCTTCTTGACTCCTTTCCTTGCTCTTAGTATCTATGGCCGAACGTCGTCCTCTGAGTAACCACAGATCAATGTACTTTGAAGGATCGAAAAGTCTCAGAGGTGGTCCGACAAGTTTGATGAACAAAAGAGCTGAAATTGTCTTAGTCTTTAACAAAGCTCTTGTTGGGGTGGAAATTAGATTCATCTGTGAAAACCCATGTTCACATTTACTTGAAGAAATAGGAATGGTATTCAGAGTCCGTATCAAATGCAACAGTTTTTCTGGATATGTCTTTTTGAGAATGTATTCACGGAATCCACGAATCATTTCTCTTTCATTTAGTTGCAGTCTGATTGATAAGTTTCTAATTTCCACTTCTCCAAATGTCAGTTGAGTATTAACATCTTCAGGCCAATGTTTTTGATCAAGTACACGAGACCAATATGCCAACTCATAGTCTTTGCTATCAAGTAATCTTTTTTTCAATTGACTCTTTCAATTTTGTATAAAATATACTTGGGTCAATGGGAGGATCCTTTTTTGTATCTCTTTTGTGAAGTAAAACTCCACGAAAGCGAAGATCACTTACAGCAGCAACAGCACATTTATAATAGAGCCCAAAGTTCTGTCTTCTTTCTTCAAAAACTTGTACCAGTATTTTTATTTTCTTATTTGCCTTATACAAGTCGATGTTGCGGTCCTGTAGATCCAGACTTAAATCTGACAATTCTTGGAAAGCGTCACACATCAATCCTAGGTTCAATAAAAATTCTGTAGATGTTATTTTTCTTTTCAAGCCATCATAAGTGCATTTATCATTTTTACCTCTTGTAGGATCATGCATTGCTTGTTCAAAATGATACACAAGAGATTCAAAATTATGCCATACAGCCAAAACTGTATGCAAACTAGATGACACCCATCAGGTACTTAAAATTCTTCCAATTTTCAGCTGCTCAGTCCCCAGTAATTCTGCACATGAATGCAACTCTTTGCTATTCTTTGGTGAAGCATGGTATATAACATACAGTTTATCAATAAATGATTGGAATCTATTTATTCCTGAAGTTTCCTTGGCAGCATCACCTACTGATAATTCTAGTCTGTGATTAGCACAATGCAAAACTATAATAGAAGGAAAACGTTCTGACAGCAATTTTTTCACTCCACTTTTACATCCCATCATCACAGTGGCACCATCGCATGCCAGAGAAATCAAATATTTTTTCAAATAATCTTCTGTCATCCCATAAGAGTAAAGACATTGGAGTAAGGAATCAAATATTCCTTCTGCTGTTACTTTTTCAGTTTCTACCAAGTCCAAAAACAAATTTACTGGTGAATTCATTCCCATACCTTCGATACAGCATCAAACAAATACTATGAGGGTATTTTTTTTGCTTATTGTGGTTGATTCATCAATTATCAATGAAATTTTATTATTGGATCAAACAATTTCTTTAACCACAGTTTTCCTCATTTCTTCACTTACAGTATATGATTAACAATATATAATCTTAAAGGGCTTGCCATTGTGATAGAAGATTGCTACCACTGCTCCAGGGTTTGGCTAACTTAAATATGCATAGCATAATTAGATTTATTATTGCTGCTATAGCTATGGATTATGGATTCACATTTCCCATGGATGGTCTTCTATCCATGGGAGGGAAGCTTGGTAGATTCTAAATTTCATAATTTTAGTTATTCCTTTGTGGCAGGATATATATGAGAACAAGCTGCAAAAGTCTTTAAAAACATGTTTCTCACATATTTATATTTTTGAATTATAAATATTAAATCTTTTTTCTTTCCAATGATCCAAACTAATGCTTTAGAAATATAATTTCCAGTTTTAGCTACAGTAAGCAAGCAAATTACACTAAAGCTAAATTTAACGTTACTTGTTAAAGATATTTACTATATTTCAGAATTAGTATTCTTTCAGTCACAATTTTATTCCTATTCAATTTGGCTGATTTTAAAATGTGATGTAAAATCATAAGCACATAAAAAGAAAACAGAAGAAACAGCTGCAAATTAACTCAACAGTTCTATGCTTAGCAACATTTCCATTTAATCAAAGTCCTTGCTCTTTCCAGATCTATTTTAGGGTTTACTTTCCATATACACAAACAATGGGAAATGAGTTTCTGGGCTGGTTCAAATTTTTTACACATTCCAAAAATTTCAGGTAATGTATCTGTTCCATATAAATATAAAAACATGATTGTACAATGGCCAATTATCTCAGTGTGCAGAAACGTGGATAACTACAAACAGAAGTTGCAAGCCCTCTCCTTGACTTCAGAGTCATCCTGGTGAGATCAGCATATAAATTTAATAAATAACATCTTATTTTTCAAATGCCCCTATCAGGAATTGAAGTTGAATGAAGTTTCAGAAAAGCAAATGTTCTGTGCTGGTGGTACTAAATAACTTCCTGCTTTTTCTAATCATCATTTCTTCTCTACAGCAATTTGAAAAGTGAAACAAAGTGAAACAAACTACTACTCCCTCCATGCAGGAAAAATTTCCTTGAGTCATACTTGGATATCCTATTTGCAAATAATATCTTACTTACCTAGTTGAGATGGTGTAGTTGGGAAGCAGTGAGGAGGGCTGCCTTCGCTGCAACTTGCCTCTGCAACATTTGCCTGCTGGGTCTTTTGGCAAGCTCAGCAGCAATTCCTATTGGCTTCCAAAAGCCAACAGCATAGCTGACTCAGGAATTCTGGGAGTTGAAGTCCATGAGTCATAAAAGAGCAAAGCCTGCAATAGGCTTAAGCCAATAGCAGCACAGCTTGTGCAAAAGCTTTTTTTTTTCTTTTCAAAAAAGGTGCCGGAACGCTGTTCTGAGCATTCTATGAGAAAAAAAGCCCTCTATCTATCTATCTATCTATCTATCTATCTATCTATCTATCTATCTATCTATCTATCTATCTATCTATCCATCCATCTATCCATCCAACCGCATGTCTGTCTGGTTGGCTTTTATAACACAAACCTATTTTGGGAAAAAAGTATGGACTTTAATGGTAACTGACATTTTAAAAGTGAATATGTACTTTTCAGTAGAATTTATCTAGATGTATTTTCCCCTTTTGTTTGATTTAATTTTGAAAATTTCAGTGCCTGCTTACTTTATAAATGCAGGCAGGCAGGCAGGCAGGAAGGAAGAAGGAGGAGTGAAGGAGGATGGATAGATGGAAAGAAGGAAGGAAGGAAGGAAGGAAGGAAGGAAGGAAGGAAGGAAGGAAGGAAGGAAGGAAGGAAGGAAAACAAATAACAAATACAATTTAATGGGTGATGTAATTCTGAAAGGCAATTCATTACTGATCTCAGTGTTTTTACAATTAAATACTGTTCTGAAACTATCCATAAACCTCTTATCCCACAGTTAATGTATATAACTGGAAGAATAGTTTTTCAGACTTGGAGATAGGGAGAAGTTCATAAATTTCTTATGGGCAGTAGAATCTGCTGTAGTCAGAAACAGAAACACATTCAAAAGGTATTTCCACATCATTTTTTGCATCAATTTATTACCAGTTCAAGGCGCATCTGATACTATATCATGATGTTATCCTTTTGAAGAGTAATTTATGATTCTTGTCTAGTTTGCTGGAAATCGTAGCAAAGGTGATATTTTTCTTAGCTATCCTATCACAGACCTTTTGGATGGTCGGTTTTTCCTGGCAGAATTCTTTCCTTGGAGAAAAAAGAAAAGGCGTGGGGACATGCAGAAAAAAAATATTTTCCTATCAAATGCTCAATACAACTATATTTTTCAGTCTTCTAATGACTTGGTAAGGTTGATGCAAAGGAAGTAAAATACCTGTGATGCCTGGATTACAATTAATTAATGTTTAGGACCATCCTGTCTGTAGCTTAATACTGCTGGAAGACAAATCTTATACAGAATCAGAAATACATCCTACCAATGGCATCTTTACAAGACCAATTTAACAGTTTACTGTTTTCAATTTCATACCCCATCAAGCAAATAAATGTTCACATTGAAATACAAACAAAAGCCTTAAGAAAGAAATGTTGATTCATCTAAGCAGGGTTCTCTTTTTTCCTCCTCCTTTTCTCACCTCCTACCCAAGAGATCAGGTTGTATATTTTGGCAGAAAATGGAAAAGGATATTTAAGGAAGGTTAGGTAAAGGTAAAGGTTCCCCTGCACATGCATGCTAGTCGTTTCCGACTCTAGGGGCCGGTGCTCATCTCCGTTTCAAAGCCGAAGAGACAGCGCTTGTCCGAGGACGTCTCCGTGGTCATGTGGCCGACATGACTAGACGCCAAAGGCGCACGGAACGCTGTTACCTTCCCACCGGAGTGGTCCCTATTTTTCTACTTGCATTTTTACGTGCTTTCGAACTGCTAGGTTGGCAGAAGCTGGGACGAGTAACAGGCGCTCACTCTGCTACACGGCACTCGGGATTCAACCCGCCAAACTGCCAATCTTCTGATCAACAAGCTCAGCGTCCTAACCCACTGAGCCACGGCATCCCTTAGGAAGGAAGGTTACATTTTCTAAAATTGCCAATAACATCAGCAACAATTATTAGAATAGGAATTTTTTAATTCATTAATATGTAATTAATTAAATATTACTGAATTAAATAGCTCTCTTGTTTTATGGCTTTCATTGACATTTCTATTTTTACATTAAAGCTTTGACATTATAATATACTTTAACAAAAATATATGATAGTATGCATTTTATTCATACACACACTAATGAAGACAGAAGAAAGCAGTTTTATATTTCTTTATATATTCTAAAATACGTAGCATTATGTATTTGATTCTAGCCCAAATGCCATTATAGGAAGGCCAGTAGAAATTACCTTGTTTAAAACTCAAAGCACTGAAAGGATTATTGTTGCCATGTCCTGAACAAAAGGAAAACTCTTTGAAATTAAATCAGTGGCACAACTTCCCTGTGGAGCCAAGTTGGTCCTCTTGTTCAATTTTTGCCCTGTTGGAACAATCTAATTTTTTAAAGTAGTTTTTCAGATGTTGCAGTGTGTGTCAACTCTGGTTTATGGATGGAAGAAGACACTGTGTAGGCTAGAATATAGCTACTATATACAATTTTTGACAAAGACTATTGCTATTTATAACAGCTTTAGCCCCTTAATGCTGGTGTATAAATATCAAACCACTTGGAAGAAAATTAGATCTAACACATTAACTTTATAATGTTCTACTCCACTATATTTCTCTAAGTTGGAAGAAATAAGAACTCTTTTTAAAAGACATATAAGGAACAAGGAGCATAAATCTGACCTAGGCAGAATACCAAACCTTTAATGAAAGTGAAAGGTACTTAGTAGTTTATCCACAGCACATCTTATACAACTAGAAGTCTCTAATCATAGAAAGACATTTACCATGAAATTTCCTGAAATTTTCTGAAATGTTCTTTCTTCATCCCTACTAGATAAAAGGTACAAGAAAAATGCCAATGTCTTTGTGACGGTAGACAGATTTAAATTATTGAACACATCCTTCGTTACTGCCTGTGTTACAGTTATATTCAGACTACTCTTATTTTCCCACTACATTCTTTGTTCTGTACTCATTCCTTTCTGATAAAGACTCTTCATAACTTTTAATGCTCTATCTAGCAGCCTACAACATTTGGCAGGATTTGACTGAAAAAGAGGGACCGGTCATCAGAATGGTCATATCCTGTATTTTGTTCTTCCCAATTTTTAGTTTTTGAGTGCTAGATTTTTGTAATGTTACAGATTTTTTTCTAAGTTGTATTGCAGCATTTAGATTTTTACAGGTTTTGGATTTAGCAGTAATTTTACAGTTATGTACTTCATATTAGTACTTTATAATTCTATATTTATCTTGCAGGTATTGGCCATTCAGAAGTTATAGTTGTAAATCTTATGACTAATTTTGTTGTTTTATGTTTTTTTACTGTTGGTTAAAGAACAAAATAAATGAGTAACTGATTGGACATAATGGAATATGTCCAGGAATTATCACTGAACCTTGGGCTAAGTGCTTTATATGCAAGCAATGCCTTCCATAAATGTTAAACTTTGGTTTCCATTCAGCTTCCACAATCTCTCAGTTTTCATAGCAAGTGTTGTGATTCAGGGTCAGCCTGTGGGTTCGGCAGTTGGGTCGGACGATTCAGAGGAGGAGGGGGTTGTTGAAGAGCTTGCTGAGGGGGTTGAAGATCTTGCTGATGAGAGCCCTCAGCCAGGCCCCTCCCACCTGGTCATGACGGAGACCCAGCTGTGTGAGCCTGACAGCGTGGATGAAGATGACCCACAGCTTGCCCTGTTCAAGGACGCCCGACGCAGGAGGCAGTCAATCAGGAGTAAACAGAGGAAGGCAATGGGGTACCTCGGAAGGAGGCAGAGAGAAGCCACGCCCTGAACTGTATAAAAGGGGAATGCATAGGAGGGCTGGTTTGCTGAAGGCAACTGCTTGATTAGTTCCTGTTTCATAGCTCCTGTTTCATGGTTGGTGTCTTGTTTGCTCTGTTTTATGTTAATAAATTTGGCAGGCTTAATTCCAGCCTCTTGCCGTTTGTAAAGGGTTGTCCCTGCCTTTTCTGCAGGGCCGGTAGCAGGCTGGTACAGAACAGCAAGAATGCAAATATCCCAAGTCAAGGTCTCTTTGTCTAGGCCAGGGGTAGGCAACCTCGGCTCTTTTATGACTCATGGACTTCAAGTCCCAGAATTCCTGAGCCAGCCAAGCCAGCTGGCTCAGGAATTCTGGGAGTTGAAGTCCATGAGTCATAAAAGAGCCGAGGTTGCCTACCCCTGGTCTAGGCAAATGCCTTTGCCAAAGAGAACTACATGGTTAGGATAACTTGTCAGCCCAATGTTATTCCAATAAATGTAATGGGACACAAATGATTGTTCAACTGATTTATATTAACCACTTAAGGCATATATGCAGATATGAATGGGGAGGTGGAACTCAAAACACAAAAACTGAGACCAGTAAAATCACATAGTCGATGATCATTTAAAGAACCATTTTTATGCTGTACAGCTTTTGGCAAGACTAAGACTAGGACTGGAAGGGCAGATTTGTCTAAAGCATCAATAGCTATGCAACCCTTCCAAAAAAATAAGATGAATCAATGTATTTAAGTACCGTATATACTTGAGTATAAGCCGACTCGAGTATAAGCCGAGACCCCCAATTTCACCCCCAAAAACTGGAAAAAGTTGTTGACTCGAGTATAAGCCGATCCGCCGTTCTGCAAGCCTCTGACGCCAGCAGAGGCTCGATCCGCCATTTTGCAAGCCTGAATACACAGGAATACCCTGTGTGGCCGCGGCTCTTGGGGAAGCCCTGGCTGTCCGCTTCCTCGCTCCACGCTGCCATTCGGGGCCCGCGCGTTCCCCGGGCAAATCGCGGCGCCCAGCAGGCGAGGAAACACGCCCGCTCCAGTCGCCCCCCCTTCCCTCAGGAGACGCGAAGCAAGTGACCGCCCGGAGCTTACCGAGGACTTGCTTCGGTGCTTCCAGGATCGCGCGCACCTCTCCCAAGCCGCCGCCATCCAGAGACCTGCCGAAGTTTGGGGAGGTTTGGGGAGGTGCGCGCGCACCTCCCGAAACCTCCCCAAACATCGGCAGGTCTCTGTTCCTCCGCGCCCTGCCTGCCTGCTTCTTTCCACAGCGGAAAGAAGCAGGCAGGCAGGGCGCGGAGGAACGGAGACCTGCTGACGTTTGGGGAGGTTTGGGCGCCTCCCCAAACCTCCCCAAACGTCGCCGGGTCTCCGTTCCTCCGCGCGCTGCCTGCCTGCTTCTTTCCACAGCGGAAAGAAGCAGGCAGGCAGGGCGCGGAGGAACGGAGACCTGCCGACGTTTGGGGAGGTTTGGGCGCCTCCCCAAACCTCCCCAAACGTCGCCGGGTCTCCGTTCCTCTGCGCCCTGCCTGCCTGCTTCTTTCCACAGCGGAAAGAAGCAGGCAGGCAGGGCGCGGAGGAACGGAGACCTGCCGACGTTTGGGGAGGTTTGGGCGCCTCCCCAAACCTCCCCAAACGTCGCCGGGTCTCCGTTCCTCCGCGCCCTGCCTGCCTGCTTCTTTCCGCTGTGGAAAGAAGCAGGCAGGCAGGGCGCAGAGGAACGGAGACCCAGCGACGTTTGGGGAGGTTTGGGCGCCTCCCCAAACGTCGGCAGGTCTCCGTTCCTCCGCGCCCTGCCTGCCTGCTTCTTTCCGCTGTGGAAAGAAGCAGGCAGGCAGGGCGCAGAGGAACGGAGACCCGGCGACGTTTGGGGAGGTTTGGGCGCCTCCCCAAACGTCGGCAGGTCTCCGTTCCTCCGCGCCCTGCCTGCCTGCTTCTTTCCGCAGCGGAAAGAAGCAGGCAGGCAGGGCGCGGAGGAACGGAGACCTGCCGATGTTTGGGGAGGTTTGGGGAGGTGCGCGCGCACCTCCCCAAACCTCCCCAAACTTCGGCAGGTCTCCGGACGGCGGTGGCTTGGGAGAGGTGCGCGCGATCCCGGAAGCACCAAAGCCTCGGCCGCGCACAAGTCCTCGGTAAGTTTTTTTGTTGACTGGAGTATAAGCCGAAGTGGAATTTTTCAGCCCAAAAAGTGGGCTGAAAAATTCGGCTTATACTCAAGTATATACGGTAAGTTCTTCTGTGTTTCAATACTTTGGAATAAGAGCTTTCCAAATGGGAAAAAGTTCAACTCCCCTAAATTTAACATACAGTATGGGAGAGAATCACACTAAGAAAGGATAAATTGGAACTAACTTAATTGAGAAATCATTTGCAGTTTACTTTCTTCATTTTAACCCTAAGCCATCATATTCAATAAATTGCAATAATTTTCTTCAGAACTTACATTCCACTAAAACTGATTCATCAGCAAGCTTAACAATACGATTATAATACTCTGGAACAAAACTATCAAGAAAAACATAGACCAGGTTCTTCCATAATAGAACAACCTGAAATCTGAAACCATTCCCAGCAGGAAAAAGGAGACTGGAAGGAACAAGACTTGAATGTACTTTTAAAAAGAAAAAAAAAGAAAAGAAAAAGAAATGTAAACTTTTAAAAAACTTCTTGCAATATGAATATTTTTTTCAGACCTTGATTTTCATATATGTCACACCATGGAAAATTCTGGCTTGCATAGTTTTACACCAGCCAAAGATAAATTAAAACGAGCAGGGCAATGCAAAGAATGCCAGCTCTTTTCCAAAAGTGCATCCTAGATTTGACTGCTGACATCCGGAACTGTATTATTGTTACTTGGCTGTCCTTGGGATAAATCTAGCATGTCCTACCCCCTGCTATTTTAAGCACAATCAAACCTTTGTGGTTGCGTCAATTGGCATTCAATGTAAGCTAAGTGAAATCTGAAATCTGGGGGACACAGTCACTTCTGGAAGTGGGAAAGGTTTTTGCTGTTGTTAGGCTATTGCAGTAGTTGGTTTTCATCACACAGGGAAGAACATAAACATTTGAATGATCCAACCTAGTGCAAGTGAAGCCAAAAGATGACTTCCTCCTTCCCTCCCTCTCAAGGAGGCATTACTGCTCTTACTTTCTCCACAACAATCACCATGTGAATCAGGTTTGGTTGACAGAGAGTGACTGGCCCAGAGTCACCCACTGAGTTTTTCAGAGAAGGGTACACTTGTTTAGTGAAATGCTATTTTTGACAAATGCTACTGAATAAATATAATTTCCCTGATTATAACATCTATCATACTCTGCTTAGCATCGCCATTTTATGGCAAATAAAGTTGGCCAGCTTTCAATAAACAGGTAGAAAATAGAAACATATTTCCTGTGAGTTATGTGATTTTTGATCTTAAGCAGATCAATCTTATGTCTTACAATTTAGTTTCCCATTGCTTGCTGTTTAGAAACAGAAGGTTAAATAGCAAATACCAGACAAAAGGTTCATCATCTTGTCTTCTGCTCTTTGATTGCAACAATCTCTGGAAATGAGCAGTCATCACCATATATGTAAGCATTTATTTAGAGATGGAGACTTCTTTGGAACCAGTAAGCACCCCATCTAGGGAAAGAAAGTATTACTCTGAGTTCTACATTCAAACAACTTTAAGGAGTGATACTGGTGAAAATAAAATACATAAAGTAGAGGCTATGGCCAGGAAGGTTTGTACAATTATATATGGATCAATTGCAGCCTGGGATCAGGAGGCCTCATCATTTTCCAGCTGGATTACTGCAAGGTGCTGCAGATGGGATTGCCTTTGAAAACCACCAGGAAGCTTCTGCTGACACAACATACAATGGGCTGGATATTTATAGATGCATTGAGGTTTGCTACATAACATCACTACTACAGGTGTGATATCAGCTTACAGTTAGCTTCCAGGTAGATTTCAAGGCATTGGTTGTCACCATCAAAACATCACCTTGCTCAAGAACTGAATATTCATTCACCCTGTCTGAATAAAGTCTGTCTGTCCAATATGGGGAGAAAGCACTTCATAAATGAGGGAATTCCATCTTCAACAACTCTACAGCTTTTCAGAGAAGATTTTCCCCTCTCTAATCATTTTTTATTTCTAATTTTCTTATATTAATAGTGTAAGTTGCTAAAAGCAGCACATGAGTTGTAGGAATAAACAAGCAAACTAAGAAAGGTACATTCTATCTTGCCATTTTTCACTTGGAAATAACAGTTCCCACACTAAAGAAACTAATCAAATCACCTTTTAAAGGTACTTTGTTCCGCATAAGGGTTTTATCCAAATTTATCATTCTATATTTTGAAAGTCAGTCCTTAAAACAATTATTATGTCATCAAACGTTTCCTATTATAACCAGGCAAAATTGATATATGTAGGATATTCAATCTTATAGGGAATACAATGTACTCACAAATCCAGCAATTTATGTTTGGAGGCATAGCTGAATGTATCATTTGGTGTTATTAATTCAATGGATTCAGTTAACAACAGCATTACCCTCTATGATTTCCATTCAATCCAGCTGAGTTTATGAAAGAGATACTCTCTATTTAAGAATTGGATGAGACATTTCTGATAAGGTACCCTCTTTCCCCCCCCCCAGCTGTGACATTCTGATGTAGTCAGACTTTAATATATCATAGCAGTAAGGCTTGCAGAATTGTAAGGTTTCCACCCCATGTCAAGATATTCCTGTGGAATAGGAGGCAGTTTTCACAATGCATGCATTTGCTGGTGTAAACAACACACACATGCAAACTTCTTCAACCATCTTGTCTTTGGGGATTTGTCTGCCTAAGTGTGCTAATATATTACATCATGCAGACAAGTCAGCAATCACCATGCAAAAGGCAGCACCCAGGAACATCTTGTGAATTTGCTATGTTCTTAGGTCTTAGGGAGTTCCTAGAACATTATTTTTAAAAACTCCATTAACTGCATTGTAACCTTACCTCACTGTTCCAAACAATGAGTAGCTAATTACTTGAATTAATGTGTAAGATAAGAATGCCATTCTGTGAAAGGCAGCATCAAATATGCTTGTCTATTTGCTGTAAATGTCACATGACTTAAAGAACCATTTATAATATGCCAAGCTACTTGACACATCTTGGTTTTAGGGTCATTCATTAAAGCAGCAAAAAGTAATAAATACAATTTAGAAAGTTTTGTGGTGGATCCGTTAGATCTTTCAGTTTTCAGTGAGAAACTTATGTTAATATTCAGCTCATGATATAAAACAAATATCCTGGATATTAGGCTTGGAAAATCTAGGTAATGAAATGTACCACACAATTTAAAACATAAGTTATTATCCAAAGCTGCAAAACCAATGCAGCCTTTTAATCCTAGCTTATGGCAGAAAATATCATTTTCTTCTGGCAAATCTGATGAACAGCATAGTCATTGCTTTGGTTGTTGGAGGTCAAAAATAGATTGTTATAGCTCAGAGTCCTAGGTATTACAGTAACTGAGTTATGAAGAACTGTCTACACTTAAAGCTACTTTTAGCAATTACTTGTCTCCCTCCACCCCAGAATATGCAGCAAAACAGTACTAATGCCTTATTATATTAGCAAATAATCCCAGCTATGACTTAAAAAGAATCCTTATACATAATTCACCAAGGCATTAAAACATTGCTAAGATAAGATAGCTCAGATACTGGTTTTATTTTTTCATAATTGTGCCAGCTAAAAATAATGCTGAATCATTAGTTACACAATACTTCGCTTAGAAACCATGGATGGTAAATAATATTTTAATAATTGACTTACCAGACCATAGTTACAACAGCTTTTAAAACAAAATCAATTATCAACTGGCATTCTGTTGCATTCTTACTATATAATCTGTGGACTTCACGTGAAACTTATGTGTAATTTCCAATATTGAGGAATACATTTATTATTGCACTTTAATTATTAAGAATAAATGTAATAATTGAGGGAATAGATGTTCCTCTACAGAAGGTAAGATAGAGATGATTTTCATTGTGGGGACATTCAATGACTAGAGTACTACAATATACATATTAGGATGTAAGGAATACAATTGGAAAGGCATGAAGCAGTGGTTCCAAGACTTCAGAAGCTAGAGATGGATTAGTATCTTTCAAGGCCATAAAGCACACATTTGTTGATTTGGAAAGGCAAGAGGAAAAAGGCAGAAGTTAAATTCTAGGAAATAAACCCATACAAGGAGTTTGATTTTTGTGTATGTGTAGACAAATCCTAGGTGAGTATGTGGCTTAATCTGCAATAAAGGATTTAATTGAGCTGGATCAAATCTCAGAGCCTTCTGCTAGGTAAGCTAATCCTGACCATGTAAAATGTCTAGAGAGCTGAGGTTTACAGCTTGATAGACCATAAGCTTGTGAATGTTTTTATCAGGAATCCAATGAAGGTGTTACTCTCAAGAAAAAAAGGCCAAAAGAAAAGATACTTCAGGATGTCTCTTTCATCTTTCCCACATTTTCTGTTCTCTACTATACCGATAATAAACTTTCCCTATTTCCAAATACTTTCTGTATGAAAGCATTTGGGAAGGAAATACAAATATGCATACGCAGACCCAAAAGAAAAAAATCAGTATATATTTAAGGATCTGATTGCTACCAGGCAGTTCTACTATTCATTTCCATATGCATCATCCTTACATTTTTGTTCTACACTTTGTCTTAGCAGGGATCCCCTGGATACCTGACAAATCCATTAGCAAGGCTTTACTTGATCTTGGATTAAGCTAGAATTTATATTTAGAAGTCACAATAAAGAAGAAAGTTCATCTAGGAATGCATGGTTTATCCATCCCCTATTGAAAAAACAGATAACGTAAGTAAGTGTGCATGCTCACCACTTGCTTCAACAGTGGTAATTTCTTTACAATATGAATTTAAATGTTAAAACTAATTTTGTCAATAGCAAACAATTCAAAAATATGTGAGATGTGTGCAATGTTAATATATAGTAAATTCTGTTTTTCATGTATTCATTGGGAAGCAGAGTGTGCCTCTTATTAAGGAAGCGGTTAAATTGGAGAATAGGGGATCCCATTTACAAATAATGAAAAATGATACAAATAAAAATTTGCTTCATTTGAGAAATGAAAATACAAATAACATAAATCACAGTGAACATTTGGACAGTACCTGTGAGGTTTTTGTATCAAGGTCTGATAAAATGAGGTTTCACTGTACCATTTTAGGACCAGTTGATCATATGGAAATGATGAAGTGGTGGCCTTCCAGATGACCTGATCTCGTAGCAGCACACGGCCAATGGTGAGACATGCTGGGAATTATCATCTAGCATTAGGTTTTACAAGTCCTTTTGATGTATTGATTATATGTCATCAAGTCCTAGCATACATCAATTTCCTTCACATGGCAATGCCATCACTAAAAGCTTAAACCTCAGCATTAGATTTCATCATGTTGAAAGCAAACTCAATCTTTATAACTTCACCTATAGCTTTTTAGCCCATGCAAGCTACAACCAAGAATCAGTTTGGTGTAGTGGTTATGGCACTGGATTAGAATCTAGGAGATTGTAATTGTAGTCCTGCTTTAGGCATGAAAACTGGCTGGGTGACTTTGGTCAGTCTATCTTGCTCAGTGCGCTTCCCCTGAGTTGTACAAAATAAAGCCAGGAGACAAATCTAGTAATAAATACAATGAAAATACTAAGGCAGTGTTATAATCTGGAATATTTTATAATTCTTTCCAAACATGGTCACAATTCAGAGATATAGTACAAATCATCGTGGAATACCACAGTTCATACTTATATTCAGAATTATAATAATTACTTCTAAATATATGCTGTATGCTTCAGAAGCATGAATGATCCAATAGCACTTTGAAGGGGAAGAAGTTTCCAAACAATTTCTGAATATTTCATTAAATGTTATGCAACACAAGAGGGCAAAGGTTGGAAAATTATTTGATTGGGGAGTTTGTTTTGTATTTTAGAAATCAAAAGCTAGGGTCATTGCTGTGATTGTAAAATTTAAAATCACCAACTACATACAGTTCTGTGTCTTTTTATTTGTTAAACTGGGGACATATTAGAACAACGAACTCACAGGTCTAAAATAATAAATCATTAATCACAGCTATAGAATAATAAATCAATAAGAAATCACTTCCCTGCTTACTCTGAAATGCAGATGAATATATTCATGCCAGGTCTTAAGGACTGCACTGTGTTTTTCACTTTAGCTGCAGATTGGCTAATACGCATTAAGGTTTCTGATGCTTTATAATTGTATCTATTAGTCAGCATCTTGCTACTTCTTTCAAACCATTTGTTCAAACTGAAACATTAAATTGGTACCTTAATCATTCCTTTTACATAGGAAACCCTGGAAATGACGGCTCTCTGAAGAAGCAGTATTTCTCTCAACACCCTGTGTGTAGTATCTTTCCAAGGATTTTTTTTAAAAGAAGCCAAAACCAATAAAATTGACACAGGCTTGAAATGTGGATATACAGTACCCCCTAAGTGACAAAGCCCTTGCATTTTTCCAACTAGAGTAAGAATAGTAGTATTAGATGATGTAAAAATAATGCCACTTCATTTCCCAGGCAAGGCTGTTGTCATGCAAAAGCCCTTCCTTTCCTTATGCAATAAAAGCAAACCAGCAGTATGTTGCAAACCTGACATCAATGGATTTTGGATCACTGAGCTACCCGTGTGGCAGAGAATTTTGATCTTGCCTTGTTCTGTAGAGATTTCATGCATCAGCTCAATGACATGGCCCATCTCCCACAGACTAGTCTCTGGGACCTTGAGTGCATAGCTAATTAATAACAAATTATAGAGGGATTCTATTAAGCAGTGGCAGCACTTCCAGTTCTGTTTGAACAGTCAGAACCAATGTCGGTAGAATCATATACAACAAAGATAAAAGCTGGCACCTGTTGCTTTCAGACCATAAACTGGATTGCTGTACCATAAAGACAAGTCACTCAGCTTTGACCTCACAGACATAAATACCTTACCTCTGTGGTGCAAAAAGGTACCCCTCAATACACATGTAACCTCCATTCACTGCCAAACCTATGAGATGCATCCCAAACACACATGTGAACTATTTAAAGTGCTCTTAAAGAAAAAAAAATCACAGCAAGTTGAATTGATCTTAAGTGGCAGAAGAGGGAAGAACCAGTCACCTTCAAGCCAATTTTTGACTCCTGGTGACCACCTGGACAAGTCCCTGAGGTTTTATTGATATGATGTTCAGAAATGGTTTGCCATTGCTTCCCTCATAGGGCTGAGAGAGAGTAACTGGCCCAATATTACCCAACCAGGTCTCCTGGTTTCTACCTTGGTGCTCTATATACGTACATACTTACGTACGTACAGACAGACATATACTACCTTTGTTATTCTCTTTAGGATGGTAATCTAGTTCTGAGTGGGCCTAAGAATCTAGGGTAGCCTGCTAGGCTAGCTGTACATCTCCAAATTTTCCTCACAATAAAATTTCAGCTAATCAATTTTTAATCTATGAATGACTAAAGATATACCATTCTATTAACAGTGTATCCTTTGACCTAGAAGAGGATTACATTTGTCATTACTGAAGGTTGTGTCAAAATATTCAAGACAGTGGCTACAATAGTGTGATAGAAATGTGGCATGTTTGTGTGTGTGTTGTACATGCATCACACATAAGAAACAGATAGCGCTTCAATCCTACAACTGTAGCCACCATTTTGACTTTTTTTAACCACATCTTGCAGATACCCCTGAAATTTCTTGATTCTCCATCCACTGGTAAACTCCTACGTGCTTGTCAGAGCCCTCAGATCAAAATGAAAGTTTTATAAATGGCTTTTACAAAAATCCTCATTGGAAATTAAGCCAGTATACTTACATTTGTGTGTGGATGGGTGGGTACAATACAATTAAAAGACACAAAAAGAATCCTGCTATCCAGAGGATTGGATGCTGTAGTTTAGGTTCCTTTCTCTTTGTTTAGCAGCTAAAGAAGACTGCTTTATATTTTCTCATGACAACCTATGACATTACCCTTTATCTGAAATGCTTACAACTATAATGGACATACATTTCTATTTACAAAAAAGAGCACATTTTGTTGTATTTCAGACAGGATAAAATGTCCAAAACTTCCCTGTTTAAAAAAGATTTCAACACTATTCATTTTCACAGAAAACAACAACATGTATGTATGTCTTTCCCACAGACTAAATAAATGCAAAGGATCTACTAGTTTGTCAGTTTGGTAACAGATCCTTTAACATCAGCCTAAGCATGTGATAGAAAAAGGTGTAAAAATGTGCAGAATGCATATGTATTATAAAAAGGTTTCTCAGATTCAACAGCCTATCCTTACCAATTCCACCTCTATAGAGTTCAATCAAAATAAATACTGTATTAATCAAAGTCACAAAGCTATAACAAACACAGCCAGTGTATCATGAACAATTGATCTAAGTGGGGAGGCATTTTGTATTACCAGTAATAAGATACAATGAAATATAATTTTATATATGTAATATTTAATAATATTTGAAGTAATAATAATCCAGAATGCTAAAAATGTTGCCCATCACTGATGAGGACAAATTTCTATAAAAAACCCTATCAACCTTAACTCTACCCACTCATGGAAAGACTAAAACTAAGCAGAAACCAATGAGAAAGCAAAAGCTTTCCATAATATTCCAAACTGGAATCCTGATAGTCCTTTCCCAAGCAAACCAGACTCTGTACTGGAATGGTGAAATTAATTTCCAGTTCCTTGGTTTACAGGGAAATCAGTCTCCAGGGTTAATATTTTGATTCAATAGGAAGCTATTGTTTTCATTTCCATTTTCTGGTGAATTTAATTGTTCTTGCAAATAAGAGCAATCTGACAACCTTTAGTAATATTAGTCCTCAATACTAGCAATAAGTGGGATGCTTAGCAATTCTGGATTATCATGATAGTAAGCAGTTATTCAATACTTTTATTGTACAAGGATTCATGAAAACCAAATGCTAACCAAATTATCTTGAAAGTTTTGTTGTATTCAAAAAGAATATACTTAAGAATAAAATTGTGCATTAGAAAAGTAAATATTTCTGACTTAATAATGCATCAAGACCCCTTTGATGTCATGAACATTCTGACTTATTACATTGCTGATCATAATTGCTCCTACTATACTGAAGGAAACATCCCAGAAATTCTAAACTGTCTCATATATACCGAAAAAATATATATGAAAACTATATAAAAAATATCTGTTGTGACAAATTTCAAAAGCCTGACTGACAGCACAGACTCCCCACATAATATCTTGAAATAAAATATATTTTCCCCACCCCAAATTAACAAACACCTATTCAGGGGATATAAATATATTCTCTGTAATCCTTATTATAATATATTCAGTAGATGAAACTGATGGCTTGTAATTGATATAAATATGCAACACAAACAAATTCTCAAGTATCTCTTCCTACCTTTGCAGCCACTGATGAATTGGGTTTTTCCAACAAGTCCCAGAGTTTTTTCCTTTTCTCTGGACAGCAAGCATTATCAAATTCTTCACCTTCTCTTTCTCTCATTGTCTCTGCCTCTCTCCTTAATTCTTCATTCATTTGCTCTTTCTTCTGATGATACCTTGCTTGGCAACAGGACTCCAAATATATTTCATCAATCCCCCAATAATCTAATTCTTGGCCAAAAGAGAGGGCACACATTTCCTCCATCATATGTAACTTTCCTGTCCTGTAGAAATTCAGGATAGAGGTGAAAGCACCTGGGTGTCTATCAAAGAAATATTCATTCTCATTAAGATTATAGTCATCACATACTTCTAGTAAAGAGTCATTGGTATTGCAGTCTCTGAGCTTTCCTAAACGTGTCCGTGGAAGTCTATCTAAAGTCCTCCATAAAACTTCATGATTAAGTCCACCTACATTGATTTTCACTCTCCTAGAACATGCTTTGCTTCTGATTATGTCCACTGGTTCTGGTGGAAGAGACTGTGTAGACACGGATGACTTTTTGTTCATACCTGGAGCCTTTTCAGCCATCCTGATAAGGAAGTAGCAGCAAAGCCAGAGTCCTAAAGAGAGTTTAAAGTTGACTGCTATCGTAAGTTAGGCCCTTCTTAGGTAGGTTGTTCCATCTCTGAAGCTGAAAAGGGGGAGGGGAGGCACATTTTAGTACAGGAAAATAGCAATTTTCGATGCAATAATAAATAATTTTTTTTTAACAAGGAGCATTCATTTCTGATAAAACTTTTACAGGATCGTGTAATATTATATTGACTACATGCATTTTTAAGAAAAAGAGAAAGCAACTTTTGCAATGCTGAAAAATAATTTGAAAAATCAGTTCCTCAAAACAGTGGGATGTTATTATGGAAGAATGATTAGATAGAAATGCAGGCACACTGCACCCCTAACAACAATTTGCTGAAGGAGGTTTAGGAGAAAAACATATCATTTTTCATCTATATTAAACAAAATTGTCCTTATTTAAACAAGGCCTTACCACTTGGCTATCCCTAGACCCTGGGTCAGAATGGATGATGGAACCCTAATGTGAAGTTCTGGTCTGGATGTGTGATTATGATATTTTAGGCTTTCTTTTTTGATGATATAGTCTGTGTTCCTACTGTGTTTTTCTTATTGTATTTTGTAAGTTGATCAGAATTGGGGCAACCTATAATTCTCATAAACAAACAAAGAAATGATGGGGGAATGTCTGGGTTTTTATGGGTTTTTATATTTGACTGTTTTAATTGGGCAATTTATTTAATCTTTTTTTAACTTTTGTATCTCTATTTACATGCCCTGTTCACCGCCCTGAGTCCTTCGGGAGAAGGGTGGTATAAAAATCCAATAAATGAAATGAAATGAAATGAACAGCATGCTTATTCTCTCCTTTCCTCTCCTCTCCTCTCCTCAACTTTATTTACCATGAAAAGTTTTTTTTTGATACTATGAGAAGAAATCATTTCCATTCCTCTAGGAATTAGTAAAGATTGTCCTCCATCAATCAATGATGAGTATAAGAAAACGGCTTTAATAACATTTATATTTCTTTTCAGACAAAAAAACTATTCATTCAATGTGGACAGATGAAGACATGATAAAACTCAGCTATCTTTTTGCTGTGAACCTTCAATTGCAAATATCGGTAGCTATTTTATTCCTGCTTAAAGTTTTTCCAATGTTGTAAAACAGGAACGTCCTTCCTGCCTGCCTGATGTGAAACATCTTGATTTTTCTAACAAAGGGGGAAAAATGTCCAAAACATCTAAACATACAGATTTAATTTCTACACTGATCTACACTTGACATCTTGTAAAAATAAATGTCATAACAGCTCAATAGTGTTCTTGGCTTTATTCTGGCTTTCCTTTGAAGGAGCTGTCCTTTCCCCAAAGACATGAATATTATAGAATATACAGTATATCATGGAACCTAGTTTTTCCCCAAATGTGTTTTATGAAAGTTTACATCACTGGAAGCAGCATGGGTAACAGGAACTCCACCTAACCTATCTGGAGAACATTAATTTGCAAAAAGTTGCCATACATATGCTAGTCAACTTATGTCTGTCCAGAAGATGTATGCCTGGAACCTGGAAATATTCTGAAGGGAGAATAATAATTATATAAAAGATCTGGGAAATGCTTATCACTGTGACACTATCATTCTGTGTTGTTTTGCTAATCTCTTAGATTTATTTCTTATTTGCAGTCCCTTTTCTATCGCACAAGAATATATCAAGAAACAGTAAACTTCAAAGGAAATTTGGAGTCAAAGGGAGTTAATTTCTATGCTGTTATTTCACAAAAAGCTTATTGTTTTAACTCTTTAAAATGCTGCTTTAAAGAAAATCAGCATTGTTTTGTGGTATTTGGCACTGCCCTTGTGGGTTCCTATGATGCCCATCACTTCCAGCACTCTTCTCATGCTGAGACTATTAATTTCAGAATTTAATTGATTAACTGAGGCTACAGAAACACCCACCCCTCAGTATAGTTCTGTTATGTTTCCTGTGGAGCCCTATGGTGGGACATCCTGACTGTCTTGCTTTCCACCTCCTGAGATTTTTCCTTCCCTCCTAAAGCAGAAGTGCCATTAATTCGCAATACTCTATCTTCAGTTCTTTCATAGTGTCTACTGGTAGTTACTAGGAGTTGTTACTGTTAGCTTCTTTCTTGCCACCATTAAAAGTAAACACAGAAGAAAGAAGAAGGGTAAGGCATCAATTTGCTTTAGTTCTACTCCAAAGGTCAGGTGAGGGGAGTGCCAGGAAGCTGGTGGAAGGGGACGGGTGAGATCATTTGAAGAATAGAAACAGAGCTTTGTGAAAATGCTGCTGACAGCTTGCGAGATAAAAAAAATCACAAATTATTAAGAATTAATATTTATATTCTTTTATACATTGTCGATATACGATATATAAATGTAAAATATGTTGAAATGTGGAGATTTTTTTTAACTTGATTTCAATTCTGCAGTATTTTTTCATTCTTACGAAAATGAAGGATCCTGTGGCTCTTGGCATTCTTAGTTTATTTGATGTACAGTAATCTAGTTTCAGACACAGTTGTAACAATGAGTCATGCTTTGCAGAGAAGTAGAATGATCTTTTGTTGCTTAGCTAACTGGCTGCCTGTCCAGCTCATCATTTATCTAACAAGTGAGACACCCCCCCCCACTTCCCACCACCTTCACCACCATGAATTATATCAGTCTTTCTCAGTCACAGTGACTTTAAGATCTGTGGACTTTTAACTCCCAGAATTCCTATCATATTGGCAGAGGAATTCTGGGAGTGGAAATCTACACAACTTAAAATTAGTGACACTGCAAAACATTGCACTATGGCATTGCATACTTTATCTTCACTATATGCAACTTACTTCTATCTTACCTGTTCTAAAATATGTGATCAGAGATGTACATATTTGGGGCCACGTGCTCTGAAATATCATCAAGGGCCTGCCATTTTAATTTATGTTATAACTATTATGTATATTATAGTTATTTATGTATAGATATGCATATATATAGTCCTAGATTTATTATCTTAATGGAGCCTGCCTATCATGATCGTAAGTGCTCATTAAGCAAACACAGTATGGCTATGTACCAAAAGTTAATGAGAGTTTTTGACAAAACGATCATAAAATGTGGCCACATGACACTGGGATGCTGTAACCTGGTTGCCAAACTCCCAAAGTTTGCTTATGTGACTGTGCAGGGTGGGGGCAACTATTAAAATTTTGAATCCGGTTTGTAAGTAACCCCAAGATAGGTCCATCATAATTTCAAATGTTGCTAAGTGATTAGTTGAGGACTACCTACACACACAAACACAAATGATTTTTAAAGACTTATTTAATCATTACTATTTCTGGACCATTGGCTGTTCCTTTAAAATTTTGAGTGAGAAAAAAAATCAGCTTTGTCTGGAACTCTGAGTCAGATTACACATACATATAACACATACATGCTGTATGTATATGTATATGTACGTATGTATGTGTGTGTGTATATATATATATATATATATATATATATATATATATATATATATATATATATATATACATACATACACTATATATATACTATGTGTGTGTGCGTATATATATATATATATATATATATATATATATATAGATTACATATATATATATAAATATAAATATATACATATATATATTGTGTGTATGTATGTGTGTGTATATGTGTGTCTATACAGTACACACACACACAAAACACACTCACACAGAATATGTATGTATATTTGTGTATGTGTGTATAAAACTGAATTTCTACAAAAGATAAAATATATAAAAACTAATGAAAAATTAAAAAAGGAAAAAGTATGGGGGAGGGAAAGAAAGTCTGTCTTTTTCTTTCTTTCTTTCCTCTCCTCCCTCCTATTTTTATTTTCCTTCTTTTTTCTCTTTCTCTTTTTTTCTTCCTCTCCTCCCCCTCAACAATCCTAACATCCCATCCCTGATAAAAATCAGTTGATGAGTTTTGTCCTAGTAAAATTATGTATTTGCTAGTCTTCCGTGATACTCCCAAACTGACTGTCCAAGGCAGCTTAGTATCTCTGCCCAAAAAAACTTGGGTAGTTCAAGTGCGAGATGAGAAACATTTGGATGTTACACTTTGAATCATGGTCTCCTTTTCGCTAACTTATCTTGGCGGCGTCTTCTTATAGTCCTAGTTACAGCTGTAATACTGGAACTTTGTTGGCTGAATCCTGAAGGTTGTTCCAGTTCTGAGAAGGCAAGCAATTCTTAGAGGCCTTTGAATTGCTGGGAAGGTTTGGCAGTTTACTGCCCACTGGCTAGTGTTAAAGATCTCAAAGGAACACTGAGTACTTGGTGAACACATGAATTTCCAGTGGACTAAGCAGGAAATTTACTGGCTTTCTCTCTCTCTCTCTCTCTCTCATGTGTTCTTTGTTTACATCTCATGAAACATGACTCTGAGTGGTGTAATGAATAGCACATAAATAAAATGCTGAACATTAAGAAAAGATACAACAAAACCATACATACTATGATTTTGTGGAAACATGAGACCTCCACTGAAGAGGTCTTATCTTGAATGTCCGATATAATTAATGAAAGCCTAGAAAGGAAGTCACCAGTCATTCTCATTAATTTTGGTATAGAACAACAAGGAAAGGATCAATGAAGTGAACTGAGGATCAGAATCTTGTCTCCATCTAGACTTCATAAAGCTTCCACACCAGTTTTCTTCCTGAAACACTGGCTGAGATTTTCATCTTCTAGGTTCACAGATAATTTTTTTCTAATATTAATCAGCATTCAAACATTCAGATTACATTGTTCCTTAGAATTAAGATCACCACATACTAGCTTTAATTCTGAATAAATGTATATAAGATGGACTGCCAATCTTTCAGTGTCTTAAATCCACAAGATTATAGCCTGATTCTTTGCCAACCAATGTACAGTTGTTTTCCCCTACACAATAATTTTATGATGAATACCATTGATGCATTTCTTTCTCATACAGTATGTTTTTAAAAAATCATGATTGAATTTTATTTACCTATAATACAAAATAGTCTTAATAAAGGTTCTAAAAGGAATCTAAGCCAAAAGTCTCTGACTTGCCATATAAAAGGCCTGGCTCTTGACTCCAATAATCCTAAATACTTTGAATTATTAAATAAAAACACCACTCAGCTGGTAGACTCCATCAATATGGAGGAAAACGTTTTCTTCAACCCAACCTAAGTATGCCCATATATTTATTAACAAGTTATGCTCTTGGGTATTGAAATCTGTTTGCAACTTAAAACCAAAGTTCCAAAATCCCAGACTTTAACCACATATATAAAAGTCAAAGTAAATATTAAAGTCAATTTAATTTATCCTATTCAATACATATGCTTTTAAGGCCTTCTGATAAGTCAGTGTCAACCTTGTGAGGTAGTCTAGACAAGAAACTCACCCAGAAGTACTAGGTCTATTTTATTGTAAAGTTATATTAAGAGAATCTTGCAAGTCTGAAAGTGCATTTCTTCTCTTTTATCTTTACAGTCCCAGAAGGAACATCCCTTCTGGGATATTTGCCACAATCCACATTTCTTCTACACACTAAGCTGCCACATATCTGAGCACTACTGCCCTGGCTGCGGTTCCTCTCCATGTCTCCCATGTCATTCCCACATACCATTATGGTTGGCAAAGAGGTCAGTTTAGCACAGACAAGAAAATGAAAGTGCTGCAGGAAATGCACAACCGTGAATTGGGATAGGATGGTACAATTTATTTGTTTACAATCTTACCAAAAATGAGTTTCTTGAAGTTCAATCAAGTCTTATAAAAAGTGTCTACCAAAAAGGCAGCTCAGTTTGAATAAAGTCTCAAGTTAGACTTCTTCTTCACAGGAGGAAGATGGTAAACTTTGCAGGATCTTTCCTGGCTTGCATCTACCCAATTAACTATAAGTATACATATGTGGATGGCCCTCCATTAATTCAATCACTTAAAACAATCTCTCAACATTACTAGCAGGAAAAGAAGTAGTAGAATTACTCAAAGTTCTCTTGCCTCCTAAACATGAACTATGATTAAGATCCATAAGCTTGAAGATCCATATTCGTGTATGGATCATTAGTACTATTATTATAAAGTAGAAAAAATTTAAAAACTTTTTACACCAACTGCAGTTCCCCTCCCTCCCCAAAAAATCAGCAAAAATATTATGGTATGCTGCTATTGTTTAATTTTCCCAAAGAGATGTTAAAATGAAAAAAAATATTGTGGGGGAATCTGCAATAACATGTAGCAACATGTAATACAATGTTTCTATTCAAGCTTCTAGCCAGGTAGCCATGCCCACTCGTAGGATCTTTTATTATGTTTTCCCACACAGAGTTTTCATTTGTTCTAAACATCAATCAGCATGTCATGACAGGAGCTGTTTTTGTTCTTTTTATCTTCTTCTCATCTTTTTTCCCTAAAGTATATTAGGGTTATACAATGCTTTAGTATTGATTCCAAAAGAGTGCTCTACATGACAGCTGCAAATGACAGCCATACCTGGGAAATGATAGAACTACTTTAAAAAAGAGATGAAGACAAGGGCAATGTGAGCATTTTTGCCCACTCCAGAACACCTTTTGCAAATGATTTTCAAAGTAATGCACAGACCTAATATTGTATATATTTCTCTTTCTTTCTTTTGAACATGAGCTTTACATTTTTGCTTCCTAAAGAACCATATTGTTTTTAATACCATATAACCAAAGACAAGCACTCACAGAAGCTTTTAAAATGTGATAGATTACAGAGGGCAAAACCCCCAAAAGTTATAGATGGTGCTGACCAGTCCAGATTTCATACCTATACTAGTTAGACAGATTAACTGTACCCAATGTAAGAGCTATAGGTGGTTATATTCTGCCCTTCTAAATAACAATTTAATGGGATGAACATAAGGTAAAAAAGACTAAATGTAGAAAACATTTTACATGAGACTACCTTTGAACAGCATCTGGAAGCTATAGCAGGAGCAGAATGCAACAGCCCAGACAGTTATGTGAACATGTTACATGTCTCCTCCACAAGTTGCACCAGAATGCTTCCTGGTTCAAGGTCCTTGTAATGATCCATAGAGTTCGTCAACGCATAAAGGTAAAGGTAAAGGTAAAGGTTCCCCCGCACATGCGTGCTAGTCGTTTCCGACTCTAGGGGCCGGTGCTCATCTCCGTTTCATAGCCGAAGAGCCAGCGTTTGTCCGAGGACGTCTCCGTGGTCATGTGGCCGGCATGACTAGACGCCAAAGGCGCACGGAACGCTGTTACCTTCCCACCGGAGTGGTCCCTATTTTTCTACTTGCATTTTTACGTGCTTTCGAACTGCTAGGTGGGCAGAAGCTGGGACGAGTAACAGGCGCTCACTCTCGTCAACGCATAGGGATGCATAATTTGAGGGACCATTTCCTTCCAATTATGTCATCTGAAATTATCAGAAGAGTCATGCCTGAGGTTCCATCTGTTAGGAAATGGTGGGGAGAGGCTATGAAGAGAGCATTTTCTGCTGTCGTACCTGTCCTTTAGAACTTCATTCCCTTGGGTAGATAATAGATTGGTCTTTATCATACTGGCTTTTTAAAAGGTAACAGTTATATTCATTGGCGGTGTGGTGGTTTTTTGTATCCAGGCTGCTGCTTGTGCTTTTAAGATTTTTATATGGTTTTGTATGATTGTATATTCATACAGATCTTACTGTAGTTAACCATCCAGAGTCATGAATATGAGATAGGGAAGCCATATAACTAGAATTTTTTTTTTTAAAAAAGTACAGTGTACATTTATTTAAATCATTTTTTTAAAATACAAATGTTTCTTTTTTTATTCAAACCTTTATACCCACCCAGAGTTTTATACTAGTGAAGTATAACTTTTTCCAGATTTACAGGACTTGGCTTTTGAGTGGTATAACCCTTTCCAAAAATTAGTGGGTAGAGCTAAAAACCTAACTTTTTATTTAATTAAAACATAGTTAGTATAACTATTCTCTAGTCATCTATTCAATATCACCCCCTTTGGTCATATTAAATATTGCTTATTTACAAGTTTTGGAGGATTTTGTTGGCTACTGCAAAACTTTGGGGAGGAGAGGGTCCATTACAACCTTCAAACCTCAAAGAAACTGCTATGTTCTACAACATTCTGGAGAGTTACAATACAAGATAATAAAATTAAATTAGAGGGGGAAAAGTAGAATTTAAAAGTAAAGAACACGCAGAAAGAAGTAGGCAGATTCAGAAGCTAAAATGAGACAAAAAATAAATTTTGCATTTCCTGTAAAGCAAATGCCTTCTTAAATAGTCTTTGAGGTACAGCCATGAAAAAGCCACTATTGGCCAGGACTTCACAACAGGATTATAAAAAAAGATTCACTGTTGAATTGTAGGCAGGCAAGTATGGAGAAAGGCAATTCTGAGATATTCTGGACCTAAGCTCTTAAGGACTTAAAGATCATCATTAACATGTTGAATTGGAAACAAACTGAAAAGCAGAACAGCCTTTGAATTACATGTGAGTTATGAGTCTGTCTGTTATACAGTTAGTATAACTCCAGAAGTAATATTGTTTGTCGTTGCAATACCACAAGCAAACTAATATGTTTGTTATAATTATGTCATCTGATGCAACAAGTTTTAACAGCACTGAATCTGCTTTCTTTCACAAGGGCAAATCAGTTGGTACAACAAGAGAAGTAAGTATTTTGACAGATTACTACTAAGCATTATAGCTGAAAGTGTATAAATTCGGTTCCATTTCTTTTGTTAAATTTTTCAGCAATATTTGTATGTGCTTTCTGAAGTGGTAACAAATCTGTAATCATCAAAACAAAGATCTGGAGGATTCAAGTCAAGCCTTCTAAGTTAATTTTCAAATCAAAGTGCCAGATATAAGAAAGCAAGATTCAGACCTTAAAATCAGAACAGCTTAACTTTAAAAGGGCTTTATATACTGGGAATATTTATATATAGTAATTGGCATGCATATTAAGAAAAAGAGGCAGCAACAGAATATAACTGCCATATATACATATATTAAGTGTTAAATTATGATAATATTAGATTCTTTAATTGCTTGTTTTCTCTCTGTATCTGCCGTAATATATATTATAGATATAAAATGACTGTAGATACATAAAGAAATAACCTTTTCTGGACGGGTCAACAATAATATCAGAAGGTCTTCATTGTTTTTCAGAAAATATAATCTTTGTTCTATATTTTGAACAGTGAACTATACAGTCATTTCTAAAATTTTATAATGACATAAATGAAAGGCAGAATTCCAAAGAGTTCCTAGCTAAAAAAAGTTTATGAAATGTTCTTCCCTTAGGAATGAATGCATGCTAACCATGAACTTTATGTGCTGAATATCAGAGAACAAAGCAAGCAACATGAACTATAAGGACTCCAGTGAATATGGTTTTTGAATCTATTTTTTAACTTCACATTTTTAGCTGCTGAATTACAAGATGCCAATCAAGCTTATAAACAGTGGTAATCAAGAATGTCCCATTAAACCAAAATATTCAAACAAACCTAGACCTGCTTACAGCATTATTCTTTTCCTGATGCGAATGGCAAGATGTATTGACAATTATCAGAAAAAGCCATGTACAGGTGTGTAAATCCTTACACTAACAATCACTGAATAGGGAATGACTGGGGCATTGAAAACATGATGGACTTTTAAACATAAATTATATGTGTTTGGTTAAAAATGGGTTTGGCTTTAGGCTGTATCTCACTGTTCCGCTCAAACTCTTCACTGGATCATTCAGAAAATGCTTTTACCATGTCCATTTTATGACCATTACTCAAACCCATGACCATCACAGGGACACTAACCTCGGGTTGTGTTTTGAAGAAAAGCTTAGGGCAGATCTTCCTCCTTTTCTTTCTTGAACCTCAGTTAAGAGTTTTGGAAAGGCAGGCAAACTTGAACAGAATCAGTCTTTCTCTCTTACAAGCCTAGCTTCTCGCAAGCCTCCAGCTGGTCTCTCTCTTCAGAAGCCTGCCCACTTTGCTGCTCTTCTTCTCCTATTAAACTGGCCCTGGCAGCTTTTCTGCATCACTGTATGGGAAAGGATTAGTGACTGAAGTCTGTTTCTCTTAGAGGTAGGAGCTTGATTGCTGTTTATTTGCAAAGTGACAGTCCTGCCTCTTGAGTGCGTTCATGCTGCCTTCAGAGGCAAAGGGAGCAAGCAGGAAATTATATTCCTTTTTTATTTGTAGAGGTATAAGCAGCTGGATTCTTGTGGGGGGGGAAAGTAAGTTAAAATGTCAAAGGAGCACTATTTATTTTTTTAGATTAATGTTTTTTTGGGGGGTAGTTCAACTTGAAATAAATCCAAGAAATATCATAAAGATGACCAAAGGTATGCAAGTGGTACTCATAGTCTTCTTGGATTTCAAGTTTAAGTAAACAACTGTATAAATGATGAAAGGTAACACATCACTTAAAAGTATACAACTGGATAACACAATTTGTATATACATCTAACACTCCTATGGCCATTTGACAACTTGCAAATTACTCCTCTTTAACATACCTTGGCTTAAGAAGGGAGGAGAGATCCACACACCCCCTCCTGCTCTTTGAAACAGGATAAAGAAAAGGCACTATATTTAATGTCAACCTCAGTGGCCACGAGGGCTTATGTTCCCCATTTTTGACAGCTTGGGAAGCATGTCCTCCTCACTATACATGTTAGGGATCCACACTGCGCGGGAAATTACCCCAATCCAACCGCGGCAGTCATTCAGGGAGCCAGGTGATGTCTGTCAGACCAGCTCTCTGGGGATGGAAACTGCCTTTCACACACACACACACACACACACACACACAGAGCAAAACAAAACAAAACACTTTTTCTGGGAATTAAGCAAGGAGGAGGGGGAAGGGCTAAAAAAAGAGCCCCCTCCCCACACGCCCCCTACTCCTAAACCATACCTGGAAGCATCTCCCCGCACTTAGCTGCTACTTGGAGACGTATGTCAACTATCCGCGGAGTAGGAAAAAGCAGGGATGATTCATGCCTCGCCTTCTTTCTTTCCAGACTCCGCCGAAAGGCAGAAACCCTCTGCTCCCTCCTCTCTCCCTCCCTCCCTCCCGCTTACCTTACTCGGCGAGACCGCGTTCAGCATAAACACCGGCGGGGGAAGCACAAAGGCGCCCGGAATTCCCCCGCCGCCTCCCCGCCAGTTGCTGCTGCTGCTGCTGCTGCTCTCGGATTCTTTTTGCAAATGATCTGTTGACAATCAGCCGAGGTGAAAGCGGGCGAGGTTTGTTTTGGTTGTGTGAGTCCCTGCGCGCGCGCATGTGTGTGTGTGTGTGAGAGAGAGAGAGAGAGAGAGAGAGAGAGAGAGACAGAGACAGAGAGAGAGAGAGAATGAATATTTCGCCCAGCTCGCTTCTTCTCCTTCGCGGGCGACGTCCCTCTCGCCTTGCTCTGAATCCTGACTCCCGAATTACCACCGCCTGCGGGATGGAGGAGGACAGCTACGGGGAGGGAGAGGGGAAGGCAGAGCCGAAGGGCTGCGGGCGGTCGCCGCTTGCAAAACGAAGGAGGCGAAAGACACCTCCGGCAGCCCCGCCGTCGTCTCCCTTTGTTTGCAATGGGATTTGGCTGCTGCTGCTGCTGCTGGTGGTGGTGGTGGTGGCGGCGACTGCCAGCGAGCCTCTATATGCGCGTTCGGGTGTGCATCAGCAAGTGGATGCGCCGTGTAAACCGAGCAAGCAGCTGCTTTCTAACCAGCGCTACAGACGCACACGCGCAATATTTGCCCATATGGCCGCCTTCCCTGCAGGAACACAGGTGCAAAAGCCAAAAGTCAGACATACATTAGAACCACTTAGACGCGGGCTTCCTGGACTTTCACCAACAAAGGGTTCTTTTGCTTTGCTTTTATTCGTGTAATTGTCTCAGGTTAAGCTGTCTTGGCCTTTGCACTAGGCAGCCACCCATCTGCCAAGTTTTTAATTCCAGCTAACCCGAGGTGTGTGAAGAACTGCTCCAGCATATGTAAGCGGTCTTTCTCTCACCCTTCAGTCATCAACAGGCCTGCATGCATTCAGCCAGTAGCTGCTGCCTTTGTTTCTGCTTTTGCTTGTGGGTGTGTTTATATCTGCTGTGCAGCAAAGTTTATATTATCAGTATTTCTTTCCACATAGCTGCCAGAAATATTTTATATTCTTTGCTTTTTTGCTATGTGTGAAAATGTAAATATTTTTTTAAAAATTATCCTTAAGCATAAAATTATCTGTTGACAACTACAGTTAAAATAATCGTGTCACCCCTGATTTTTTTTGCCAAAGGAATGTCAAAGTGTGAGAGTCGTTTTTAAATATATGCAGAGTTTTCATTATTTCATTTTCATTGTTGTCCTGTCCTTCCTTCATCCTATTCCCCCCTCCCATATACACACACACATAACAATTGTGTGAGGTGAGTTGGGATAAGAATGAGTGATTGGCCCCAAATCACTCCGCCTGCTTTCATGCCTAAGACAGAACTAGAATTTATTTTTTTGTTCTCTGCTTGGTGCTTTAATTACCAGATAAAACTGGCTCTTTGGGGAAATAATGCTGCCAAGTGGATATTACTATACATTTAACATAATGGTTGGGGTTCTGATGTTTAAATTCTTTCTGGGAATGGAGGTGGGCTTTGATGCTTGTATACGTTCTCTTCAAACTTGTAGAAATCAAATCTTATTTTCAGAAATCATGGAGAGAAATGGTATCATTTATCTTTTGGCCTATTAAATAAAAAGGTGTTGAGAATGTTATCCTCCCTTCATTTTGTATCGTGTGGGTTTGTTTTGTTGGGGGGGGGGGTTGCCTTCAAGGCAGTGTTGAGTCCTGGCAACTGTCTGGATTAGGTCCTGCAGTTTTCTTTGCAAGATTTTCAGAAGTGGTTTGCAATTGCCTCCTTCCTAGAGTTGAGAAAGTGGCTGGCCCAAGATCAGGCCGATGGCTTTGAGTTTAAGGTGGGATTAGAACTTATGGTTTCCTGATTTGTTAATGGCAACACCAAACTGGCTTTCGCTTCTTTAGCTTCACAGTATAAGTTGTGCCAAAAAGCTAAAAAGACCTTTTTCATCCTGAGAGTTGATATGGGCAAGCACATACAATCCATCACTTATAACTTGATGTAATTGAATCATTTTAGGCATAAGTCCAAATTGATTTTTCTATGGCTTCTTTCTTAATAAGGTGTTAATCTTACTGTGCTTGCAGAATAATTCACTAGACATACTGGATGCACTCCACACACACATATATAAAGATATTTATTTCCATGACTATGGAAATGCTATTAACTAGGAAGAACATTTCCATCCAAACACCTTCAAAATGATTGGCCTATCTCCTCCCTTCTCACTAGCAGTTAGGACAACTGCAAAACCCTTAGTTGTGTTACAACTTCAGCTTTATTCCATTGCCTATTTAAACAGTTTTTGATATAGCAGTACTACATGTAATGTATGTTTGCTAGTTATCATCTTTAAGGCCTATATGGCATGGTGGTCTACAATAGTTATTTGATGACTGTTAACTCCTATGGTTTTTACCCTTCCTATAAGAACTGAAACAGTTTCATCACTTTAATCAAGCAATTTAGCAGGACCCTGAAGGAAGGGCATGTCTATCACTTGCCTTCTGGAACAGCATCCAGAATGACTCTCCTGCTTTTTAATCTTTAAAACAGCATTAAAAACATGGCTATTCCACCAGACCAGTGGTGTCAAACTGCCGGCCCGTGGGCCAGATGCATCATGGTGAAACTGCACCCATCCCATTGCCAGCAATGGGAAAAAAGTTGTGATATGTCACGATACATCATGTGATGTTGCGAGTGTGACACCCCTACCCTAGACCTTGTATTAGGGAGATGGGGGCATCTGTGGGTGGGAAAAGATGATGATTGCCTTTTTCTCTAACTTCATTGTTTGTAGATGTTATTTAGTTTCTAGGACACCCAGAATCTTTGGGGTTGGTTGGCCTAGAAGTTGACTGACTGAATGAAGGAAGTTGCATATTTATTCTCTTACTTTTATTAAGCCATTTTTCTTCGCTAGTTCCTTTAAAATGGATATTATAAAGCTGCCATTTTTGGCTATAATTATAATCTTGTTTTATGATCATCTTTTTCAGTTTTGGATTACTGAATAAATCCTCTGTGACTTCCATCTTCTTCTCTACTGTTGATATTGTACAAGAGATATATGAAATATGAGTAAAAACACTTGAGTTTTTTTACCAGTGCTTTTGTCTATTTGCCAGGCTGGGCCAGGGATTGTGTTAACAAGAGACTTTCTATCTATCCCAATTATATTGCTACAGCTACGAAGGATCTTTTTTCTCCTTTCCTTGATTAGATTAGCCTTCACCAAATAGATGCCCTCATCTCCATGTGTTAGGTAAACTGTACAGCTGCTCATGTTTGCACTAGCTATCCAATACATCTGCAGGCCACAAGGCTGATGATTCACAGACCAAATTAGATGCAGTGCTCCTCTGCACACACAGTGTCACAGGTATAAAGTCAATGTGCTAGTGGTAGGTAAATTACTTCAACCATGCCATCTGTGTGGTTTTCTGGATTTCTCTATTCTCAGTTCTATTAGTGGAACTTCATAAGACAAGAGTATCAAGAAGAAGACTTTTCATATAAATTTCCATATAAAGAAAATTGGTATAAAATGTTTTATAGATGGCATATGACACCAGTAAGATTAGTTAAAATGTTCAAAAATACTTCAAATAATTACTGGGAATGTAAACAAAGGCCAGGTACCTACTACCATATCTGGTGGGTATGCCCTAAAGCGAAAATGTTTTGGCTTAAGATACATACATGGTTGGAAAAGATGACTAAAATTCAGGCTGAATTTAAACCAGAACTGTTTTTGTTAGGAATATTAGGAGCTAAATATGCGAAGGAGAATGAGTATCTAATATTGCATGTATTGACAGCAGCGAGAATAGCATTTGTCCAATACTGGAAAAATGAAAAAGTACCAACTGAGGAGATTTTAATCAAGAAAATTTTAGAATGTGCAGAAATGGACAGATTGACTTTAGAGATTAAAGAGAAGAGGATTCAATTTATTTTAAAACATGGGATAAATTTTACCCATGGTTAGGGAAATGAACTAGCGAGAAATGAATGTGATATGTTATTTTGAATATATATTAGTAAGGAGAATGATATGTATTGACTAATTAATACCATATATGATTATCGTTTAGCATATATTTATAGCTATTTACTGTTATATTAATTAGTGTTAATTGAACATATGTACCCGGACAATAGTCTGTTTGCTAAAGCTTGAAAATGTTATTGGGGGGTAACCCCAATGTTGTTCCCAACCCCCTTCCTACCCCAATCCCAACCCCATCCCAAATCCTGATCCTTACCCTGGTTATATCCTCTTCCTAACCCTATAAAATTCAATAAAAACTTTTATATAAAAAAGAAGAGTTTGCTGAAAGTACTCTTTCCTTCCAGGAAGGGCATATCATGGACAAGATGCTGTTTTCAGAAGAACCACAACGCTCAGGGTTTGGGCTGTTTTTAGAAAATGAAATGGATTCCTGTGTTCTTTGTTCTGCTCCAGGAGAAGGCTCTGAAGGTTTCAGTTTTTGAGCAAGAACAGGACAAAGAGGCCAATATGCTGCAAGGGCAAACACTTTTGCATGAATTAGAGATTATAAGTAGACAAAAATCCTTTGAAGTATATAGGAAAATGCCAATAATATGATAAAAAGCATCTCCTAAGCTAATTTGTTCAGATGTGAGCATCTTTAAATATGGAACTGTAAAATTAATTAGCAGGTTTCTTTTTTTTCCAGAAGATTCTCCAAGGAAAAATTGTATGAAATCACCTAATTTACAAGCCCAAAAATACATTACTATATATAGAACACATTTGTATGCTGATTAATTTTGTAACGCTATTTGCCACAATAAGCTATATACATAAAAAATCTGTATATCCGTACTAAAAAATAGTGTGCATATGAAAGTATATTACGGTATTTTAGAAAAATACATAAATGAATTAAAGAAAATTATGTGTGAAAAGTATGCATGCTAGGAAACATTCATAAAATATATGTCAGCAGAAATATTACATGCATATCTAGGAACTAACAAAATGATGATCCAAAACAAAACTTTGATCAGGAATTCAAGAAACTGAAAAATACTGAAACGGATAAACTTGCCAATTCCTGCATTTAAATAATTATGATCAATTCATTTAAATGAAAAACCACATTTTTCCTGAAGTAATTTGCATTATGTATAGTTAAAATCTATGTCAATATTTAAATGTCTGAATATATTTTCCCAATTTTATATTTATGCACTTTCCTAATTCCTAAAAACCTTTTCATATGTTAATTTCATGCACATTTATATTTCTCTAGATTTTTGTAATGTACACATTTATGTACAGCATGTTTTTACTTTTAAAAAACAGAAGTATTGTATCATAAAATTCAGAAAAAAATGTACTGAATAACAGCATTTCATTTTGTGTATTAGTTTAGGAAGTTCAAATTAGGTAAAGTTCACATTCAGATGTGAGGTGAATGAATCTCTCCTCCATCCCTAAATCTGGAATGGTAATTCTGGCTTATCAGTGATTTGTTTCTCAATAAATTAAGGTTGGCTAGTTTTGCCCAGAAGCCAAGGCTCAATGATTTTTCAACATGTACTGCATCTTAATTCCAGAATTATGGGAGATGAGCCAAAGTTGATATATAAGTTGATCATAAGAGCAAAATGGCTATTCTATAGCTCACTGATTAGATTTTAAATGTGTCACACCAATTTTATATGCTTCCTTTTGACCCTCAGACAAAAGCTGCCCTCCCCAACCTGGTGACAACTAGATGACTTGGACCATAATCCTTGTCATTCTATGCCAGTATGGAATGATTGTTCCAGCATCCTTCACCAGCATGGTCAATGTCTATCCTGGGGACTATTAACTGGAGACTACAGCTAAGCACAGATTGTTAATATTGACTAAAGTTTCAATCCAAATAAGTGGCACCTGGAAAGGCTGCACTAAAGGTATGAAAACCTAAGGGCTAATTTCTACAGAAAGGTACTATTTTGATTTCTCTCCCAAAGAGGTGGGGTGGAGGTGGGAGCTTTCTCATGGAACATAACAGATGGAAATGTCTAGGGAGATTCTCAGTCATCCAGGTCATGATTGTTTCAAAGGCACTTTTTCAAAAGGCAACTGGACTTCCTTTGTTTTTCCTTGAAGATGTTTTGCTTCTTAACCAAAAAGCACCTTTGGGACAACAGATGCAAATATATGAAGATTAGCTGAACAGCTTGTCTAGAGCTCCCTAAGTTGGACTGTTCCAGAAAGCTGAGTTGGTTTAGATCCTTCAGATCCTCTTCTTGGTCTTTCCATGATTGCAATCTCCACATTGTGGAAACTACTAGCCATGAAGATCAGACCAGAGGATCACAGCCACAAGGTTGTGTATCTGATTTTGATAATTTTAAATATGTCTTTGACTACTATATTCTGATATGTTTGATATTAAGAATGTATTACCTTAATATATACTGCTCAAAAAAATAAAGGGAACACAAAATAAGACATCCTACTATTAAATACAGTACATTGTGTTGTTTAAGCGTTCCCTTTATTTTTTTGAGCAGTATATTTATTGCAACAGACGGATTCCTAATTTGGGCTATAGGTACGTATTTTCAGACAATACATAAAATAACTATCCTTAAACATAGACATCAAAGTCATGTCTAAGACATGGGTTGACATGATAGTAATGTCCCAATATCTCAGGGACTGCCACAAAGAAGAGGGAGTCAAGCTATTCTCCAAAGCACCTGAAGGCAGGACAAGAAGCAACGGATGGAAACTAATAAAAGAGAGAAGCAACCTAGAACTAAGGAGAAATTTCCTGACAGTTAGAACAATTAACCAGTGGAACAACCTGCCTCCAGAGGTGGTGAATGCTCCAGCACTGGAAGTTTTTAAGAAGAGACTGGACAGCCATTTGTCTGAAATGGTATAGGGTTTCCTGCCTGAGCAGGAGGTTGGACTAGATGACCTCCAAGGTCCCTTCCTTTATTATTATTATTATTATTATTATTATTATTATTATTATTATTATTATTATTATTATTATTATTATTATTATTATTATTATTATTATCATTATCATTATCATCATCATCATCATTTGTAACAGTGGATCCAAGAGACAGTCCCTGAAGGCCTCCTGGAAGAGCCAAATCTTTAGCTCAGCAAGAGCAACTTTGCCTTAGTAGGCAGGTTATTTCAGCAGAATAGAACTGTTGCAGAGGTCACCATCTGACCTCTTCCATCACATCTAAAATAGGCAATTTTTGGCTAACTTGCTAGGCTTTATTATTCACTTATTAATATACTTACATATACCCTGTGCTGAAACATCTCAAAGGATTAGTAGTAAAAAACAAAAAAAGATAAATGATAAGCATGTTGTATATTGTATGTTATTTTATATAGTTTTAATATTTAAAAAATTATATATAAAAAATCAATCAAAGGTGGAAGAAAATAAAGCAAAAAACAAACAAACATTCTTCTAGCATTTGTATCAGGAAGGCCTGGAGAAAGAAATGAATTTTGAACAGGAACCTAAAAGTTGTTCTAATAATCAGTTTTCAAACTCCAGTTTCCTAAGGGAATGGGTCCTGCATATTTATGGTTCAGGATTTATAGACCATGTAGAATCATAATTATTTGGGGGATGTAATGGTGAAATAACTTTAAAATGCCATAAATGCATAAGTAAATAAGTTTGATAGAAACTTTGCATTAGTCAATAGGTCATTTCTGAAATGCATTATAGAGTGATCACTTTTAGTGCTTACTGCAACACTTAGTCCTTAGCTCTCATCTCTGTTTGATTATGAATTTTATTTCAACAAGTGGACATAAAGAACATTGATATGATTACTGATCATTTTTTGCCAACAGTTGCCCATATATGTAGGATTAAATTATATAGTTGAGGAATGCAAAGAAAGAGCTAAATAAAACCTTGTACTCAACATCTTAGACCTCCCCACTCCCTAATATTATTTTTTATTTGTTTTGATTTATGACCCTCTTCCTTCAAGAGCAAGTTGCTAGTGGTTTAAATGGGCATTCCTGTATTTTATCCCTGAGAGGTAAACTTGGATAAGAGAGAAAGAGTGGCCCAAATTTTCAGAGTAAATTTCCTTGGAGGATTGAGAACTGGAATCTAGATCGCACAATCCAACCCAGTTAAAATTAAATTAAAATTTAATTTTAAATAACATCAAAGTTTGATTTTCAATGATATGGGCTGTGTATGAGTTTGAGCATCTGCAGGAAGTACAAATGCTTTTTAAGGAACCATCTATGCAAAACCTATCTACACAACTATGGGAGCGAAAACTTGCTCCCTAAATAAATACAAGAAGAAACAGAATGGAAAATATTCTCATCTATTTAGTTATAATTAATTATATCCTAAATTTCAGTATCACAATCCTCCCAAAGCAGTTTACAAAGTATACAAATAATTGCAAGTAAAAATACAATGCAGTTGGCTAGGATGATAGAGATGGGAGAGGAGACCGACGAACAGGTTTTGTGGTGGTCTTTACCTATAATGGGGACTTAAAGGTAGAGAATCTTTAGGGCAGCTTCTTGCTGACTACTCACTGATATTGCTAAACAAAGCATCTAGACTCTCATAGGTAATACTACCGAGGTTTTCAGTATAATTAGCAGTATTTTATAGACTATATAGCAGATAATGAATCAAACATTTGGAGTTCTCTTCAAGCCTACATAAAGTACTATTTGTATTTCCAATCTTCCAACTTTGTTTCTTTTTTCCCAGCCATCAATCAATGTGCAACTCCATTCCATGGAGGAGTAAACGACACCAGGCTAAATAGAACATGTCAAACACTCTCCTTCGAAAGCAGACAGAACCAAAAGCCATTCTAAGAGGGAGGTTCAGGATTTCAAGAGTGATATGGATGCTTTAAGCCTCTTAACTCCCCAGCTCTAAAAAGGCTAATATTTTTGGCTTCTCTTACTTTGGGACAGCTCTGGAGGGTCATAAATTCTGTTTGAAAATTCTTAATATAACTTATTTTTTTCTTCTAAACCTCAGAATCATGAAAAGAATGGTGGATGGTTAAGTCATCTTATCTAGTGGAAAACGGGGTGGGGATGACCAATAAAAATCAAACTCCAACTACATATTATTTTTTTTTTATCTTAGTTGTATTTTTAAGGTAACACTTAGCTGGCCTCATAAAACTGTTCAGCATTATTATATTACATTATCACCTTCTGATAACTGCATTCAACAAACCCTTTATGTAAAAAAAACTCCTTGCATCTTCAATCTGTGGTTGTCATCAGTTCAGTAGATCCCACTGGGTGTTGTTAAAGTCAAAAGGAGCCTTCCTTCTTAATATTACATAACCATTATCAAAGACTTTTCAGGGAGAGTTGTATACTTGTCAGGAAATTATATACTATAGGAAAAGTGACATTCTATTAAATGTTACATGGAAATAAAAATCTAGACTATACTTTCCCCCATATTTGAATTCATATCCATATATATGATTCATATCTATATGTGGTATGGTATAGGGTTTCCTGCCTAAGCAGGTTCCTTCCAACTCTGTTATTCTATTCTATTCTATTCTATTCTATTCTATTCTATTCTATTCTATTCTATTCTATTCTATTCTATTCTATTCTATTCTATTCTATTCTATTCTATTCTATTCTATTCTATTCTATTCTATTCTATTCTATTCTATTCCATTCCACGCCACGCCACGCCACTCCACTCCACTCCACTCCACTCCACTCCAATTAATGTATATATTCAACCATCCTGTTTTAATTTATCATATTTTCATGAACAAGATAAAATTCAGTTTATGCTATGTTTACTTTAGATATCACAGTTCAAGCAGGTGGTCTTTTGAACCAATTCACAAAGAAAATTGCTCCAAGATTGCAGAGGTTTCTATATATAACTCCTGTAATTCATAGGTTATATTTATTTACACAGTCTTGCTGGGTTGTGGTCTGGTGAATATAAAGTGATAACTCCCTAATATCTATATACAAGCCTTGCTGTTCTGGGTAAACCAGATCAAAGTTTGTATCAGCTTGTTGTTGCTATATTATTAATAGAGTAGAGTAGAGTAGAGTAGAGTAGAGTAGAGTAGAGTAGAGTAGAGTAGAGTAGAGGCTGGAAGGGACCTTTGAGGTCTTCTAGTCCAGCCCCCTGCTCAAACAGGAGAACCTATACCATTTCAGACAAGTGACTGTCTAGTCTCTTTTTAAAAACCTCCAGTGATGGAGCACCCATGATTTCTGAAGGCAATCTGTCATGAACTTTCTCCTTAATTCCAAGTTGCTTCTTTCTTTGATCAGTTTTCAACCATTGTTTCTTGTCCTGCCCTCTTAATAATAAATTGACCCCCTCTTCTTTGTGGCAGCCCCTCAAATACTGGAATATTGCTATCATGTCTCCCATTTCTTTTTTTATTTAGACTAGCCAAACCCAAGTCCTGCAGCCATTCTTCGCATGTTTTAGTCTCCAGGCCTTTGATCATTTTAGTTGCTCTTCTCTGAACTTTTTCCAAACTCTCAACATCTTTTTTGTAGTATGGTGACCAAAATTGGTTGCAGTATTTCAGGTGTTGTCTTACTAGGGTTTTATAAAGCAGTACTAATACTTTGCGTGGTCTTGATTCTATGCCTCTGTTTATAGAGCCCAGGATTGTGTTAGCTTTTTGGCTGCTGCTGCACATTGCTGCCTCATATTCAAGTGATCATCCACTAGGACTCCAAGGTCCTTCTCACAGTTGCTGTTTTTGAGCCAGGTCTGTACTTATAACTTTGTGATTTTTCCTGCCTAAATGTAAAACTGTGCTTTTCTCCACATTAAAACTCATTTTGTTGGATAGGGCACATGGTTCAAGTCTGTCAAGATCTTTTTGGATTCTGAGCTTGTCTTCTGGGGTGTTGGCTATTCCTGCCAGTTTAGTGTCATCTACAAATTTGATGAGTTTCTCATCTATTTCCTCATCTAAGTCATTGATGAAGATATTAAAGAGTACTGGGCTTTTCTAGCTTACTAAGCAACAGATTGTGGTCTACTTTGTCAACTGTCTTTACTCAGTGCTTTTTTTGTAAAAAAAAAAGTTCCACAATTCACACGTCATAACAACCCACCTTGCCTATCCTACAAAGTTTACCTTTGTAGCTGAAAAAAAACCCCTTCAATTTTTAGTGTATCTAAAAGACTAGTTCACTTACTTTTGTTCAAGGTACTATAAGTTAATACTATTAATGTTACCGTGCACTGTGTGGCTTTAAATTATAAGAAGGCATTTTATTAATCTTTTGGGACATTTACCACTGGCATACCCATTTAGTTTAAAGAGTGGAAATGTCAGCTTTCTATGTGGAATGAAATTGGCCCAATAAAACAAAATTTTGTTGCTTGTAAAAGATTGAATTATTTTTAAGAAGTTGTCAAACAAGATGGAAACATTTACATTTGGAGTTTAACATGGATATTGACTTGAAACAAATTAAAGTTGAAACTTTGTCAGTGAACAGATTACTTTTAATTTACCTTTAAGTTAAATCCAATTTAATAAATAGATCTCATTAAACCTCATACCAATTATGTATTGGTCTACCTTTACATCTGACCAATACATAATTAATATATTATTATTATTATTAATACCTCCAAATCACTAGGCATTGGCTTTATTCTTATTCTTCCCCTCTGCAGTTTGAATATAAAGTATAAAAAACTAAAAAGAGATTTGTGTAGACGTCCCAGCCTTTGAACTACCCAAGGAACCAAAATAGCAACGTTTCACTGTCAAGCAAGCTTCCACACCAGCAGCCTTTCTTTCCTCTCATTTTACCTCTTTTTAACCTCTCACACACCCCACCTTCTGTAAGGGAAGGCAAAAGGCTCACTCGCCCTCTCATGAAAGATGGCCTCCATGTTTATGTGTCTCCCACTGCCATCATCGGCTTCCACACCACATGGCCTGACCCAGCCAATCAAGCCACGCTCTGGCTGTGGTGCTCTGGCGCGTCATGGCTCCTCCTAGAGGAGGCAGACAGCACCGGAGGGGACCCTGCTTGCACCATACAGCCAGTGGGGCATTTTCAAAAACAAATGAGGATAGGAAGAGAAACAATAGGAAAAGAACGCAACTCTGGAAAATCCGTCAAAAAAAGGTGCCAGAACTCTGTTCCGGTGCATTCTATGACAAAAAAAAGCCCTGGGTACTGAAATCTAAGTATACTATGTTCACAGCATTTCTCTGGTCTACTAATTTAGTCACTTTATCAAAAAATGAAATAAGATTGGTTTGGCATGATCTGTTTTTAACAAACCCGTATTCCATCTTCTTCAGTGAATGAAAAATGCTGGAGTATTTGTTGATGAGTAGGACAGCCAATCCATGATTATCAACAGTATTTATCTTTGCTGCCCTCCAAACTGTTTGTAGATATTTATTCTTTATTCTTCCTTCTCTTTAGTTTGAGCAGTTACCTTCCAATAAGGATAAATAAAAGCCAACCTGTTTAAGAAAACTATTACTTTGTTTAATAAAGGACCATATTCCATGTATCACATCCTAAATCTAAAAAAAAAGAGGATATGATCTAAGCAGCAAACTCAGATTAAAGAGTTTTTATTGAATTAAAAATATATTGTATGTTTTTCACTGCACTCAGTGTGAGATTGATATATTAGGTACCATGGGGTTAAGGGTTAAGAAAAAAGAGCCAAAAAAAGCATGAAAGGAAATTAAGGAAAGAAAAATGATTTAAAAGACGACAATGGAATCTCCCAAAGAGATCAAGGAAACAAGAAATTATTTAGAAAATCTATAGAAATGCAGCAAAAAATCATATTAAGCCTTTGTTCTGTACCAGCCTGCTACCGGCCCCGCAGCAAAAGCAGGGACAACCCCTTTACAAAGGCAAGAGGCTGGAATAAAGCCTGCCAAATTTATTCACATAAAACAGAGCAAGACAAGACACCAACCATAAAAAACGAGCTAAGAAGCAGGAACAATCCAAGCGGTTGCCTTCAGCAAACCAGCCCTCCCACACATTCCCCTTAAATACAGTTCAGGGCATGGCCTCTCTGTGCCTCCTTCCGAGGTGCCCCATTGCCTTCCTCTGTTTACTCCTGACTGACTGCCTCCTGCGTCGGGCGTCCTTGAACAGGGCCAGCTGTGGGTCATCTTCATCCACGCTGTCAGGCTCACACAGCTGGGTCTGCATCGTGACCAGATGAGAGGGGCCTTGCTGGGGGCTCTCATCAAGCTGTCCAATCCCCTCAGCAAGCTCTTCAACACCCCCCTCCTCCTCCTCTGAGTCGTCCGACCCAACTGCCGAACCCACAGGCTGACCCTGAATCACAACAGCCTTGGACTTTTAAACCAGGCTTTCCTCAGATGCTAGGATTTTATATACACATTTGCATACAACCCACTCACCCTGTTTTCAAAAATATTATTACTAATCAATATATTTCTTTGTTTTGGGGGTGGGATTTTATTTTATTTATTTATTTATCAAATTTCTATACTGCCCATCTCACTTCTATTTATATAAAAATCAATTTAATACAGGCTACATAAATTGAAAGCACAGTTGAGATGTTTAAAAATCCTAATTCTTTAGCCAATAACTTCATCATAATATGGCCCTGAATCCTTATTAGATATGGTTATTAATCTACATGTTCTGGCACACAAATCATCACTTCAAAACAACAACAAAATAACCATTACAACAACAAAACATATCTCAATCTGGAATATTTCTCCCAATTCTGGAAGAAACATCTTGGTTGCCAGGATATACTGCTTGACTACCAACTTCTTTCCTTTTTGTATCTCTAACTTATTCCAATAATTGTAGAAATGAAGGAGGGAAGGTTACTGTATGTCTTCTCTGAATCTCAGAGAATTAATTAATTTATCAAAACACTGATACGGAAGTCCTGTGATGATCTGATTCAATTGAGCATAATGTACCTCTGGGAAATAATTCCCTTTCTTTTCACTACCAATCTCAGAACAGTTTGTCTACTTTAATCTGAACGTTTTGTCCTTGTTAACTAGTAGACTTGAATAAAAAGCATATTTTCCACTTTCTGCAGATTTGCAAACGTTCTTCTACTCCCAGCAAACCCTCCCTTTTATAACTCCAAACATTTCTAAAACAGATAACCCAAACTGTGTACTATCATATATTATCTTCCACTTCTGTTGTACAGAACAACCAGATTTTATCCATTTGAGTAATCTGATTAATCCTGGTGTCAAGACTGTCCCTTCTGTTCAAAGTAACAGCTTCTTAGAAAGTGTTCTTAGTTTTTTATATAAATAACCTTCTTTCTTTGGACTCACTGTCTCTTAAAGAATTCTCTCCAATAATAAAATAACAGCCAAAGCTCCATGTCTAGTTACTACTTTGAACAATATAATTTTGTGATATATTGTATGGTTTCCATTTCTGAATCAAACAACCCTAAATGTAAGATAGAAAAATGTGGGATAGACAGCATCACCACCAGATGGATTATAACTCACTGGAAATCACAGTAATATGTAGCTTTTGATGGATCTACAGCTACATGAAGAGAAGTATGCAGTAGGGTACTTCAAAGCTCTGTCTTAGGCCCAATACTCTTCAACATCTTCATAAATGATTTAGATGAGGGGATAGAATGAGAACCATCAAATTTGCAGACAACATCAACCTATGAGGAATAGCTAACACTTTAGGCCAGAAGGATCTTGACAGAGTTGAACACTGAGCTCTAACAAAATGAAATTCAGTAGTGAGAAAGTAAGATAAACTTTAAGATATGTGGAGTTTATCTTCCAGAATTCTCCAGCAACCATCCATTCAGTTGACGTCCACATCTTAAACTTGCCAAGCTTGAAAAACACTGACCTAAACTATCTTGTTGCATGATCTGAAAACCAATCCCCTTTACAAAAATTTGAGCCCAGTCAGTTCCTTTACTTCTACAATAATTAGCCTAAACCGCCTGTGTTATTTCAGTAGGTAATCAAAATAAACAGATAACTGGACTACAAAAAAGTTGTAGTCTACTATAAAAAAAAGTTCCTGAACTAGAAAAGAATACCTGGAGTTCTCAGTGCATGGCTGGGTACTTATCCCTTCACTGTTCCCTCTGTTGGTTTTGAAATGGAGAAGCAGCTTAAATAAAAAAAATGATATTTAGTCTAGTGGAGAAAATGATAGTTTCTAGGCTCATGTCAATATAATTGGAAACAAATCTGGAAACGTAGAGCCAGACAAAGCATGGGCCTTCAATGCAACTAAGGGACAGAAGCAAAGCTGAAAAAATGAAATATTAGGATTATCCTGAGGAAGAATGACTCATGAAATCATGACATCACCATGTTGTGAGAAGTCAGCACCCCCACCCCCAGAGAAGGAAATATTAAAAGGGCAGAATATATTTCCCTAAATGATTTTAAAAGCAGAAACCAACCCTGACCCAAGTCTCTCTGTCCCAAGCAGAAACCAAGTCTGCAGAAATGCAGATAATCTTGTCAGAAAGACTGGAATCAGGAAACTGGGATTAGGAAGAAAGATCAACACCAAAAATCTAAGAGTTATCAGACACAGCCCCAGGGAAGTAGGATATAACCCTTGGGACATAATAGGATTACCCACCACCATCAAGAATACCAGAAATGCACACCCAGACTCAGGTTAGAATACGTGACACAGGAAATACAAAGCTTCAAACAGGAAACAACTCCAAACAAAAGGCTCCAGAGGGTGTTAAAACCCACTCCCTACATGTGCTCAGCCTCTTTTTTCCAGAGCCTTCTTCCTGTCTGGCTCTCCTCTTCAATAAACTGCAAGCTTCTTTCTAAAGCAGTCGCCATGTTGTTTATCCCCGGTTTGGTTGAATCATGATGAAGACTTTTCCTTCAGCAATGTTTAGCAGCTAATGAAGAATTAGGGACCATGGTTAATGTTAATCTTCTTTCTGAGGGATGGTTGAAACTGTATTTGGCAGGGCAATAATACAAAGTGAGGATAGCTGCATTGTACACATAGTCAGGATAAGCCTTTCTTCTGTAGAAAGTTTCATCTTTTTAAAAACTGTGTGTTTTAATCTTTCAGGTTTCAGGTTTTTCCCATCTGAAAACAGGAAATGAAATTTGATGGGGTAACAGGAGGCACTTTGGAGGGCAGAGATAGTAGTTTGGAGATCACATGTAGCTCTAGGGTCATCATACTGCTGTATGGAGGAGTTGTGATAATTTCTCCTCTAGCAGAGGGAATCCTTCATTCAACTTGTCATCCCAATATTTATTCTAACTGCTGTCTCCTATTCAGACTCACTGTTTAATTTTTGTAAAGCACAGAAGGAAATGGAAAGTAGGAACTTTGAAGTTACCTGTATAGCAGTTAGTGAGAAATAAGATTACTATAATTTAAGCCAATTGAACCATCATATTCAAATCTAGTAGTGATTTTTTTTTATGATTCACATCAGCATGTGGGTTTTCAAAAAATCATCCCAAAGATAATGAGAATAGTTGTTGCATCACTATCACATAAATAAAAATACAAAAACAATAATAAAGGACAGCAAATCTCACTATGCTTGTCCTTCCCAATTACCATTCTCACATTTGTCACTGTGTTATTCATATTTAGTACTTTTGTATAAACATTTCAAAAATTTCATCACTCATTCCCAATCATAGAAGATATACAGATATACTATGAAACTTTATTACTGGAAATAAATGAAACATCTCTATCTTTACTCTCCTTATTTATAAAACATATTTGTTCCTTTTATACCCATTATGTACAGTGTAATGTATACCTATTACTATGGTTTCTTTAACACTGTACTGTCTTTTCAAATGAAGAATATGCTATTTAATTACTTTCAATTAAGCACTGACTTGGCAGAATTAGCTCCACCTGTCCACTTCAGACAGCTTAAGAAAACCTGCTGAGAGTCCCCTCTTGTGGGGTTGCTAAAACTTGGGTGTAAAACAGGAAGTCTTCACTATGGTGGCCCCTGAAGTATGGAACATGTTACCCTTGACAGCTTGAAGGAATGCCTTCCTTTTTTTCAATTAGGAAGATTGTGAAAATTGGCCTTTTTAATGAGCTTTTGGGTCTTGTTGATTGATATACATTCCATACATTACACATTTGTTGTATTTTTAATTGTTTACTACATTAGTACTGTCTTTGTTTTGTTTTTTCTACTCTGTTGTGTACCACTCCATAAGATTGGGTTAGTTGATAAATATAGTAAAATCTTAGTTCAGCATTTACACCACACATAGTAATGGTTACTTTCTCAACATACTTTTCTTTCCCATGATTTTTCTCAAACAAAATTGCTAGTAGTTGCCTTGGAGAACAAGGTGATTCGTTGGATCAATGAAGCAAGCTTCACCAGCATTTCCAAAGGCATTAAAAGCTTTCAGAAGCAATTGCAAATCTCTGGCTGAAACAATAAAGTATTTCCCAAGCTTCTTTAAGAATAATTTCTTTCTCTCCATAATAAGAATTACTAGAATTGTAATTTGAAGATTATTCAGTCCCCTGCAGTCTGCACATTGCTGTTGACAGTTAATAATGAGATAAACCTGTTTTTTTTAAGAGAAAGAACAAAAAACAACAACATCAAGACAACCAAGAATGCAACTATTTTTTTGGTTGAATGGGAAATGCTAGGAGTTGCTACATTTTAATCAGTGCTTTTTTTGTAAAAGAAAAAGGTGCCGGAACTCACATGTCATACAACCTGCCTTGCCTACCCTACAAGGTTCCATCCAAAAAAGGTACCGGAACTCCGTTCTGAGCGTTCTATGACAAAAAAAGCCCTGATTTTAATGATGCCAAATTGGAACAACACTGATTTAAATAAAATGTATTAGTTAGAACAGGTGCTACCAGATTCCTTTTCATTTATATTGAGTTGATTCAGAGGGTGTCTCTTAGAACAGGGGTGTTAAACTGCTGGCCCACAGGCCAGATTATAGCAAAACCGTGCCCATCCCATTGCCGGCAATGGCAAAAAAGTCATGACACATCGCGGCATGTCACGTGATGTTGCGAGTTTGACACCCCTGTCTTAGAAGGATTTGAAATGCTTTTTCAGTTTCTTGCCACTTGGACTGAATTACCATTTGTCTGAAATGGTATAAGGTTTCCTACCTGAGCAGAGGGGTGGACTAGAAGACCTCCAAGATACTTTCCACCATCATCATCATTATCATCATCATCATCATCATCATCATCATCACTACTACTACTATTACTATTGATGAGATAAGCTACCACAATTACTTATGTTTATTCTCCTTCCACTCCTTTTCAATATCTCCGCAATCTTTTACTACAAGTAACTAAAAGTAGTAGGCAGATTCACATGCAAATTTTATATTAATATGCAAATGAGCTCTCTTTTTATACCCTAAAATCTGGTTAGTCCTATTAGAACAAGAATATTCACACAGCTTCCATTTCTTTATCACTGTAATTTTTCTTCCATTTTTTTATCCAGTGAAGTAAAAGGATTAGTAAACAAGTTTGTAAATTGAAAGCTAAAACACTAAATCTTTGGTTTACTGTATATTTTATATGATTCGTTTTATAGCTGTAAATAAAAAGAATTTATCTACCAGATTATTTCAAAAATTGAGTGATACATTCATGGCAGTGGTGGGATTCACATATGTGAACAACTGGCTCTCTGTGTGGATGCCCCTTCCGGAAGTCCGGTCTGGGCCTGGACAACAAAAAAATACCTCCCGGTTCTGCTGAACTGGTGCGAACTGGCTGAATCCCACCACTGATTCACAGGGTCCTCTTCATGCATGAGGCCCTGTGAAACAGAGGTTCTCTCACATCACCATAATCCTTTCCTGCCAATTTCTGCAGGGAAATATTCATTTGTTGCAAATATTTCTTTGCTATTGCTAAAACTCAGATGCCAAGTTTTCTTCCAGCATTTTAAACCATGTTCATTAAAATGAAAAAGATAATTTCAGGGCTGATTTGCTTGCACTGAAATGGATTATTTTACTCTATCACTTTTGGGGAGAAAATGACAAAATGAGTAAGAAGAGAAGACCTAAGGATACTTGATGTGATCAGAGATTTAAAAGGCAAACCGTGCCTTCCTTTTTTCCTGCTTTCCTTTTGAAAGCAGAGAAGCAATCTGATTCATATCTAAACAAAAGTTGACTTCACTGAGTTCAACAGGATTTACAGTCAGGTAAATCTTCTGAGCAATTACCGTATATACTTGAGTATAAGCCGAATTTTTCAGCCCACTTTTTGGGCTGAAAAATTCCACTTCGGCTTATACTCCAGTCAACAAAAAAACTTACCGAGGACTTGTGCGCGGCCGAGGCTTTGGTGCTTCCGGGATCGCCCGCACCTCTCCCAAGCCACCGCCGTCCGAGACCTGCCGAAGTTTGGGGAGGTTTGGGGAGGTGCGCGCGCACCTCCCCAAACCTCCCCAAACGTCGGCAGGTCTCCGGAGCTCCGCGCCTTGCCTGCCTGCTTCTTTCCGCAGCGGAAAGAAGCAGGCAGGTAGGGCGCGGAGGAACGGAGACTTGCCGACGTTTGGGGAGGTTTGGGCGCCTCCCCAAACCTCGGCAGGTCTCCGTTCCTCCGCGCAGACCTGCCGACGTTTGGGGAGGTTTGGGCGCCTCCCCAAACCTCCCCAAACCTCGGCAGGTCTCCGTTCCTCCTGCCAACCTTTGGGGAGGTTTGGGCGCCTCCCCAAACCTCCCCAAACCTCGGCAGGTCTCCGTTCCTCCTGCCGACCTTTGGGGAGGTTTGGGCGCCTCCCCAAACCTCGGCAGGTCTCCGTTCCTCCGCGCAGACCTGCCGACGTTTGGGGAGGTTTGGGCGCCTCCCCAAACCTCCCCAAACCTCGGCAGGTCTCCGTTCCTCCGCGCAGACCTGCTGACGTTTGGGGAGGTTTGGGCGCCTCCCCAAACCTCCCCAAACCTCGGCAGGTCTCCGTTCCTGTTTGGGGAGGTTTGGGCGCCTCCCCAAACCTCCCCAAACCTCGGCAGGTCTCCGTTCCTCCGCGCAGACCTGCCGACCTTTGGGGAGGTTTGGGCGCCTCCCCAAACGTCCCCAAACCTCGGCAGGTCTCCGTTCCTGTTTGGGGAGGTTTGGGCGCCTCCCCAAACCTCCCCAAACCTCGGCAGGTCTCCGTTCCTCCGCGCAGACCTGCCGACCTTTGGGGAGGTTTGGGCGCCTCCCCAAACCTCCCCAAACCTCGGCAGGTCTCCGTTCTTCCTGCCGACCTTTGGGGAGGTTTGGGCGCCTCCCCAAACCTCCCCAAACCTCGGCAGGTCTCCGTTCCTGTTTGGGGAGGTTTGGGCACCTCCCCAAACCTCCCCAAACCTCGGCAGGTCTCCGTTCCTCCGCGCAGACCTGCCGACGTTTGGGGAGGTTTGGGCGCCTCCCCAAACCTCCCCAAACCTCGGCAGGTCTCCGTTCCTGTTTGGGGAGGTTTGGGCGCCTCCCCAAACCTCCCCAAACCTCGGCAGGTCTCCGTTCCTCCGCGCAGACCTGCCGACCTTTGGGGAGGTTTGGGCGCCTCCCCAAACCTCCCCAAACCTTGGCAGGTCTCCGTTCTTCCTGCCGACCTTTGGGGAGGTTTGGGCGCCTCCCCAAACCTCCCCAAACGTCGGCAGGTCTGCGCGGAGGAACGGAGACCTGCCGAGGTTTGGGGAGGTTTGGGGAGGCGCCCAAACCTCCCCAAAGGTCGGCAGGAGGAACGGAGACCTGCCGAGGTTTGGGGAGGTTTGGGGAGGCGCCCAAACCTCCCCAAAGGTCGGCAGGAGGAACGGAGACCTGCCGACGTTTGGGGAGGTTTGGGGAGGCGCCCAAACCTCCCCAAAGGTCGGCAGGAGGAACGGAGACCTGCCGACGTTTGGGGAGGTTTGGGGAGGTGCGCGCGATCCTGGAAGCACCGAAGCCTCGGCCGCGCGCAAGTCCTCGGTAAGCTCCGGGCGGTCACTTGCTTCGCGTCTCCTGAGGGAAGGGGGGGCGACTGGAGCGGGCGTGTTTCCTCGCCTGCTGGGCGCCGCGATTTGCCCGGGTAACGCGCGGGCCCCGAATGGCAGCGTGGAGCGAGGAAGCGGACAGCCAGGGCTTCCCCGAGAGCCGCGGCCACACAGGGTATTCCTGTGTATTCAGGCTTGCAAAATGGCGGATCGAGCCTCTGCTGGCGGCAGAGGCTTGCAGAACGGCGGATCGGCTTATACTCGAGTCAATAACTTTTTCCAGTTTTTGGGGGTGAAATTGGGGGTCTCGGCTTATACTCGAGTCGGCTTATACTCAAGTATATACGGTAGGAAATGAATCAAATGCAAGGAAGGGAGGAAAAGAATGTGCCAGGAAATAAGATATTTTACAAAAATGCTTCTATTCAAATTAATGGGTTAACTTTATGAATATTTTATGACATCGTCTCACCAACTTTGCCATACAAGAAATGCAAATAATTAAATAAGTGCTAACTTTTGGAAGAAAAATTCATTTGCCATAGCAACTGCATCTGGATTAGTGTCCTAGTGCTCAGTTAAAATACAGATAGTTCCATGGAACAGTTCTAAAAGGAGCTAACATTTAAATTCTATTGGAAGAAGTGGGTTAGTTATAAACTTGAAATTCCTTACTAATTGCTTTAATGAAGTCTTAGCTCCATAATCTTATAGAAAGGCAATTTTACTGAAAAATTTATGGATGAAATCTCCATAAATGTCACAATGTAGATTTAAATAAATAAATAAATAAATAAGACCACCCTCCACCCATAATCAGATGCCAAATCGAGTATCAATACTTTGGGGTAACCTTTATTAAGGCAAAATGGCTTTTAGATATTTTCTGTGATTTTGTTATAGCACTGAATAATATATGTCTGCCTTCAGTGTGTTGCTCCAGCAAGATATATGTTTTCCCATAAGACTTATATTTACACCTGCTCTTTCTTTTTCGTACTTGTCACCACTGCAAATAGTTTTCTTGTTATAACACACATGTGCTTTCCATCAGAACAAAGCATTAGATAGGACAAGAAGAGGCTGTGAAATCAAAAAGAAAACTGTGAGAAGAGTTTTATCTATACCAAAGCAAGGGATGGGACAATTATCTTAAATCAATGAGATTGTAACAATTGTTAACAAGATTTCCATGAAAAAAGCAATGCTTTATCCACCAAGTTATTATTATAGATGAAATTCTCTCACTAAAGGAATGATCTGCCTGCTTTTTGATTTTAATAAAGAAAGTTACTTACCTTCATGAAGAAATCTGACTCAGCTGTGGCAAATTGAAAATTATTTGTGCAGGAGAAAGAATAAAACATCAACATATAACCAGATTTCTTTTTACGTACTGTCCTGCTAAGACAGTTGGCCTCTGTGTGCTGGCACTGGAACGTGACAGGGATCACTTTTTTAGATGCTAAATTAAACCAGTCCATAGAATCAGGCTATTCAGTTGCAATCCTAAGTACATGAAAGAACAGCTCATATGCAATTACATCATGCAGAAAGTAATGTGCAGGCAGTAACCCACACAGTCTTCTTCAGAAATATGCATTTAATTTGAGGCTCTGGGCAGGACATACATTAGAAATTATTATTTTTTTTGTTAGGGAAGAGGGATATTTTGATTTTGTCAACATTGAATTAAAAAAATATTTTGGAAACAATTTATTAATCCAAACTCTTGAGTAAAAGGAAGTGTTAAAGAAATAACTGAATGGTGGTATTCCATTTCCTTGAGGCATTTAAGGATTCTTCTGATTTGGCTACTAATTTCAATCCAACAAATTCCTGTTGTCATTTGGAAAGAAAAGTATTTTTATGGCATGAAGGGGAGGAAGGCAGGCTTCAACTTTTGTTAGTCAAGTCTATTAGGAGACCAGGTCTAAAAGCAGTCTATGTTATCAGTTTCTGGTTAGGTCTAGTGTAGATTATCTGAGAAAACCCACCAAACCTGTAGTTGTCAGCTAAGAGATAAAGAAAACATGTTCTCTTTGCCCTCAAAAGATTAGAATATAGTATTGCAGGCTGACTCTGCCCATATTCAGGAGTTTCATTCTAAGGGCTCAAGGTTGACTCAGCCTTCCTTCCTTTCAAGGTCAGTAAAATGAGGACCCAGATTGTTGGGTGCAATATGCTGACATTGTAAACTGCCCAGAGAGTGTTGTAAAGCATCATGAAGTGGTATATACAGTGCATTCAGAAAGTATTCAGACCCCCTTCACTTTTGTCAATTTTGGTATGCTGCAACTTGATTCTACAGTTGTTGAAATTCATTTTTTTCTCATTAATCTACACTCAGTACCCCATAATGACAAAGTAAAAACAGAATTTTAGAAATGTCTGTAAATTTAATAAAAAGGAAAAACTGAAATATCACACTCTCATAAGTATTCAGACCCTTTGCAACAACACATGAAATTTAGCTCTGGTGCCTCCCTTCCCCTTGATCGTTGCTGACATGTTTCTATATCTTGCTTGGAGTCCACCTGTGGTTAATTAAATTGATTGGACATGATTTTGAAAGGTACACACTTCTCTATAGAAGGCATCACCGCTGACAATGCATACTTTCATAAGGCCAAAGGAACTGCCTGCAGAGCTCAAAGACAGGATTTTTGCAAGGCACAGATCTGGGGAAGACTATAGTAAAATTTCTGCTGCATTGTGGTCTTTATAATTCTCAAATGGAACATGTTTGGCACAAACAGGACTCTTCCAAGAGCTGGTTACCCAGTCAAACTGAGCAATCAGGGGTGAAGGACCTTAGTAAGAGAGATGACCAAGAACCCAGAGATCCTGTGTGTAGATGGGACAGAGTTCCAGAAGGACAACCATCACTGCAGCCCTCCACCAATCTGGGCTTTATGGCAGAGTGGCTAGTCGGAAGCCTCTCCTCAGTACAAAACACATGAAAGCCCTCTTGGAGCCTGCAAAAAAGCACCCAAAGGACTCTCAGACTGTGAGGAACAAGATTCTATGGTCTGATGAAACAAGATTGAACTATTTGGCCCCAATTCTAAACATTATATCTGGAGGAAACCAGGCATTGCTCATCACCTGCCCAATATCATCCCAACAGTGAAGCATGGTGGTGGCTGCATCATGTTGTGGGGGTGTTTTCAGCAGCAGGGACTGGGAGACTGGTCAGGGTTGAGGGAAAGCTGAATGAACCAAAGTACAGAGATATCCTCAATGAAAATCTGTTCCACAGCACTCAGAACCTCAAACTGGGCTGAAAGTTCACTTTCCAATATGACAACAATTCTAAGCACACAGCCAGAACAACACAGGAGTGGCTTAGGGACAACTCTATGAATGTCATAGTGGTCCAGCCAGAGCTCTGACTTGAATCCTATTGAACATCTCTGAAGGGACCAGAAAATGGCTGTCTACTGACCGTCACCATCCAACCTGACAGAGCTTGAGAGGATTTGCAAGGAGGTATGGCAGAAAATCTCCCAATCCAGGTGTGCAAAGCTTGTCTCATCATACCCAGAAAGACTAGAGGCTGTAATTTCTGCCAAAGGTGCTTCAACAAAGTACTGAGTGAAGGGTCTGAATATTATGCCAATGTGATATTTTAGTTTTTTCTTTTTAACAAATTTACAGACATTTTTAAATTCTGTTTTCACTTTGTCATTATGGGGTACTGAGTGTAGATTAATGAGAAAAAATGAATTTCAACAACTGTAGAATCAGGCTATAGCATAATGAAATTGACAAAAGTGAGGGGGGTTTGAATACTTTCTGAATGCCCTGTAAGTCTAAGTGCAATTGCTAAGTGCTATTGCTGTTGCTTATACGAGTGATCAACTTTTAATTACTCAAGTATAGATCTGGTGGCCTACCTTTGATTTAAACATTTTGACTGTGCTCCCCCTCTCTCTGTGTATATTTGTTTGTAATTTCTCCCCAGAAACTGCTAAGTAACTGAATTATTTTCAAATTTTTATTTTTTTTATTTTTAAAATTTATTTTATTTATATAGCCTGCCATTTCACCAAAAATGACTCTGGGCAGCATGAAAATGAGGTCATCCTCATCTCATGGGGAAGAGTTTCTATAAACAGGGTACCGCTGTAGAAAGAACCCACCATCTAGGCCTCACCAAATGTAGCTCCCTAGATGATGAAATCTATAATATCTCTGCTCAGTCTGCTAGTAGAGGTCTGGTGGAGCGGGTAGATGAAATAAATGAGAACTGGCCTCTCAAGTAACCTTTTCAAATGCTACAATAGGCTTTAAAGGTTAATACCAGCATCTTGCATTGGATCCAGAATGACACTGGTAACCAATGCAGCTCATGAAGCAGAGGTGCAACGTGTGTTCTCCCAGAGATGCACGTAACTGTTTGTGCCACCAAATTTTATACCAGCTGGTTTCCATATACTTTTCCAAGCAGCCCCATGTAGAGTGCATTGAAGCAGTGCAACTGGGGGTGACCAGGGCATGAATGACCATGAGTAGCACTCCTTGATCTAGGAACAGGTACAACTAGTACACAATACAAAGTTGTGCAAAGACCTTCCTAGTATTGATTGCTACCTGCTCTTTGAGTCTAGTAAACAACTATTTTGATTGTGAATGTTCCAAAGTACAGCAGATGTTCAAATAGAGGAGAAACAGACCATTTTTTTTACTGAGGTGGGGATAAAAAGAAAGTGTTTCAACCTCTCAAGTCCACAAGTTGTGTAAAATAATGGTTCTAGAAGGGATAGGGCTAAGATGTTTTGGCCTTTGGGGTCCCTAGGGTTGGGTAAGAGATTTTAAGCATTCATTTCGAGGAGGAGGATCTTTGATTTCTCAAAAAATAGCACCACTGAAAATCAGCTGATGATTGCATCATTACTTTGAAGACTCATGGTCTGTAACTAAAAGGAGTATCTCTATGACATGGGATCAGAGATTTTGGTGAAATTTCAAAAATATAGATTTTCAAGATCATTTAGTGTATTATGGTAAAATATGTGTTCCTTGTTATATTGGTTTGGCTTATGCTAGCCTCCTGATCTTATTCAGCTTGCAGTTCTCAAACAACCATTTGATACCAAGCCAAGCACAGTTTTTCCTCAACAGTAAGATGGGAAATTGCATTAAATTGTACAGGAGGAGAAAGAACACAATGTTCTAGCTGTAGGTACAAGGAAAGTGGAATGTAATTTTCTCTGGAAAATCTCTCTCATACAAAAAGACACATGGAGATTGTTTTGTGAGTTTCAGGTAAACTTTCTTGAGTGTTTTGTGAATTTCACTCATTTTGACAAGAGAGCTTCACTTCAGTTTATATTGGCAAACTGCCCAGGATAATGAACTAGCAGGAGTACAATGGTATAAAGGTTTCTGAGGATGAAAATAAATAATTAAAATCAGGCCCATAAAGTAAAGCTATCTTTTAATTGGGATACTTAAAAACAATGCAGACATTCACTCTTGAAAGTTTTCTCTTTTATTCAAATTTCATTTGAAGAAAAAAATAGCAAACACAGCAGATAAAAATGCTAAATTGCTATCTCTGTACATACAAACAGAAGTGATCTAATGCCAACTCTGAACAAAGTGACTGAAGCAAAGATAGGATTAAAATGTCGACATTTTATTGTAATTTTCTATTGATCCTGTAATTCAAATGCAGACTAATAAGAATGTGTTCCAAATGAATAAATACTCTAAAAAGGTCAGTTTTTAATGAGAAAAAATATCCATGCCTTTTGATGGCATTTATGAAAGGACAATTTAAAAAAACTATTGGTACTAGGTTCATGTTTTTGTTGTTATTGTATTACTGTGTAAGGCAATTTCGTAGGGTAGTGGCTTTATGATCTCAAGCTCTACTGTCACCTTAGTGTTTGGGAACTGTCAGGAATCACTAGCTTTGTGTGTAATCTATCCCATGTGATACAGCCACCATGATTATGGCTACTACGGGTGTACCTGGGTTACAAATTATACTTGCACAAGCAAGACAAGCCATGAAACTATGGTGCCATATTTTGCTCAGGCATCATTCAGATTACTTAGCATGTCTTAGCTGTTTTTCTTGAGGTCATCCAACCATTCTGCTCTTATAGCAGGACAGAACTGTGTGAGCCATATATTTGGCCCTAAATTCCAGCTGCTGCTGTCATGTTTGATTGAAGTTAGATTTGATTTGTAATCTGGACAGTTACATCTGCAATTCCAGTTGTATCTGATGTCAAAAAAACAGAACTTTATTGAAACCAAGTCTTGGTTTCACATAACAGTCTGTTATGTGAACAGATGCAGAAACTGAAAGGGGATCAAAACAATTGGAGGCATTCTGAAGAAATGAACAGAAGCACCTATAAATGTAAAGGATCCTATTCAACTTCTTGTTTGCTTTGCTTGTCTTAAAACATGTCATGACATGTAGGACTCTGCTTGAAGCCTACTGTGATTCTCAATTGCTTAATTATTTCCTATGCCCACTTTTGGAGCAGCAACTCCTTCTTCCCTAGAATGGGCAAAAAGAGGCAGTAATGTGGGATATAATCTGTTTCCATGCAGGAAAAGAGAATATTTTTTGATTTTGCTAGGGATAAGATCCTATGAAAATGAATTGAATGAATTATGCAGTGGTTCCAGGTCCTGGAATGAGAAGGGAACAAATATGGAGATAATGAACGCAGAGACCATCAAATCTTTATCCACAATCGTAGAATGATAAACTTGTACATTCTTTTAGATTATATGAAACAAAAATAATATATAAAGATAAACAGTTTTTTTTAAAAAAGAAGCTTTTTATATGCCTGTATGCATGTACATTTTGTACATATAAGAAAAAAGATAAAGGTTTCCCTGATGGTCATGTCTGGCTCTAGTATATGGTGGTCATCCCCGTTTCTTGGTCAAGGGAACCAGTATTGTCTGAAGACAATTTCCATGGTCATGTGGCCAACACAGCTATAGGGCAAAGGCACGTGGAATGCTGTTACCTTCCCACTAAAGTGGTACCTATTAATTTATTTGCATTTGTATGCTTTTGAACTGCCATATGGGCAGGAGCTGGGGCAAGTAACAGAAGCTCACCCTGTTGCATGTAGCTCAGATCTTGAACTTGGGTTGTCAGTTCTCCAGTTGACAAGCTCAGCGTCTTTAACCACTGAGCCGTTGTGCCCCCTCTGTATATATAATAATGCAATTTAATTTTGCACATGTTTGTATACCATATGTAAGTGTATACATATATACATGTACGTGTAAATGTACAATTTCTATAGAAAGAGAAAAGTGGTAGGATAAAGCATCAGGGAATTGTCCAATGGAAGGTTTTATAATCTGAAGTTTGTACTCTATACCTTGCAAGCTGTTGCCAAAGCCACATAAGCACAGGACAAGAGCGGCTTAAATGGTAAGTAAAGATACGCCCACAACAGTAAAGGTGCCTGTCATTTTCTAAATTGAGAGACATTATACCCAAGGCCAACTAAATTCCTGGAGCCCTTAAGGAGGTGGTACGAGAGCACAAAGAATCAATTAATTGCATTTCGATCGGTAACTTTCCATTACATTCAAAATCTGCTGCCTGAAGTGCCTATTTCACTCAGCCTTATTGCAAGACTGACTTGTAGGAACTCTTTTTTTTCAAAACGGAATCTGGCTGAGGGGGTTTTTTTTGTAAGAAAAAGAGATGTTTCAAGGTCTAGAGCTCTTACCCAGCAATAAGTGTATAGAAAAAGTATATGGAAGTCTCACCAGTCAGAACCTTGATTACATCTCACTTTCTTGGTTTAAAAAAAGAATATGAGCTATGTTTAGCTGGTTCCTTCAGAAACAAAAACACAAAAAAGATTAACGTTTTCCAAAGTTCCAACATTAGTATAACTTAATATATTTTAGAATCTTAAGAATAAGCTTAAAGAAAAATATAAAAGGAAGACATAAGTTTTAAAGAAAAATGTTGGATTCAGAAGGAGCATTAGAAAAGGGCTGTATGCAACAAAAACATGTATTGGCTTTGGGCAAATGCTGTTATATGCAAATGCATATAACAAAGTATTAAAATAGGAACATAAATGTATATAGGCTTCTTGAAAGAATGCATGTACAAATACATTCAAATTGAATATGGGTCAGCAATGGCATGTGGCTGTAAATAAATCAAATATAATTTTAGGCAGCATCAAAAGAAATATAATTCCAAATCTTAGGGAGCAAATCATTCAATTCTATTAAAATTCTGACTGAAGGTATGAAGAAATCTCTGAACAGTAAAAACAGTTAGACAATCGATACAACTGACCAAAGAAGTTTTATGTTTCTCTTCATTGGAAATGTTCAAAAGAAAGCTAGAGAACTAGGTTTTTGAAATGCTTTCATTTGGATTCTTACATTGAAATGGGCATGGACTACAGGTCTTCTTCTAATTCTAGGAGTTTATGAAATATACATTTTAAAAAAGTTATGAAAGATCCCAGTAAATAAATGTAAGTGGTATGTGACATAACCCCTAAAATGTTCTAAAGAAAGTTTTAAAAATGGCTTTAAAAAAATCAGAAAAGATACAAGTCTAGTGCCAGCTTAATTGCATGGTGGCCATACACCCCTTGTACCATCACTCAAATACCACTGCCCTACAAGCCAACAAATCAAATGGTGCTCATGAGCATGTGAATGAGGTATATAGCCACTATAGAACAACATATTTCTTAACATAACCAATACTTAATGTATGCTGGGACTGTCGCCTCCAACATTCCCCAATGTGGTTCCAAAGTAGTTGTACTAGAATGGTCTTAACTTAAAGAAGACTATTTAGTGAGAAGCTCAATTAATTTTGAGAACTTTCCTTTAAAAAAGTGCTATGTTTATATTATATTTCTAACAACTGAGACAAGTAAAGTAGACCTAAGCTTGCTCTTCTATTCAAATCTCTGTCATAGTAATATGGGTTATATAAGGCTTGGGGGAGAGACAGAATGTAACAACATGTTTAATAAATATTTAAATTTCTGAATTGTAAAGTCTAGTACAGGTGTCATATTTCTTCCAGCTCAGATGGTAGCTAAAGTGTGGAATTTCAGATATGAGAAAACGTATTTCCCAGTTTGTGTTGAATATATCTCAGATTTGAAGACCTGGAAGCTGAAAGATTTATGGTGATCTCAGATACTTAACAAACTAAATCCTTAGGGGCAAAGTGGGGAGGGAGGGCAAAGAATTTAAAGGACAAATTTGATAGCAATCCAGCTCTATTTTTAGATATGAATATCACAGTACAATGCCTTTTCTGGCGCTCATCACCAAGCTTAAATGAAACTATTATTGGGTACAAGGTCTGTAATAAATTAAATGAAACAGCTATGGGAATGCAGTCTTTAGTTTTGTGTTCTGCCCAAGTTATATTTGCATTTTTTAAAAATTCTGCTTTGGTGCTGATCGTATGGAGAAAAAGTTAACAAAATAATTTTTAATTCTGAACAATATGCTAAGTAGCTTTTTTTGGACAGGTATTTATTTAATTAATAGCCACTTCCAAGACATTCCTTTCCTTTATCTTTAGAATCTAAATAAGTAATTTTGATCAATTATAAGTACATTAAATAATTACAGCAACCAAACAGGACAGGTACAGACTCCAACACATAGTTAAGACTGCGGAAAGAATAATTGCAACCAGCCTGTCTTCCACAAAAGGCCTGTATACTGTGCGGATCAGAAGGAGAGCTGAGAAGATATCTGCAACTCCCCCACATTCTGAACATAAAACTGTTTCAACTCCTTCCTTTTTATTATCTCTCTGCTTTGCATGTACACTGAGTGCTTCTGTATCGGAGAGAAATTCCTTCTGTGTCTAATCAACTTGGCCAAATAAAGTATTCAATTCAATTCACAATTATTTACATATATATATAATCATTAGAAAATTTCTAGAATATAAAAAAAAATCTTCTAAAATCGATTATGAAATTATTGCTAATTTTTACAAATAGCAAAACATTGTTTCTGATGTTAATTACAGGGATTAAAGCCATTGGGACTTTATGATGCATTTATCATCTATCCATGTTGCTTGTATACACTGTTCTTGTGGGTAGATTAAATCAGGCTTTTTACTGGCAGTTCAGTTGACATTGTCCATTTGTAAGCCTTTTATGTTGTACACTAGTTCCCCCCGCCCAAATTAAAACTATAGACTATTTGCCCATTGCATTTGATTGGAAATGCTATGGGTTTGGGCAGACTCTGGCAAACAATAGAAGACAGGCAAGCTTGACTTGCTGTGCTCTATGGGGTTGCAAGGAATTGGGCATGACTTAGTGATTGAACAACAAAAACAAGAGCTTTCCACCTAGAAATGCTTGGAAAAACGTCTCAGGGCTCCTTCATGGTATATCCAAACTCATTAACAATCAGATGAGACTCACTAGACTCTACTGTATTCAGTTATTGTTAATATCGGTTGCTTAACCATGATTTTATCTTATTTTGTGTCTCCTTTAGCTGTACATTTTAATTCCTGCAAAATGTGTATATGTGTGCATGTTTCCTAGACAAAACTTATCTTTTAGGCAAGCACAACTCTCAAGAACGATTCTGTGTGTAGAAATTATACTCCTAGCTTTAGTCCTTCTGTTCTTATGTATTTTCCCCATAGTATAAAGTTATTTATTATTCAATATTAAGCATTTTATATGCATTCAGACAGTATATGTCTAATTAAGCTATGCAATGTGTGAGCCATTAGATATGGTCACAGTTCAGTTGATTCTTGGATGATAGGGCTATCAAGAGCTACTAGTCTTGTGTCCTGTTCAGCAGAGACATCTATTCTCTCTCTCTCTTTCCCTTCCTCCCTCCCTCTCTCCCTCCCTTCCTCTCTTCCATGCCAATAACACTTTATGCCCCAGCTAAATAATACGTAGATGTATATGAAATAGGAGACTATCCAGTCATAGCACATTCAGTTTTCTTCCCATGATTCCAGAACATTTAATGCTTTCTAAATAATCTTCCTCTGATTTAGTTCCTAATGCAAGTCACTCTGGGTTTCCCATTACAAAATGTGGTAACAAGAATAATTTCCAAAGGAATATGGTGCTGCATAAACTCAGAACCTTTATGTCACACTCCTTAAAAAAGACAGGAATTTTCACAGGAAATAAGTGCAATTTACACATTCTGTTCCCACATCAATTTTGAGTAGTCACATAAAAAGGATATATATCATGTAATATGCAAATAAGCAAGTGTGTGCTTTTTTCTCACTTTAGGTATATGCATTAACAAATAACAGGCATGGAAATTCTCATGAATACCTTTCTAGGGATATCTGTATATATAGTTAAATTATTCATCTGACAATTTCATTGGTTTGGATTACAATACGTTCAATTCAATATCCATTGTCCTTTCTTGGAAACTCTGACATTTCCTAATTAATAGATTCACTGTTCATTTAATATTCAAGTAATTATCCAATTATTTCTCTGGCAAATTCTCCTATTATAATTTGATGCCTGATTACAATTGATTATCTGTTTCTGAAGTGAAAATGACTAATAGCCAATCATATTAGAATAGAATAGAACTGGAAGGGACCTTGGAGGTCTTCTAGTCCAGCCCCGCTCAAGCAGGAGAACCTATACCATTTCAGACAAGTGACTGTCTAGACCAGTGAAGGTGAACCTTTTAGAGCCCGAGTGCCCCAAAACTACCCTCCGCTCCACCCACCCACAGGGCCACTCACCGCCTCCACGGCCTGCTGCAGATTGCCCAGGTGGCCTAGCAGCGCCATGGCGGCCATGTCCTCTGCCCACGCCCTGCAGTATCATCTGCTCGTGACGGGGCAGAAGGGTGGAGTCTTGTCCCCGCTGCCTGGCTTCCATGTCCTTGGCTACGCTGCTTCATGCAGGCCGTGCCTGAGGGGCGACTCTCCTCCAGGAGGGCTGCTACTGAAGAGGGGGCTGTGGAGAGAGGCGGGGCTGGGGTGACGGCACACATGTCCACAGAAAGGGCTCTGAGTGCCTTGCTCTGGCACATGTGCCAAAGGTTCACCACCACTGCAGCTGTTCTTCATATGTTTTAGTCTCTAGGCCTTCGATCATCTTAGTTACACTTTTCTGAATTTTTTCCAAACTCTCAACATCTTTTTTGTGATATGGTGACCAAAATTGGCTGCAGTATTCCAGGTGTGGTCTTACTAGGGTTTTATATTAACTTCTGATGCCTTCTAAACATATTGCTAAAGTATAAAGTAATTAAAATAAAGTAATTACAATAATTACAATAAAGTAATTATTGTAGCCTTTCTGGAACTTCCAAGTCTATAATTTTTTGTCTGTTCATATTCACTACAAAACTAATTAACTTGCTGTTTTTTATATTACTTGGTGTGAAGTTTCAGATCTCATATTTTTGAAAATCTATCCAGAATAGGTCTACTGTCTAACTGGTTAACTCATCACAGGATAAAAGAGTGTACCATTGCAGATGTCCAGAGTCATTGAGATTTGTGTGACATGCAAGTTTAGTAGATGATGATGATGATGCAATACAACAACTACTCTGTTTTTCTGGGACTACTGTCTGCTAAATACATCTTCTATACATTTATTTCCCCAGGCTCAAAATAAAATGGATTCTGTTTTCAATAGTACATAACATTTTCTACTTTCTTGCTTCTGAACAAACCAAAGACTACAACATAGTTTTAAAGTGTAAACTTTTGGAACTAATGAACAACCTGCTACAAACATTCCATTTTAGATTGCAAGAAAGCACTAAGTAAAAAATAAGTATTCTCCCAAACCCAATGCTCCTTTTCAATAATGGTCCAAGTCCAACAAAGAAACCAAACAAGGGTTTGGTTCTCTTGTTTCTGTTATGATCAGGATGGTTATCTGGAAAAGTGAAATGGAGAGGTTTTTTTTCTTTTCACTATGATAAAATATTATAATTCTGGTAAGTACGGGTTATTTTATTTGGTCTCCTCTTTCCTACAAAATGCTATAGTACATGATTCAGAGTAGTGGTGGACATTATTGCAGGAAGTGCAAGCAGAAAAGCCATTTATTCCTTCATTGGTGTACAGTAGTTATGTTTTCTAGTATTGATTTGATAAATTGATGGATTTTTGGATAACTGTGTTCCCATAGATACATTACTTGATGTAAAGTTCCATTTAGCTTTTAGATCTAAAGAATTTTGGTGTGGGAGAGGACAGAATTATCAATAAAAGGACAAATATAGTTGGGAAAAGCAAATGCAAAATCAAAGAAACCTGAGAGATAATAATTTTTTACACCAACAATACATCCATGTCTGACGCAATGGCTTCAAAGTGAATAATTGATACAAAGATCATTTTATGCGTCATTGGAAGGGTTGGAAGTTTTGATTTGGTTTACAGGTTTTTTTTGTTAGCCTTAACTTTCTGCCCATAAGCATCCATTTTTAATATTAGCATCTGCCAATATTCATCTTAGTTAATATAGGATATGAACAGTGTAAGTTCAGATGTAGACTTAGTTAATTTCTGAAGGATTTGTAGTAATTCATTAATTTCTAACTTAGCTTCAATCACCAAATAGCACAATTCCCACTGATTACCCTACTACTGCTTTGATTAAGAAAAACTAGATAATTAGGAATAAAATTTTGCATGGGAAAATCATAAGCTTCATTTAATTTTGCTGCTCAGAAAAGTTCATGGGTTCTCCCTCCCTCCCTCCCTCTCTTCCTCTCCCCCCCTCTTTCTTCCTCTTCTAAGTTTCTAAATCTTATCAGGTTTGGTTATCAGCTCTTGAGATTTTAGAGGAAAAAAACCAAGAAAATAGGTTGTAGAAGCCGGAGGTCTGCCCCACATATAATCTAGATTAGTGGCAGATTATTGGCCTGGTACCTACTCTGTGCTCAGTCTGATTGACTTTGCTTCTTGGGTGAAGAAGCTGTAGAGCTTTGTGAATTATGATGTACAATGACTTAGTACAATGTGTGAATCCAGTCACTTGTGTCTAAGTTGGGGACGATCTGAATATTAAATCACTAGGAAAATATTATTTCTGCCTTCTTCAATTTAGTCACTTACCAAATTTATTTAATTATTAGAACATCTCCTTTAGCAAGTGACTCTGGGTGATTAGCAATAATTTAAAACACTATCAGCAAACATAGATAACAGTCATCAATAAAGTGCAAAGGGACAAGGTCTAAGTCAAAAATCTCCCAACATAGAAGCTGTAGGAAACAGGCTCACTTTCCATTTAACCCAAGGCTTGGGGAAACAGACAGACCTTTAGGGTCTTATGAAAAGCCAATAGCATTGGATTTTGGATGTACTGTATTTGAGTTTGGATTGTTCTGAAAGAGGTGATTATGTACTTCATAAAGAATGTATGTATGTCAGATTATGCAAACTAATTTAATGAAATTTGTTATTTCTTAGGCTTTGACTTAGTTCTATATTTAAATTCTGCACAATCCTAAGTTTAGTGTAATTGATCTGAATAAAATAGATAACATTTTAAAATTTTAAATAGATAAAATGGCTTTCTTTGGATCCTGTCAGCAAAAAACTTTGGCTGGCGGGATCCATGAGAAGACCCTTTTCTAATGTGACCCCCCTCCCCACTCTCATGTCCTCATGAACTTTCTATTTAAACATATAGTTTACTATATAATATTGGGGGTTTCTTTTTGCTAGTATATGGTTTATTATGTAATAGTTGTAGCCTCTATTACCAGACATTAATCTATAATATTTATAAAGAAATTTCCAACAGTGTTTTTAAATAAATTAACATCAGTTTATATATATTGATTGTATATAATGTATGCATGCGCACGCGAGACAAAAAATTAAAAGAGAAATTATTTGCACATGGAAATAAGGGACGAGGCAGCTAGTGGCTGATGAAAACGGGCAGAGAACAGTTGGTAACCTGCGAGCTCTTTCATCTGTTTGCCTTTGTTTGCCTTCTGCCTTCTGCCGCTTGCTGCTTGCCGCTTGCCGCTTGCCTTCTCCGGACCGCCTCTCAGCTGTTCGTGGCCGCCTCCGGCGTTCCCTATTGTTCCCTATTGTTCCCTGCCGTGCCGGACCAGCGGGGCTGCTTGCTGTTCTCAGGCTGTTCCTGGTCGGCGAGGAGGTCGAGGAGGACGCTTGTGGGTTCGTTTGGGGCGGCAGTGATGGCGGCGGCGGCGTGGGCGGCGGCCTAGGCGCTGGCGGCGGCAGTTTCTCGGGCTGCGCTCGGTGGCGGCGTTTCTTGCTTCCCCGAGCCGTTTCGGGCCGCCCTTAACATCTTCGGGCTGCCTCTGGTTGCCGAGAGAGACGCCTGCGGGTCCGGCTTGGCGGCGGCGATGGTGGCGACGGCGTGGGCGTTGGCGTTGCCGCTGGTAGCGGCGTCTCCTGGGGCCGCATTCGACGGCAGAGATGGCCTGCATCCGGCGACGACGACGACGGCAGCAGTGGGCTCTGGCCGTTCTCAGCGACCAGCACTAAGCGGTGGCATTCCTGGGGCCTCCTGGCCCGAGTGGCAACACTTGACCTGTTTTTGGGCCACTTCGGCGGCATCAGTGTTTTCTGGCCTATTTGGGCCGCTTGTGGAGGCCAGTGACTGGCTGCGATGTTTCTCGGGCTCTTGGCCCCTCTCGCCGGCGGTGGTGCTTCCATCTTACCCCAGACTGCATCAGGCTGCTTTTAGTGACGCTATCGTCCTCGGGCCGTTCTGGCGGTGGAGAGGGCGACTGAGAGTTATCCTAGCGGCGATGATGTTTCCTGTGCTGCCTCGGACTGCTTGTGTTGGCAACGGCGTCTTTGGACCGCTTCAATGGAGCAACAGGCGGTCTTTATACCACCTTTGGACCGTTCTAACGGCGGTGACGCTTTTAGACCATTTCGCCCATTTTGGCCCGTCTACTCTTTTGCCTGAATATATAACTTTGTCTGCCTCCCCCTCTCCCCTTTGGATTTGGTCGGTCCTGGGTATCAGCCATGGTGGGAGAGTGGCTGACTTTTACATCTGCAGCCCCATAGAGGTGGGAGCTCTATGGGGCATGCCTACCCAGAGTATATCTTTGACCATCCCCAGGTACAGAGTTGCAACTTGCCGTGAGAGGGCGGGGGGGACCTGTTTACTGGGGCACCCAGCTAAGTGGCAGTGCAGCTGGGTGTGGATCCAGATATTTTCTTTTCCGGCCTTCGACCCTCCTATGGACTTGATCATCTCCAGGACTACCTATTCTGGACTTGCTGGACTAACATGCGACAATATACCAGCACGGACTTGCTCGCCCTCAGGGGTGCCCCCCTCGCCTGGGTGCGACCCGCCTCTTTAAATTCTAACCTCGATGAAGGGCCCGAGTTTTGGGTCTCTGAGAGATGGCTGGGCAGGGGTAGGGGCCGTCAACATAAATGTAATAAGAGGCCCCTGATTTTGTTTTTATCAAAATTTTTTACGGGGTTGGGGAGGGGGGTGGGAGATAGGGGTTGTCTGGCTTTGGGGGGCGGCCAATCAACCATAGTTCAGGCCAGACTTGGGTCTGACCGCGCGGGGGGAGAACGAGGGGTCGTTGTCTCCGGGGCTCATGAGCGGGTCGTGGGATTACCAATTCCCACGATGGGGAATGGCAGCAGGCGGATAGACAGGGGGCCATATCGTTACCGGGAGCGCCGGCTCCGCTATTTGCAAGCGGTGGGGCGCTCCGACCCTCTGCCTCTTTCCCGAGGTTCCGGGAGCGATGATGTGCAGCCTCCTGAGCTCCGGCTGGTGTACTTGAATGCCAGGTCCGTGGTCAACAAGGCTCCCCTTATTAGGGATTTAGTTGAGGGTGAGCATGCGGACCTGGCTTGCATCACGGAGACTTGGTTGGGCCCAGAGGGTGGGGTCCCTTTGGTTGATCTTTGCCCACCAGGCTTCCGGGTGCTGCACCAGCCTCGAGCTCAGGGTAGGGGTGGGGGTGTGGCGGTGATCGTTAGGGAGACCTTATGTCCGCGGGAGACCACCGTTCCTCAGATAGTCGGGTGTGAGTCTCTCTTCATGAGATTTGGCTCTGGGGCGCAGTTGGGCTTGCTGCTCGTGTACATCTCGCCTAGTCGCGTAGCGGCAGCCCTGCCCGAGCTGCTCGATGTCCTCTCAGGGTTGGTGGTTGAGTTCCCCAAACTTATAGTTTTGGGAGACGTCAACCTACCATCCCTGGGAGGTTCATCTGAGCTTGCTCGGGAGTTCATGGCTTCCATGACGGCCATGGACCTGACGCAGGTAATTTCTGAGCCAACTCATGGGGGAGGCCACACCCTTGACCTGATTTTCTTATCTGGACGGTGGTTGGATGATCTTGGTGGGGGCTTTCCATTTATTATGCCCCTGTCATGGACCGATCATCACCTCCTGCGGCTGGTCTTCCATTTTGCCACCCCCCGCCGTGGAGGTACGGAGCCAACTAGATGGTACCGCCCCAGACGCCTAATGGATCCTGAGAGATTCCAAGCGGCGCTGGGGTCTCCACCTGCCTCCATTGCTCACAGCTCGGCGGATGCCTTAGTGGAAGCCTGGGAAAGGGCAGCCACTGAGGCACTCGACCGGGTTGTACCCTTGCGGCCCCTGACCCGGCGCAGATCCCAGCGAGCTCCATGGTTCTCCGCGGAGCTCCGGGAGATGAAGCGTCGGAAACGGGGCCTAGAGAGCTGCTGGAGGTCCAGCCGATCTGAACCCGACCGATTGCGGTTAAGAACCTACATTAGGTCTTATCTCGCAGCGATGAGGGAGGCGAGGTGTAATTACTTCTCCACCCTCATCGCGTCCGCAGATAATCGCCCGGCCGCCTTGTTTAGGGTGACTCGCTCCCTTCTTAATCAGGAGGTGAGGGAGGATCCCTTGCAGGGTCGTGCCGAGGAGTTTGGTCAACATCTGTCGGATAAAATCGCTCGGATTCGGACCGGTTTGGACTCCAGCTGGGCAGAGTCTGACGATCAGGACACGGGCGGTCTTGTCAATGTTATCTGGGAGGAGTTTGATTCTGTGACCCCTGATGAAGTGGACAGGATTATGGGGAAGCTGAGTTCCACCACATGTTTATTGGACCCGTGCCCTTCTTGGCTGGTTTATGCAGCTAGGGAGAGGACACGAGGCTGGCTCCAGGCGGTTATATCTGCTTCTTTGAGTGAGGGTTGTTTCCCCACCATCTTGAAGGAGGCGGTGGTGAGACCTCTCCTCAAGAAGCCTGCCTTGGACCCAGCTGTATTGAACAACTTTCGTCCAGTCTCCAACCTTCGCTTTCTTGCGAAGGTTGTTGAGAGTGTGGTGGCGCATCAGCTCCCTCTGGTCCTGGATGAAGCGGATTATCTGGACCCTTACCAATCGGGTTTCAGGCCCGGGCACAGCACGGAGACGGCATTGGTCGCTCTGGTGAATGATCTCTGGAGGGCTCGGGATAGGGGGTATTCCTCTGTCCTAGTCCTATTAGACCTCTCGGCGGCTTTCGATACCATCGACCATGGTATCCTGCTGCAGCGTCTCAGGGGATTGGGAGTGGGAGGCACGGTTTTTCAGTGGTTCTCCTCCTATCTCCTGGGACGCTCGCAGTCGGTGTTGGCAGGGGGGCAGAGGTCGACCCCTAGGACTCTCGCTTGTGGAGTTCCTCAGGGGTCGGTCCTCTCGCCTCTCCTGTTCAACATCTATATGAAACCGCTGGGTGAGATCATTCGTGGTTTTGGAGTTGGGTATCATCAATATGCTGATGATACCCAACTTTTTATTTCGACCCCAAACCACCCCAGTGATGCCCTTGCTGTGATGTCCCGTTGCCTGGAGGCGGTTCGGGTCTGGATGGGGAGGAACAGACTTCAACTCAACCCTGACAAGACTGAGTGGCTGTACATTCCGGCTTCCCGAGACACCTGGGATGTTCCACCTCTTTCTATGGGGGGTGAGCTTTTACCCCCTGTGGATAGGGCTCGCAACTTGGGAGTCCTCCTAGATTCACGACTCACTTTGGAGGATCACATAGTGGCCGTGACTAGGGGGGCTTTTGCCCAGGTTCGCCTGGTGCGCCAGTTGCGGCCCTATCTGGACCGGGAGGCCTTGTGTACGGTCACTCATGCGCTCGTGACCTCTCGCCTAGACTACTGTAACGCTCTCTACATGGGACTTCCCTTGAAGACTACTCGGAGGCTCCAACTGGTACAGAATGCGGCCGCGAGAGTTGTCTTGGGAGTTTCCCGGTACTCCCATGTTACACCTTTGCTCCGTGAGCTGCATTGGTTACCAGTTGTCTTCCGGGTAAGGTTCAAGGTTTTGGTTATGATCTTTAAGTCCCTACATGGCATGGGTCCGCGATACCTCGAGGACCACCTGCTGCCGGCGTCGACTCCCCTCCGCCCTGTGCGCGCCCACAGAGAGGGCCTCCTCAGGGTGCCTCCTGTCAGGGAATGTCGACTGGTGGCCCCCAGGGGGAGGGCCTTCTCTGTGGGTGCTCCGGCGTTATGGAACCAACTGCCGGTTGAGCTCCGGATGGCATCAGACCTCCGATCCTTCCGTCGCGGGTTGAAGACCCATTTATTCGAACTAGCGGGTCTGGCCTGATGGGGGTACTTGGGTTTTTTATAGGTTTGTTTTATTATTCTGGTTTTAACTTGGGCATTAATTTAATTATCTTTTAATGTTTGTACTGTTGTTTATATTTATGCCCTGTGAACCGCCCTGAGTCCCTTTGGGAGAAGGGCGGTATAAAAATCTCAATAAATCTTAAATCTTAAATCTTATTAAATTCATTGAAATAGGATTTATCTCTTTTCTTACTACAGCCTTCCCTTAACTATAAAGGTAAAGGTTTCCCTGTCAACCGTTTCCAGCTTTAGGGCACAGTGGTCATCCTCATTTCTTGGCAGAGGGAACCAGTGTTGTCTGAAGACAATTTTCGTGGTCATGTTCCTATCACGGTTATATGCCAAAGGCACATGGAATGCTTTTACCTTCCCACTGATGTGGTATCTATTAATTTATTTGCATTTGCATTCTTTAGAACTGCTGGGTGGGCAGGAGCTGGGGCAAATAACGGGAGCTTCTCCTGTTGTGCAGAACTTGGGTCTTGAACCTGGGCTGTCAGCAGTCAAGCTGACAAGCTCAGTGTCTTTAACTGCTGAGTCATCACACCCCTTTCTGAGCCATCATACCCTCTTCCCTTAACTGTATTATTCTGTAAATATAGTCATGGGAATCACACTCCAACCAGACACTGCTTAAGGTCAAGCAATTATCCTGCATTCTACACAGAGAAATTCCCACCCAAAATAGAGTTCAGTATTGGAAATGATTAAAATATAAAAAATATAAAATAAATATAAAAAGATTGATTATTTCTATTGAAAACATCCAAAATATAGTCTCCATCAATATTTCAGTATTTTGTTTTTCTACAATATTTTCTTTACCTGGATAAAAATGCCAAATCCAATCCGAACAGTTGGCTGACTTTGTAATAAACCAAAGTAATAATTCATTGTGAGCTTTAAAAATAGACTGTAATTTAAAATAGGGAGATTGGAATGCTTGATTCATAGATTATTGAATTAAATTAATTTATAAAAATGTGCAATGTTAAAATACCCACCACATATAACTCTTCCAATGGGTCATATTTATTTAGCACTAAACATTAACTGCTGTTTTATGTAACTAATGACCATCAATTAATTCATTTATTTCTATTGTTTTGTAATAAATCTTTTTAGCAGGGTAATTACAGCATATTCCCAAACTGATTTGATTGTATAGGTTTTTCTAAATTCTCCTATTACAATTGCTTAATTTGACATTATTAATTCATTTGTCTTTTACATCCTGTAATTTTTGCATTTTCTATTTTAACAGCATAAAATTTGCAATGAGTCTAAGATTCGTCCTTGGAGCATTAATTCAGCTAAATTTCAGACAGACAAGATAAACATTTGCTTTTTCATTTATAAATAATGGTATAAAATTTCCAAAAAGAGTGCATACTTTTTCATTTTCAATGTTTTCTATCTAGCTGCATTTCTTCTGCCTGTAATTTTTTCTTTCCTTTTTTAAAAAAAATCCTATTAGCATGAAAATAAAAAGTGTGTTCCTTCTCACACCTATGAAAACCTGCCAAATCTCTTATCCATATAGAAAAGACCTTAATTCTTTTGAAGCTGCAGAAATAAGATTAATGTTCTTTTTTTCCTAAATCCTTTTGGACTAATTGTCAGGTGTATTTATTTATTTAATATTTTTGCCAGTTTTCTGATTAATTTGTAATAATGCTGTTTGTGTGCCAGAAAAGGACCACTTCAGAAGAAGCTAGGTCACATCAAGGTTTCATGTTAAAAAAAGTCCCTAAGTGAACTTTGGTGCCCTCAGAAAAGCTCTTCATATATAAAAGAAGGTTTCTGTTGTGGCAGTACTAATTCACTGTAGCCTCTGGACTTAAATCTGGAAGGCTCTTAAATGCTCAGCAGCCAGGAAATGGACTGACATTTGCACAGAGAATTCCAGATGCCAGCATAAACATCCTAGAGATCAGCAGAGTCCTGTGAGAGATATCAAACATCAGTAGCTCAGATCTGCTATGAAGTGATTCCAAGAACTGGATGTTTTTTGTGAATGGCAAGCCCAACTGTTAAAATTAAGTTGAGATTATCTGGGGCTAGTATATAAATAGCATTTTGTTCCCTGCTATTGCGTTTACAGAGTAAATGGGGATTTACACAGATCAGCATCTGCCATTCATACACATCTTATTATGTCAAGAATAATTACTATCACATTGTCCTGTTATTTTTAGCTTGTTTTGATTGCTGGTTGTTTAAAGTCAAGGACTTTTTCTGGAATACCTACACTGATACTGCTGGGATTAGAAAAACTCTGTACTGGAGCTATTATACCCCAAATCTTCCTTAATAAAAGGAGTGGGTAATATTTGGTGCCCAAGACTTGCATTTAATTTGGGGAACTGCTAGGAGGTAGTTGAAGGTTTATACTGTAGCAGGGTGGGACAGAGCTGCAACATGAGTGACATCTCTGACAGACAGGCCTGGAATTGTCTTTACTTTTCTTCTTTATCCTTTTGTTTATATGGTGAGGACCTTGAGGGGTTTTTCTTTGTTGCTTGGCTTTTGTTTGTTTATTAAATCTAAGTTTAACTTTATGTTTAATTTTCAGGTGTGTTCTATCTTGAAGCTATTGTGTTAAGCGAGCAGGACCAGAAAGCTTTCCAAAGGCTGGAAAAAACTGTTCAGGAACTACAGATGGTCCTTGACGTCTTTTAGTGACCGTTCAAAGTTAAAATGACACTGCAAAAAGTGACTTTTGACTTATGACCATTTTTCACCCTTACAACCATTGCAGCATCCCCATGGTCACGTGATTAAAATTCAGATGCTTGGCAACTGGTTCGTATCTGTAATGGTTGCAGTCTCTCAGGATTATGTGATCACCTTTTACAACCTTCTGACAAGCAAAATGGGGAAGCCAGATTCACTTAACAACATTGTTACTGACTTAACAACTGCAGTTATTCACTTAACAACTGTTGCAAGAAAGGCCATAAAATAGGGCAAAACTCTCTTAATGAATATCTTGCTTAACAACGGAAATTGTGGGCTCAGTTGTGGTCATAAGCCAACGACTACCTGTATATGTTTGTATGTGGCAAGAGGTTTTGCCCCCCCACCCCCCCCATTTAGGATGAAACTGTGGCTGCACTGGTGAGCTGCTGATCTGATAAAAGAGTAAAAAAGAAATGAGCAAGCATAGGAAAAAGTCTTCCTCTCTAGCTGTAATTGTTACTTAATGGAAATGATTGAGAAATTTGATTTACAAATTAATCACTTGTATTTAATCTGGTTCTTACTCATTAAATGAGAAAAGAGAAAATCAATGAATTGATTATGTGCATACATAGCAAGTAGCATCCTGTTGTTGGGACTATAAGCTCAGTACATCAGGAGCACAGGCTTGAGGCACAGACAGTACATGGAAATTATCCATCCTTTATATTTTATTTATTTATTTATTTATTTTATTATATTTGTATACCGCCCTTCTCCCGAAGGACTCAGGGCGGTGAACAGGGCACATATAAAAATACAGAGTACAAAAATTAAAAAAGAATTAAATAGGAGCCCGAGCTAAAACAATAAATAGTAATATAAAAATCCACAATAAAAACCCCAACACATCCCCCATCAGGCCAGGCCGGCTTGTTCAAATAGATAGGTCTTCAGACCGCGTTGGAAGGAGCGAAGGTCACGTGCCATCCGGAGCTCAACCGGCAGCTGATTCCATAAAGCCGGGGTGCCCACAAAGAAGGCCCTCCCCCTGGGGGCCACCAGCCGACATTCTCTGACCGGTGGCACCCTGAGGAGGCCCTCTCTGTGGGAACGCCTAGGCTTCAATTTTCTGTTATTCTCTCTCTCTGCCTTCCCCAGTATAGATCAATCTACCTGTGACAAATCCTCAATTTTTGATATGGCAAAAACTGAAAACACCTGAGAGAATAGTTTAAGAAACATTGTCCTGGATATTATTGCCACGGCTTACATCAACATGGGAGTGTTTTTCCTTTCCGATACTTTATAAATTTGTTTCATATCCTTTCTAATAACAGAAATATTAAGAAATACCTAGAAGAATATGTTTTGAAATATATAGAGGAAAACAGAGACAGAGATACAGAAAGACAGAAAAATTAAAAAATATATATTTTGCTTTCCTGAGACAAAGTAATGCAGTCAGTATTTTTGAAGGTTATTGGTTTTCATAAGTATCATATTAAAACAAAAAGTATCACTCTGCCTTTTTTACTAAGGGATTTTCCCTCTGTATTGTCGCACTTTGATTTATGGTTTCCCATGGCTTAGCACTGTCCGCTGAGATCTGATGTCAACATTCATAGTTCAGTCTTTATTTGAACTGCATGGTTGCCATCAAGTGGTTTACAATAACATTTCTCATAAGTAAAAAGTTATTTCAAAAGCCAATACTTTGATTCCATCATCCCAAACAATTTAATAAAAAGAAAAGAAAGTGCTTTTCACTTCAAATTTTTATTTGGAAGTTTTGTTCCACAAATCGAGATAAAAATAATTAATACACTATTGGCAATCTCATTACAAACTGAATAATTTCAAATTGTTAAAACAATTTCTGTATTTTTCTGCTTCTTGTATTTTCTTCACAGTGTGTTCTATGTGTCTCATGATAGTTGTGGAGAATAGGAGTTGCTGTCCAACACATATAGAGGGGTCATGTTTGGATAGCCGATGTAAATGATAAAATGTTATTTATTCAACTGGCTCATTTGACATTAAAATGCTTGATAATTAGAAACCCTATCAGAACTGGGAAAAGAATAATTTTTGAGAAAGTTTGGACCTATACAGTACATGTACACCGTCCATGAAGGAATGGCAAATCTATGTCAACATAATTTTCCTATGTATCTACTGTATGTTAAACTGAATAATATTAATTACCATGTTCTGTAGTACCAGAAGCAGAGAAAAGAAGCCATTTGTGGCTATATCCTAGGTCTGTAATCTAGTCATACTGAATAAGCAGCAAAGAGAGTACAAAATATATATATAGTAGGGAAGGAACTCCTACCACAATTGACACCCTGCACAGTAACTTGGCAGAGTGGTAATTGTAGCCTACCAAATGGACACCTTTTCACTTTTCAGTTGTAGAATGCTCCGATTCCATGTATTCAATGCCAATCCACCACAAAATCTACATATAATTATTTATGCCAAGCAGAAGTACTTGACATCAGTGACAATCTACTATATAATATTTGTTACTGCTAAACCAAATAGTCAATCTATATTATCAGTTAGGAAATTGGGAGTGATGTTACATCCAGTTCTTTGTTAATAATAAAGAAACTAAATAAATTATTTTTGATTCTATTCATTTCTGTATTTTAGGACATAAGATTAGTTACTAGAGTTGGAAAGTAAAGTGATTTGAACTGAACTTACATTAAAAAAATCATTCTAAGGTTAATTTTACTGTTATGCAAATGAAATATTATTGCTTTACTGCAAATAGATACCTTATAGTTACTACAGTGTAGTAAATCAAAGAACAGTACCCATAAAATGTATTTTTATTAGCTGTTTTGGACAGCAATTCTAGTATGTAACACTCTAGAACAGACATGTCAAACCTACGATGTCACATGATGTCGCGCGATGTATCGGGACTGTTTGGCCATTGCCAGCAATGGGGTGGGCCCGGCTTCCATGTGAAGCATCCGGTCCGTGGGCTGGCACTTTGACACCTCTGCTCTAAAATTATATCTGACCACATGGAGCTGATGGGATTGAATTAATAGCCAGTATAGCATTTGTACTAACTATATTTTAAAGACTTATAATGAGAAAGTATGACGCTTCTCTTAGCTAAATGTCCACATAGGCCAAGTATCCAGGAAGATCTACTAACTATATGTTTATGAATGTTCATGAAGAATGAAAAAATTGTGGACCAAAGCATATTCAATATGTAAAGCAATTCAATGCACACAATCTACTGTTTCTTTTCTATGTTTTATGTGCTCATCAATGATCATAATAATTACTTACTTAGAGGCAGATGGAGACTTTCTTGAGAGATAATCTGATGATCCCTGCTCTGGCTTTGCTCTTTTAAATATAGCTGATCATCTCATGAGTCAGTTGTTCCAAAGTCTATTTAGCCATCTGTTTGGTTTTAAAACCTGGGTTGAAAATATGAGAATAAAATATATTTCCATTTCTTTTTCTTTAATTCCATAATGAGATTATAAAATTGGCCAGTATAGGACAGACATAAAAACAGTTTTCAAGTTTAATGCTATTAGAGGTAATTTCAATATTTCATGTTAAGTAAGTACATTTTTAAAATTCTTGGCAATCAAATGTGACAGATTTGCATCAGTGATGCAGATGCCACCATGATGTATTTAACCTGTCAACTCTCTAAGATTCCATGCTGTTATGTGTCTTTACAGAATATATAAGTAAACCCATATTTTTTTTACTATTTCTAATACCTCTACTAACCAAACATAAGTGCTTCCTTCTTTTTATTTTTCCCCTGTTTTCTTTGGACTTTGTGCTGTAAGAACACAATCCTAAATTTTACAACATTCTAAATCTTATAAAAATAAAAATGTTATATGTATGAGAGATGTATAATTTTATGTGAATGTGCATATATTTTTAAAGCTCATGTCTACCTGTTCCTCAAAAAAACTGTGATGTTAACAATTTTAAAGATGATCTTAAAAATCAAAATAAAATTAAATATATGAAAACTGGTGGTTAACAAAAATGAAAAAGCATTGAAACTCTATTAATTTAAACCAAATGCTTCCTTGAAAAACATGTTGATCTACAACATAACAGAGAGTTTTCTAAGGTTGATGCAGTTAACTAACATTGGCCTGTATATTAGGACTGGCCAAACCTCATGAGATAAGTAGTTCTTAAATAGTATCCAGAGGCTCACTGGAGTATATGGAGAGAAGCACCCCTGAGGTAATCATGTTTTAAATCTTTTGAGGGCATCCACAGCAACTGAACTGAATCCAAAAGCAAAATGGCAGTCAATAGAGTCAAGCTATGTGTAACAAAACATGTCCTAGCTCCCACCAGTAGCTTGTCCATTTTGAACCATTTACAACTATTTGAAATTTTTTAAAAGCAGCTCCAAATATCGAGTATTGCATGGTCTTAAAGTATTTACACAATAACTCTTACAAGATGTGCTTTTGTAGGTGGAGACCTTACCAAAGCTAAAACGCACTCTTCTCATTAGTGCTGCTTGCTTATGTAGCAAGAACAATCTTGCTACATGATCAAAACAATCTTTGACAAAGAATACAAGGCTGTCAAAATATGTTTCTATCTATTCTCACTTTTTAGGTTCAAATAAAAATTAAAGATACAGGCATACATGTTCACATATTGAAGACTTTATAACTTAAATTCTCAGATGACCTCACCCACTGAATTCATGACAACCTTCAATGATGTCAGGATGGATTCCTGCAGAATTTTGTAGGTAAATGGTGAAAAAAAAAGCAAGCTCTAGTTCCTTTGTCTTTCTCAAGAAAGCATGGAATTAAAATATGGTAGTAGTTGTAGCATGATGGTATTCTTAAGGTTACCTTAGAACTGAAAGAAGCTACTGTATTTCAGGAATTTTACATCTGTCACTTTATTTGTGGGCTTTGCAATAAGGTGTTCGTTTATCAAAGAATTTCAGAGGAAACAAAAGCAATATAGAAGCAAGGATTAAGAGTACCAAATGAATTTATTCAAAGTCTTGATGTATTGTTCAAACCAAGCTTTAAAATATACTTGATATGTAAAGCTCAGCTTTACAAATGTTGCAACAAAAAGAAACCATGGATTACAGTTTTTATTGCATGTTTATTGCAGCTCTATTGATGCAAAAATACAGGTACATGAATCGAGCAACTGAGATTTTCAGGCTATGTCAAAATAATGATAAATGTAATACAAATAGAAAAAATGGCTATAAAATAGTCATACTTGTACAAGAATTTGTAATTCTTATCTCATTATCTTTGTCTAATAAAATGTTATATAATTGGCAGTGACTACTTAATATCTTTGACAGAATAATTTTTAGATATAGGTACAACCACTTTCAAATTAATACGTAATGCAGGTCTGATTATCATACTTGTATATGGAGGGGGGGAATCTAAGCTTTGGAGGAATGCAAGTCATTAGAATTTTATATATATCATTACATAGTCAATAGACTATGATCCCCAAGTTATGTCCCCGAGTTTCTTTCTGTTTGCCTTCTGGCATTTGCATTTAATTTTCAGTGGCTTATTTTGAAAGCTAAAAAGAATGTTAAAATATTATTCAGAGACATGCGTTAACAACTTTCGGAGGGTTACATATATGTTTTCAGAATTTATTGTAAAGTATGAATGGAAGTGGCCAATAGATAAAACAGAAAAGTTAAAAACCCTTAACCCTGCCTTAGCCCTTTTTTGTGAGGTTGCTACATTTGGCAATTGTAAGGTATGTGCAAAGAGAGTGAACTGTATCCCAATCTTTTCCATTCTTTAAATCCCACCTTTTTTTCATACACAGCTTAAGGCAGAGAACATACCTACTACTCCTTCTTCCTCCTATTTTCCTCACAACAACCCTGTAATGTGAATTGAGCTGAGACAGAGTGACAGGCCCAAAGTCCCTCAGTAAGTTTCACCCCTTTTCCTTTCTAAAATAAACATTTCTTACTTAAATATGGTAATGTGAAAATAACACTGGCACATCTGCCTAGTGAATACTAAACATCTGCCTAGTGAATACTAGGATTTTCTTTTCTGTCCTGACATTTATATATTAGCTACTACCAGGGCTTTTTTTCTCATAGAATGCTCAGAACGTAGTTCCGGCACCTTTTTTGGATGGAACCTTGTAGGATAGGCAAGGTGGGTTGTATGACATGTGTGAGTTCCGGCACCTTTTTCTTTTACAAAAAAAGCACTGGCTACTACCACTATTACAATAAGGCTTATTCCAGGAGAATAGTATCCTCAACGCTATTTTTATCCTTTAAGAAACCTTGGGATGGCTCACATCTAAATTGCTACTGAATTGTAATCCATGTTGTGGCAGAAAGAAAACAATTATTGATTACATTTGGAGAAATAATATAAAATGTCCAATTTATTTTAATTTTCTTTAAAATCAATTATTTTTTAATATTGGTCCTAGACTGAATGACAGTCAGTGATTTACAGTTGTTTTTATACAGGTAGTCCTCAACTTTCAACAGTTCGTTTAGCGACTGTTCAAAGTTACAATGCCTCTGGAAAAGTGATTTATGACCGTTTTTCACACTTATGATCATGCAGCATCCCCATAGTCATGTGATCAAAATTCAGAAGCTTGGTAACTGACTCATATATATGACAGTTGCAGTGTCCTGGGGTCAAGTGATCCCTTTTGCAAACTTCCGACAAGCAAAATCAATTGGGAAGCCAGATTTTATTTTTATTTTTTTATTTTAATTCCATTTATATCCCGCCCTTCTCTGAAGACTCAGGGCGGCTTACAAGCTTAGCAGTAGCCTTCATTCCATGTATATGCCTGCTTATTAGGGCTTTCATACACCCCCCAAGCGGCATTATTACAAAGTCAGCTTAATTGCCCCCAACAATCTGGGTCCTCATTTTACCTACCTCGGAAGGATGGAAGGCTGAGTCAACCTTGAGCCTGGTGGGACTCGAACCTGCACTAATTGCAGGCAGCTGGTGTTACTTAAGGAGGCATTAGCCCACTGCTCCACCAAGGCTCACCAAGATTCACTTAACAATCATGTTATTAACTTAACCACTGCAGTGATTCACTTAACAACTGTGGCAAGAAAAGTCATAAAATGGGGCAAAACTCACTTAAAAAATGTCTCACATAGCAACAGAAATTTTCGTCTCTATTGTGGTCATAAGTCAAGGACTACCTGTATATCATATATTGGCAAAAAGAATTCCCCAAGAAAAGTGAGTTTGTTAATACTATTTTTTTAAAACAACAACATTCTGAGTTGTACATTTTAACACTGCTAATTCAAACAATGGCATCGCTTTTCCTGATATTAAGCACTACTTCTTGAAAATTAGCATGATTTTAAAAAAAGAAGAAGCAGCAATTTATAAAAGTAAATTTGGGCATACTGTATATAACATAGATTGTGGACAGCCAGTCTGGTGTAGTGGTTAAAGCATCAGGCTAGAAACTGGGAGATCATGGGTTCTAATCCTTCCTTAGGCACAAAGCCAGCTGGATGACTTTGGCTCAGTCACTTTCTCTCAGTCCTAGGAAGGAGGCAAGAGAAAACCATTTCTGAAAAGCCTTGCCAAGAAAACTACAGATAGTCCTCCACTTAGAACAGTTCATTTAGTGACCGTTCAGTTACAATGGCGCTAAAAAAAGTGACTTATGACCATTTTTCACAGTTATGACCTTTGCACCATCCCCATGATCATCTGATCAAAATTCAGATTTTTGGCAACTGGTTCATACTTATGACCATTTCAGTGTCCCAGGGTCATATGATTCCCTTTTGCAACCTTCTGACAAGCAAAGCCAATAGGGAAGCCAGATTCACTTAATAATCATGTTACTAACTTACCAACTGCAGTGATTCACTTAACAACCGTGGCAAGTAAGGTCGTAAAATGGAGCCAAACTCACCTAACTGTCTTGCTTAACAACAGAAATTTTGCGCTCCATTGTGGTCATAAGTCAAGGACTATCTCTACAGGTCTAGTTAGACTCTGAGAACCGAACATGATTGTATGAAACAAAAAAATCAAAAGGACGTATCCAGCCCTGATGAAGTTGTGGCAAGCAGGTTTAAGACAGATGGTTACACCATAACATGACAGCATAGATGCTGACAGTAGCTTTTAATGTTAATGCTCACATCTTCTCCTAGTCCCTACAAGATCATTTAGAGGCCTTCAAGACCATAGCAAACTTGCCAACTGCACCATATTGTTAGGATAGGCACGGTTGAGAGAGGAAGTCATCCTGAAGGAATAATGCGCCTGGGAACATTCTGGATACTCTGAAGTTCACAATTTAGCTCTTCTCTGCTCTCTGTTAAGTCTTAGCAGAGCATGATGAGCATGAGAGTGGAATGTGTTCATCACCCATGCTGCAAAAATTAGAACACCAGTCACATTATTTTTCTAAAGAGTCTGAGGTGGACAGCTGGTATGGCGGTGTGCTCATACAAAAGCAGTTTTAGTGCTTTAGACTTAGTGGCTCTGTTTTTCTGCATTTGTTGAGAATTGTGGGTCAGGATATGTGAAGTGGAAAGTACCTGGGAGGAAAAGGCAATCTGATGCTAAGATAGTGTTTCTCAATTCTAAATACAGCCCCTAACTGGTTGTGGGACTCTGGAAGTTGAAATCCATACATCTTCAAGTTACTAAGGATGATAAGCACTGTGATAAGGAAGAGATTAAATCCCAGAACAGTCAGGAGAAGAGGAAAAGTGCTTGGAGAAGTGGACTTTTAAGTGCTCATTAATGTAAAATCTGTAATTTCTCATTTAAAAAGCATTTTTTCAGAAGCAAAGAGATGAACAGTAAGATATGGTTTGCTTTATAATCTTCTAACAATAAAAGCTTTAAAATTGCATGCCAATATTAAGAGCTAAAAGGAGTGTCTCTATGGTTGCCATCAGGTAGAATAAATGTTTGAAAATGGAACTGTTCAGATGGTTTAGACCTAATTAGCAGTGACTTCCTTAACCTTTCTTCCCACTATATTGGGAAATGGTTGGCTTCATTGGATGGAGAATGGAATCAGAGAAAAATCCCAGTTGGCTATTACGTGATGACTAAATAGACAGAAAATGTAGAATTTGAGCATGGATTTCATTGTCTCTCTTTCAGCAAGACAGCTGAAAAGGAGAAATATAATCAGGGGATATTGACAGGGGATTTGATACTTAGTTTCTTCCAAAGTACTTCTTTCCCACCCCCAAACCCTCACATTTTATTATAAACATTTTATTATACACATTTTATTATAACCATTATAACATAGTCTTTCTATCATTCTTTTATCAGAAGAGAAGTGTAATTCTAGCAGAAATACGTAGGACTGCCTGAAAAAATACTGGTTAACCTTGTGAAAAAAACAAAGTCAGAGTTCTATAAATTCAAACAATTTACAATCCATGTTAATAAAGTTTGAGTTAGTTATATTTAGCTCATTTTTCTGAAAAAAAATATGATAAACATAATATAATAAATGTCCATGCCTAAGGCACTATGTTGCCAGAAGAAGAATTTGCTTCACACCAACCATGGCTGTCAATCTTGATCCGATATATATATATATATATATATATATATATATATATATATATATATGTATATGTATATGTATATGTATATGTATATGTATATGTATATGTATATGTATATGTATATGTATATGTATATGTGTATATATATGTATATATATATATATATATATATATATATATATATATATATATATATATATATATATATATATATATATATATATATATATATATATATATATATATATATATATGGATCTTTGGTTATTCGGGTTTTTCCCCGCGTAGAACTAAAGTTGTAGGCGCAACGTTTCGACGGAATCCCATCCGTCATCATCAGGCTGGTGGCTTTAGCTTCCTTCTTCTGGGAGAAGCATGTGGCTTCTCCACCAAGGCTCTATTTCATCTGTCCAATGCAGAATTCTAGTCTAAACACAAGAATATGGGAAATCACATAATACAGTATGTGCTAGATGATATAGCTAATATTTCCTTATTAAAAACAGTCACAACAATATCTTGAAAAATATAGCCTTGAAGATTAACTTAAAATATTCCTAAGATTGTGTTAACTTCAGCAGGTTGCAAATATATCTTCCCAGGTCAATGTGAATGGCCATTATACAGACATTCTTGGATGATCAATTTCATTCAAATTTTAGGCTGAAATAATCCTGATTGTCTTTCTAAATATTCTAAACTGAGTATTCTGAATAGAGAATACTGTTTTTATTTTTCATAGTGCCTGGTAATATAACTTTTAAAGATATACCTCCAATTTGAAACTATTAAGTTTTCACTGAAAAGACAGACACTGGAAATATAAAAGGCATCCTTTTAAAATTTACCACTTTGTGAATTTTTTTTTCATGCAACAAATGTTTTTAGCTCACCTGCCTAAAGTAAGCATTTTACTGTTCATATCAGATCAACTGGTGCCTTTCTTTTTCTAATTGAATCCATTAGCACAGCACCTGCACGTTTTATAAACATGTTCATGTTAATCAAACAAAAATGTTTAAATACTATATACAAAGGTTATGTATATATAGAATGGCAAATCAATCCAAGATCCATCATTTGTGTACACATCCTGGTGATAACTCTTACAAAGAAGAGCATATCATGCTGAAGCATAGTTACAGAAAAGGATGTATAAATACTTTTACTTTACAGAGAATTCAATAGTTATATATTCCATTTTGGTCTATAAATTATTAATATTAATGTTTTGAGTATAATTTGAACATTCTTTGTTTCTTTCTTAGTGTTTGAACATTTTTTCTGATACCCATCTGAAATGTACTTCCTTGTAATTTAATCTCATTATTTCTCATCTTCTGGAACATCTCTGTACAGTTCTGCCTCACCTTCTACATGACAGCTGTTCAATATAGGTTTCATATCACCCTATAGTCTTGCTTTTCCAGACTAAATTTATCAGTGTATTTAACTGTTCATTTTATTTTTTCCTTTAAAAATGTCATGTTGAGGATAAGACATGTCCATATAGTTTTGACTTCTCCAGACTAAATATATCAGTGCATTTAACTATTCCTTTTAATTCCTTTCCCCTTAAATGGACATGTTGAGGACAACTTCCCATAGTCTTGTCTTCTCCAAACTAAATATATCACTGCATTTTAACCATTCCTTTTATTATTGTTTTTTAAAAGCTCTTATTACCTTGGTTCCTCTTCTTTGGACATATTCCAGTTTGTGAAGTTATTTAGAAGTATTTTCAAGAGAACATGGCCTAGAACAGAATCTAGTGAAATGCCAATCAACTCTTCCCTCTAGCTTGATTAGATTCAGCCAACTCTATATTCCTCTAACTATAATATAATGCAGGCCACATTTAGTCTTCATCTTTATTTGAATATTCTAGGAAACTTACAAGATGCTTTCTTCAAGTCGAGTTATTCCATGTTCACTTCATTCTTGTGGTCAATTAATCTGGTCATGTATCTCCCCCCCCCAAAAAAATAAGGCATGTTTGGCATGTTTTATTCTAATAGGACCACAATGGATTCTGATAAGCAATACATTTTTCTATATTTTCATAAACAATCTGTTCAATATTTAAATAGGCATCATCAACATGTTCTCTTGGCAATGATCAAATAATTAAAAAACCCAATAAAATACAAAATAATAAAAATATAAAAAATACAAAGCACCATATCTGGCTTGCAAAAATCTAGAGAGCCACTTGATGCAGCGAAGAGATAGAGAAAGCATTTACTTTTGGCTGCTTCTAATCATTCATTCAGATTTTTTTTTCAGTCAAGATATGGCATACCTAAGAAAAACAGTATAACAAATATTTTAAAAATGTTTTCTATCAGTAGGGAAATAAGAGCAGCTAGTAGCTCCTACTTCTAAACTTTTTTAATGAGTGTTTTAAAGAACAGTAAATAAGAAGCCACTAAAACAAATATCAGAGAGGCCAGGTTAAGTTCATGGGAGGTTGATATATACCTACAGTAGACTCTTTGGTAGATATTCATTTTTATTATTCCCAGAGTATCTCTTCTACTTGAGATCCAATTTTATAGTCCTGAAACTAAAAAGACTATTGAGTGAGGACAAAAAAAACCTGCAGGATCCTGTCTTCTAGAGAAAATTTAAAAACTTATCATTCCACTATCTCTGTCGTGTGGAGATCCTTTTCTCCTTTTTAAGAAAATTATTTATTTATTTATTTATTTAGAAAATTTATATTGCCACCTACTCTCACATGACAACTCAAGGCGACTTACATGGATATAAAACACCATATAAAAAGAATAAAGAATAACAAGAAGAAAAATAATAAAATAATAACCCCCCATCCACCCAGTGACAACATTCAAACTAGCCAATTAATGGGCTCCATCCCGCACTGGGTTCCCCAGGGCCACTGGCAAAACCAGGTCTTCAGCGCCTTCTGAAAGAGTGTTAGAGTGGGGTCAGTCTAATCTCTGGGGGAATGAGGAAGCCACCACAGAGAAGGTCCAGAGAGAGGAAGCCACCACAGAGAAGGTCCTTCTTCTGGGTCCTGCCAGATGTATCTCCTTAGGGGACGGGACCTGCAACATTGCCTCCCTGCTCTAGTGAGTTGGGTAGATGTGACCAGCAAGAGATGGTCCCTCAGATAACCTGAAGTATCACCACAAGATATTAATTTCATTATTTGCCTGTAATTGATTTAAAAGGTTGGGAATATGAAGAATTGTTCCCAGCAGATTTAACTAGCCTGAATGTGGTAAAGAATGCTTGATTTTGACAAAGTCATTCTCTCATGCAAACTTTATTTCATCCCATATGGACAACTTACTCTTGCATGGAAAAGGATGGGAAGGTAGTAAATTGCAATAAACATACTATGGCAATCCCACAATCTACCTAGAGAGACATTTGCATAGCAATGAATATACATAAGATTGATTGGATGTCACTTAATTGTACTTTTATGTGCAATAAAACAGCATTACACTTGAGAGCTATAACAACTTCCTGTCATTAGAAACAGGAAAATCTGATGAAGCTTATGGTTAGTTTTGTAACAACACCACTTAACAATTTATATTTGAGTGAGCTTATGAGCTTCCCCAAATAGCTCATAAAAATAAGCAAACAAGGAGCTCTTCCAGGGAATCATGACTGAAGCAAAGGGGGGGTGTTGGTTTTTCTTTTGCTATTCTGCAGCTCTTAGATTCTTTACTTTCCATGTGACCTAAGCTAGTGATCATCCATTTACATACTTGTGATTATTTGATATGTCAAGGTTGGTTAAGCTCAGAAACAAATTACAACTAGGATCCAGCCCGGGTAAGATAGTGTTCCAAACACGGAAAATAAATTAATGGTCAGATTTGGAGCAGGTGCTCAAGGGGAAAATCTGGTGTGACAAGGATGTATTGACAGAGAAATGCATAATACACAAACACCATACTACTCCCTTTTGAATAAACAGAGGCAAATGGATGTGATTGTGAATGTGTTGTAGAAACAATAGCAGTCATCCTGTATTTTGCAGTCTCTCATCATTATCAGTATGCTTAGAAAAACTGGAATAGGTTACTGGTTGCTAATTTGGAGTAGACATAGGATACCTTAAGTAAGTATGGTCATAACTGATGCATCAGTCAATGCTGAGAGTAGGCTTCCCTGGTTTAGCCACAACTCCAGGAGACCCCTCCCCTCCACAAAACAACTTTTTCAAGAGGAAGCATGACCCTATCCAGTGCAACATCCCAGAGCAGATATTACAAGATTACCCTGATGTCTATTGCTAACAAGCAATATTTGATAACATGAAATATGAATTTGTTTTACCCCATCCAGATCCTTGCAGCTTCCAGACAGAGATTCAAATTCAGGACACATCTAGCTTGGCTACTTACAGTAATATATAATTGGGTAAGCTATCATATTATGACAAAGGAAAGATGTTAATGTCTTCCATTATCATGTCATGTGCTCTAAAGGAAGGACCAGTTCAAGCGTATGACCAGTTCTGTGAGTCAGGGCTGCAATTCACTATGTAAAGCTGATCCTCACCATGGAGACCATATACTCACGAAAAATTACATCCTAGTCTTGGGATGCAGCTGGTGTAGAACCAGAAACCCAGTTAGTCAAATAAGGATAAGATATATCCTCATAATCATCCAGCCACATCTCATAATACATACCAAGTTTGTAGATTCTTCCACTAACATGTTCTGAATCGATACGGTATTATTCTGCATTTATCAAAGGCACCTAATGATACAAATGATACATTGTATACTGTTTACATTTTTATTCATTGCATATATGTTATCCACAGTATATTTTTGATCTATTCTATAAATATATCTTTCTTTTATTAATTATATATTAATTACTAAATAATAATAATTATTAACTAAGCAATTATAAAAGAGGAGCAAAAGGAAAAACAAAAGATGAAAGTGGAAGAAGACAGGCTATACTATTAATTGGTACCACCATGAACTGACGAAAAAGAAATTGCCTGGAGGAAACATCTATGTATCATGGCTGCATGACAAGTACAAATAAACGTGGGGGAAAAACCCTGAAAACTTCAGAGAAGAAAAAAAATGTGCAAGGCTGGAACAGTGCGCAAACATTTATGATGAGAACCAGCACAGATATTATGGTCCACTGAGTATAAAAGTTGGAAGCAGAACACTGGAAAGCTGTGATTCATCTAAGACAGACATGTCAAACACAAGGCCCGGGGGCCAGATGCGGTTTCATGTGGCCCGCGAAGCCATCCTGGAAACAGTGAGGGAATGGCCCCCACTGCCTTGGCCCTGGCCCAGAGACTCTCCTTCTGCCAGAGACCCTCAGATCTGTCCCACTCCTTCCCAGGCCCCCATAGGCACCCTTGATGGGAACGATGTAGAGCTGGCCATGCCCACCCAGTAGGCCATACACACTCTAGCCACGCCCACCCAGTAGGCCACACCCACCCTGGCCACACCCACCCGGCCCCCGGAGGGCAACCGCAATGCTGATGCGGCCCTCAATGAAATTGAGTTTGACACCCCTGATCTAAGAGCTGTTTGAAATCCCGCAATGTCCTTTTTTCTTATCTGGTCAGTACATGAAAAATATTTTCTCTGTCTCTTTTCTCCCTTTCGCGGGGTATATAGTTTGTGTGTGGCGGGTGGGGGAAGTTTGTACAGTGGAATACATTCCCTAAGGACAGAACAGAATTGTCCTTTTCCATTCGTCTTACTCTATTTTCCCTCATCTAATTACCAGTCCCTCATCATCTTCAACAAAACCCTCTCAAAACAACCTCTATGCGGGTGTGAGCTCTACCATATTCGCCTACACTAAACTCTGACTTTCAGTCTCTAATTCTCTAGCACTTTCTTCAGCTCTTCCTTCCATTCTAATATTTACCTTTCTCTCACTAATAATCTAACCACCCAAAGTAAATACTTACTCTGCTATTCAGCAACTTAATCCCTGACCTAAACTAAGCTATAACTAAGTCTAAGTGCCATCTTTAAAAATAGTATGAACAAATAGATATTTCTTTATATATTTTTGGCTTGCTGTATTCTGAACATTCTGTTCAAATCAAATGATATTTTTTTCTCTTACTTATTTTTAGCTTGCTCCAAATCATATCTGATCCATTTTAATACTTTGTAAATTAGCATTTCCATTTTTCTGAGTCTCTTTTGCAGCTTTTAAGTTTTACTATCAGTCATAGTTTGATCTTTATATTATAGGGCTGCTAAAAATCCATTAGATGAATAACTTTCTAATTTCTCATGTGAAATTTGGTGGGTTTTTTGTTTCAAATGCAGGACATTTTGAATACTAACAGAACTGTGCACTAGCTTATAACAGGTATGCCTGCCTGCTTTTTTTTAAAGCAGCTGTTTCTTTTACTTTCTGTTCTTTTTATCTGCACCATTATGCAAGAATGTCAATATTTGCTCCTTCTCCCTACTTTCACCCAGTCTTTTACCCTTTCTCTAGTAACTTACTATTTTATAGTCCATTCTGTTGATTAATTTAATTGGTATACACATACAGTATACAGACATAAGCACACATATGTGCATGTGTCCATGTGTGAATGTGTAATATCAATTATTAGTATAAGCTAATATTAGTAAAGTATTAATATTAGCTAATGTTAGTAAATAATTAGCATTAGTCTTTGCATTTGTACTTGCATGCCTCCAATGCAGACAAATTTTTAAGTATGAAAAGTCTGGAAAAAGTGAAATCTTAATGAGAACTAATTGCTATTTTATTTATTCCATATGTAAAAAAGAAAATGTTTTTTATTCAGTGGTAAATATTCTGCCAATGATCCAAGATTTAGTCCCAAGCAGCCATATATAAGAGGAGGGGAAAGTCTTGTCTTAAACCACAAAGAATCATTGGCAATCAGAATTATGTTAGGTTAGAATAATCAATTATATTATGTTCTATAAGCTGCCTAAAATAGCCCCATGATTATAGGCAGTAAATAAATTTAACAAACAATAATAAGAAAAGACAGATCTTTTGTTCTAAATCACAACTGGTTTGTTGTTAAAAAAAATGAGATAAGGAAACCTTGTGTGTTCAACCTTAAGCTCCTGAGCAAAATAAGAATATAAATCTAACAAATAGAAGAATACTGTACTTTAATTTGTTTCTAGGCCTAATTAATCAGTAACACTAATATTAATTACCATCATGAATCAGAATTAATCAGGAAAATACCTAGTAAGGTATTTGTAAAGACCATTTTTCCACTTGAAACTTCTGTTATATCTACTGTACATGATTCAAAAAGTGAAAGCTATAGTTGACTATATCATGCAAAGTATTCTTTTTCCAATCTCTAAACTATGTAATGTTTCCCATTTCTGTTTTAAGTCTCCTGGTGTATGTAAACAAAGCATCTTTCAGGAAAAAAACTACCCAGATGGATCAACAAATAAACAAGGAACAAACAATTGTTAATTGTTTACAAAACAATTTCTTTCTCAGCAAAAGTTCCTTAAAAAGGGATTCTGTGATATGTGCTTTTATTTGAGGTTAAATTACTAAAATGCTTCATGCACATTTTTCTTGATAATTCTACTTCTGTGGATTTAAACACAATTTTCATGAATTCAAGAGAAGGAAACAATTTACTTTCAGGATAAGCAAGAAACAACACCTAAGACTTCTGATAAATTGTATTGTAGTTTGATGCACTAAGAAGTATTTTGATTCTATTCTTTTTTCACTTTTTTCAAAAAATATAAGAATAGATCTTATGGTACAGATCTTATTTCTGTATGCTGCTATTTAGACTATCCATTAAAAGCAATTAGTTCATCAAAAAGAACAGTAAGTGACCTTTCCATGACTCTCTAACAAAGTTGAAGCTCTATTATACTGGAAGGTTTATAGAAAGCTAGTTCATCATAAAAATGGGTTAGCTTGTCAAGGATTCAATCAAAACAAGGTCTTAGCACTTTATTCATTGGCCAAATATCTCTCCCATAAATGACCCTCCCAGGAAGAGATTATTCAGTGGGGGCAGAGCTCAACCACCCTACTTTCTGAACCATCTGAAAAGAACAACAGATAACAATACAGAAAGCAGGATTCGGTTCGTCATGGATGACCAGGAGCTGTATCCTAGAGAATTTCTTCAGAAGGTAAGATAACACATTGCTTTCTGTAATTTAGTGGGCTATTCTTAATTTGTTTACAGGAAAACATATTTTTTGCCACAGAAAAATCTTTATATTTTAGACATACATTTAAATTTTTTCTTCAGAAAATCAGTAAACCTGAACATATGTAATCACTTTTGTTAATGGTTTTAATTCCTAAATTTAATGTTTTCTTCAACATCATTTCGCCTTGTTTGTGCCTTTGTTTTCCTTGTTGTTTTCTTTCATCCATGTGAATATATATTAACCTCATTTAGCATTTTCTTACAACCTTGTCATGTTTTTATCTCTTTTTGTTTTAAAGTCCCAGTTATATTTGGTCTGTCAATTCACTTAGTATTCTTTGGAACTAATTACCTTCTGCTCAATTTATAATTAACTTTCTACATCGTTTTGAAAATCTTCCATTTTCTTCTTGAAGAAATGCTATATATTCGGCTGGAAAAAAAATATAAATAGAACTTTGGAACCATTGCAAATAAATAAGTACTTTCAAGGTATTACTGATAGAGAACTTCTCAAATAAATTTCTCTAGACATATCAGAGAACAATTATTGGAACACAATAAAAAGAAATTATGACTAATCAAATATCAGAATATTATAATGTACAAACAGGCCACATATGCTTTCTATTACATAGTAATTACTCCTATTAGTCTTCCATTAAGGTGTCATATTTTTAGCCTAATTAAGTATGTTATTATGCCTGTAATCCTATACTGTATGTAGTTTACCTGGAAGTAATTCCCACTAATTCAATGGGATTTAGTTTTAAGTAAATATGCTTTAGATTGCACTGTCAGAATCTTAATTTTTGAAAGGATTCTTCTTTTTCAATATATTGCATTTATTAAACAGTCATATTTTTATGAAATGTTTGCTCTGTTATCTTCAATGAATCTAATTTAGCCTAATGGGGTCATTGTTTTACCACTATCAAGCTCATTTTGCAAGAACACAATATAAAAGCATTTTCAGTCCACTCTGGGGAAACTACTCTACTTTTTAATCTGCTTATTACATTTATTATCTTATATAAATACATTAAAAATATATGTGACGTTTGGTCATTAAGCTTCAGATTCTCCTTGGTACTCCTTAAGAACAATTCATTTCAAAATGTCCTTCCAAAATTTCTCAGAGTGCTTTAAGGTTGCAGCCTCACAAAGCTTTAAAAAACTGCAGTCTAAAAGAACCTAGTCAAGACTCTACAAATATACTAATGTTTCTTATTTAGGGAAACTGGGATCTTACGGTTCCAGACGGTGTTCAATTGAACTAAATCACAAAATAATTAGAAGTAACACATGCAGATATGCATAAACACACACATATAATAGCAAAAGTTATTATTTGTAACTACAATTACAATTTTAACAAATAATACATGTATTAAACAGATGGTGAATCTTAAATCATAATTTTCATTAAAAATTCTTCAACCCTGTAGACTCTTGCTTTAGAAATTTTGTCTCTATGAATGCCTTCATTTCAGTCTTAACTTTGTCCACATAGGTCCACATAGCCTTCTCACCAGCTTTTTCAGAAGTGACTTGTCGTTTCATTCCTAGGGCTAAGAGAGAGTAGATGGCCCAAAGTCACCCAAGCTGACTTTTTGCCTAAGGCAGGGTAAAAGGAACCCATATTCTTCCAGTTTCTAGCTCAGGGCCTTTAACCACTAGACCAAACTGGCTTTCTATTTTGGAGTAAGCACCAGTAGATTCAGTGAGATAGACCTCTGAGCAGAGATAAGTAGGACTGGGCACTGGGCTAGAAAGTAGGAGTCCATGAATTCAAGTCCTGCCTTAGCCGTGAAAGCCAGCTGAGTAACTTTGGGCCAGTCACTCTCACTCAGCCTAACTCACCTCACAGGGTTGTTGTGGTGGGGAAAATAAGAGGAGGAAGGTGTATTGGGTATTAGTGTTAGGCAGCGCAAAGAAACAACAGCCCACGACTTAATAGCCAGCCATCAAAACCCCAATCAATCAATTAAAAAAGCCTCACACAACCAGGCACAACATAAATACTGCACATCCTGGTAGAAAGAAGTTCCCGCAAGGATGGTTTCCAGCAGGAGTCTGAAAATCTTTGGTCCCAGTGACCGATCCACCCTGGATCCTGCAATATTAGGCATGTTCGCCACCTTGAGCTATTTGTAAAAAGAACAAAAGTGGGATACCAACAAACAAATCATGTAAACGAAAGATATATATGAAATGTGAACATATACACATATATTCATGCTATCTCAAACTCAACGTGGAAAGACTGAGACTATTGTGTGCCATCCTAATTGTTCCACCCATTTCTCATTCTGTCCCATCTGTTTTGGTTTTCAGATCTGCCAGCTGTGAGACTCCTCAGTGAGGGAAAAAAATGGAAGAGTCCAACCTTATTTTCTTCATGGCCCCACAGACGCCCGCCGCTTAGGGAAGAATCCAACTTTCTCCCACGCGCCGTCCGTTCTTTTCGGCGTCCCTGCCTCCCTTCCCCACCGTGGGCGTGTCGCGCCAAGCGAGCAGTCGGAGGGAAGGGGTTCACTTCGGGAGACGAACTTAGGGTGTTTCCACAACTTCCTTCTTTCACGTCCCGGTTCTCAGGTTGCCTCCTGAAGTCCCGGCCAGCCACGAGCACGGTAGCCATGAAGCGCTCGATCCTGAAGTGGTTTCAGAGCCGCGACCAGAAGCAGCAGCCCCCTGCTGCCTACGAAGGGGTGGTGTGCGAAGCCGACGCTTGTTCGGTGGCCTCGCAGGATGTCTTTAAGGTAAGGTGCCTGCGGGCAACACCCACTACACAGCTGCCTCTGGGAACCGGTGGGAAACGAGAGACGGGCGATCCTGAGTAGCTTGTTCGGACCAAGACAAAGAGAGCGCTAGGGGCAGGGATGCCGACCGCTCCGGGGAATGGGAAGAAACAGGAGCATCACCTCTGCAAAAGAGGTGAAAAAGACAGCAAGCGAGAGAGAGCCCGTCCCGCGCTGGACTCTTGACCGATTCTTAGGATGATGGAGAAAATTGAAGGGTCGTTTAGCTGTGTACTGTTTCGTCCTGATTCTCCCCGTCCGCTCACTATTTTAGAACCGGCTTCTTCCGTTGTCTTCAGATTTATTTATTTTTTTAATGTTCATAGTTTGGTGGAGAATTGGGGACTGATACCCAACCCATCTGGAAAGCTCTAGTTGGACCATCTGGTCCTTATTCAGGTAGAAGAAGACTGTTGTATTTTGTCACCTAAATGGGCCCAGGTACTTTGATTCTGTGTTAGATACGGGAAAACAGACCTCAGGCTTCCAAGATCAGTTTTCTGTTTGGGAGGCCAGTGTGGAGATCTTCCTCCATCTAAAGCCAAAAGTAATGGCTTAGGATAGGGAGTAAACCTCACTGAGCTGCAAAATCTACAAATGATTTGTTACAGATAATACTGCATCTATTGAATTAATTCCACACAACATTTTGAAACTGGCAAGAAGTGCCGGAAGATGACTCAGTGATTGCATGTGTTCTACATTAGTGAAACACTGAGGCTGGAAATTAAACAATTAGCAGATATGTATTTTCTTGCCATTTTTACTAAGGTTTAAATCAAGGGATTAGAAAACTAGTGCAATTCACTGAAAAATCTTTCAATGCTTGTTTTAAATTAAAACCAGTTCTTGGCTGAAATCTTCCAATTTGTATTCAAATCTAATTGTAATCTTCCATTGGGCTTCCAGTGTTCTTAGCTAAACCCTTTTCATTGTTGAGTTACATAGGACAAGCTGAGTGTACTTAATTTTTGTCCCAGGTCTTCTGCAGAATACTATTAATATTAAATATTAATAGTCAATTAAATAATTAATATTCAATAATAAATTACTTGTTAAAATATTCTAGAGAATTCTGATAAGCATCCTAAGTGTTCATTCCAACTTTATGGATAAGTAGATGTGTCTGTATTTATGTTGAGTTTTCAACTACATGTATAGCATTGTTAGGAGAGTGGATTATAATTTGAATTATACGTTCTGACCAGAAAAGCTAAAGTGCTGAAAGATTTGTTTTCAAAATGTAATCTAAAATGAACTTCACTTACATATTTTTGCCATTTATACCGGTAACAGTTGGAATTTTTGCTTTCTTAATATAATACACTGTAATGTTCTAATACCTCATGCTAAAATATAGCCTTTTCTGTAATCTAATTGTTGTATTACTAGTATTTCTTTAAATATGCTTCAGTGTAGAAATTTAATACTTTCTGGGGGAGGTCTACCTAGGTGGGGTAGGCCTCATTCAGCAGAACTATTTTCATGTTTCCAGGACCCTTTTAGACCTAAATAAAATAAATTGTACTAATTAGATTAAAGGTCATCTTAAATAACTGCAGCTCTGCTATTAGTATAGTAGATGAAACTTTGTAGTGATAAATGAATAGTTAAGTAATAATTCACTGCCAACATCTTATATAATAAAGAGCTGCTAAAAAGCATTGATATAATTTGGAATTTCTGTGGAACCAGACTAAAATTGCTTAAACCTCAATTAGGTGATCTCTGATGGGAGTACTTGCAGACTTCGAAGTTTCATTAAGAAGAATCGTGAAGGACTTAAGAAAGTGGATCAGCTGAATGCTACACCATTGCACCATGCTGCAGGAAAAGGTCAACTTGAGTTAATGCAAATGATCATGGATGATTCCTCATTTGAAGGTACCAAAATGCAGTTGTGGTTAAGGCTGGATGCAAATTCAGTAACTCAGGAGGACAGTGAAGAATAAATTTGTTATGTATCATGTAGAGTGCTATGACCTAATAAAACATGATAATCATTAACAACATACTGTTGGGTTACATCATTCTGCTGCATTCAAAAAATGGCTATTTATACATGTATCTATTTATACATGTATACATGTATCTACTTGTAGTTGGTTCACATGGGGTGGTAGGATGGAGGGTTTGTTGTCACTGTGTGTTGGGGGGAGAGAGCATGGGGGAGGCTCAGCTAATCTCAATGTACACATGTTGTACTTTGACAATAAAGGTTTATTATTATTATCTCTCTATGTGCACCTGCAAACTCATATTTATTTGAAACGTTTTGTGATTAAAGAAACTAATTATAAGGAAATTGCTTCATCTAAACACAGACAGGTAGTTTATGTTTTCTCCAAGCATATTTCCCTTGCAGATGTTCTAAACCAGGGGTGTCAAACTTGTAATGTCACGTGACGCGTCGTGACATATCATGACTTTTTTGCCCTTGCTGGCAATGGGGTGGGTGCAGATTCGCTATGATGCATCCGGCCCATGGGCCAGCAGTTTGACCCGTTCTAAATTTATCGGAAACATAGGCAAGGGAAGAGCGGTTGGTGCATACCTGTCTATGTTCAGATGAAGCAACTTTCTTCTAATTAGTTTACTTAATCACAAAACTTTTCAAATAAATATGAGTTTGTATGTGCATATAGATGGTTACTACTAAAATGGGAAACAGTGATTTGTATCAATCATAGTTTGATCCATGTAAAACATCCCAGCTGGGAAGAACAGATGCTTAGAAAAGGAAAGGGAAAACCATACAAGTTATCTCAATTTTCTGAAAAGTTCCCATCTGACAGCATCTGGAAATCAACAAGTCCAAACAGTGCAATCTGTTGAGTAATCATCATGCTTTGTATATGTTATCGCTACAGATGGTGCATTAAGATACTTTTAGCCATTGCTTTTGCTACTGCTCCAAATTTAAGGAACTGGGTAAATTGTTTCTATAATCAAAGCCATGTATTTAGTGGAAGTCCAGTTGTTAGTATATTGTGGAGGTCTTTCATTTTAAATGTTTGCATATTTTGCAGCACTCAGGAAATAGCTTTTTAAATTCTGATTATCTAACTGATATTAGAGGCTGACTGTTAGAGGGGGATTGTAGGAGACAGATAACATTTCCTTAACAGAATGGAGGAGTGTATGGAATTTAAACTTTGTGATACATGCAGTTTTGCAAAAGAAGCAAACAAGAAAAAAAAGTTGACATCTGGCTGAAGCACCTCACAGAGTATTGCTCCTGGTGTTTGATGTGACATAGCAATAGCTTTTGGATGGAAAATTAGAATATATTCACAAATACATATACAGGTAGTTCTTGACTTACAACTATTTGTTTAGAAACCATTCAAAGTTACAATGATGCTAAAAGTGATTTATGACTGGTCATCACACATATGACTGTTACAGCATCCCTGTAATTATGTGATCACAATTTGTGCACTTGGTAATGGCACTTATTTGTAACAGTTGCAGTGTCCTGGGATCATGTGTGATCACCATTTGCGACCTTCCCAGCCAGCTCCTGACAAGCAAAGTCAATGGGAAAATTTGGATTCACTTAATGACAGTGTGATTTGTTTAATGGCCATGGCAAAAAAGATTGTAAAAACAGGCATGGTTACATGATGATTCACATAACCACCGCATCACTTAGTGATGGAAGTTCTGGTCCCACTTGAGGTCGTAGATTGAGAATTACTCTATTTACAACTCAAATTCATGTAGAATGAAATGCATCTACTGGTCTTTTGAGAGCATATTACAAACATGCACATACAGTTGATGGTTTAAATGCGGAATCTTGAGAATACATACAGAATAAGGTTTCTGCTCTAAAGCTAGTCTAAAGAAAAGAAGAAATAGGGGAGACATGATAGCCGTGTTCCAGTATCTGGAACAAGGCAGAGGGGACCAGTTTGTTCACCAAAGCACCAGAGGGAAGGACGAGAAACAATGGTTGGAAACTGATCAAAGAGAGAAGCAACCTGGAATTAAAGAGAAACTTCCAGACAGTGAAGACAATCAACCAGTGGAACAGCTTACCCCCAGAAATTGTGGGTGCTCCATCACTGAGATTTTTAAGAAGAGACTAGACTTTCACCTATCTGAGATGGTATAGGTCAGGGGTCAGCAACCTATAGCAACCAGGGGTCAGTGAAAGAGCCACTCGGAACCGGTTCCCTCACAAAAGGGAAAACTGGGAGCCGCAAAAAATGTGTGCACATGCGCATACATGCGTGCATGCACAGAACAGGGTTTGACTGAAGAGTGGAGCCAAGGCGAGCTATGCACCTACCCTGCATATTTGAATTGATTGGTTGAACTTTTTTAGTCCCACTTTTTTTTTTTTTGGACCCTCACATGGCAGAGGACTGGGAGCCGCAGGAGACGGCTGAAAGAGCTGCATGCGGCTCCGGAGCCGCGGGTTGCAGACCTGTTGTATAGGTTCTCCTGCTTGAACAGGGGGCTGGACTAGAAGACCTCCATGGTTCCTTCCAGCTCTATTCTATTCTATTCTATTCTATTCTATTCTATTCTATTCTATTCTATTCTATTCTATTCTATTCTATTCTATTCTATTCTATTCTATTCTATTCTATTCTATTCTATTCTATTCATTAAATTTATATTTCCATTTCCATTTCATTACATTAGTTTTACATGAAATATAATACCATTTTATGTGAAATAAAAGTGTGAAGTGACATTTACTTGATTTTCCTATCTTTGGCATAGCTCTAAATGTAACAGACTCGTCTGGAAATACACCACTGCACTGGGCTACAAAAAAACAACAGACTGGAAGTGTTAAATTACTTCTCAGCAGAGGAGCCAACCCAAACATCCTTAATTCCAATATGATTTCTCCACTTCACTGGGCTGTGCTGTATCTTTTGAACGATTTAGTTAAGGTAAAGCTACATTTCCAAATTTATATGCATACAAGTTAGTGAAGTTAAGAAATAAGATCATGTCATGGATATTTATAGGAGTTATTGTGAATAAATGGGGTTTGATATGCTGCATCTTGATTTTTGGACAAGCTGAACTATACCACAGATGAGAAATGCTGCATCTTATAATCTCTACTACTAAGTGTAGAAGCTAAGTTAATCTTTCAAATTCTGATATTGTTCTTAAGTTTTTAAAACAAAACCAGATAACAGAAATTGCTTCATTAGCAATTTAGTTTTATTAGCTGACGGCAAAATACAGAGGAAAGTTTAAAAATAGTTTTAAAATTTTGGCTTTCAGGATAAGGTTTCTTCTCTTTTGATACTTTGGGTCCAGTTGATTCCTGATGAGTACCTGTTTTTTCTTGGCAGTGGTTTGCCTCCTTTCTAGGGCTGCGAGAGAGTAATTGGCCCAAGGTAACCCAAGCCAGTTTCATGCCTAAAGTGGGACTATAACTCACTGCCTCCTGGTTTCTAGTCTGATGCCTTAACCACTACACCAAACAAGCTCTATCAGGAAGTTATATTGAAGATAGTGAGTGTTCTGATATAATGAAGCTAAAATGATGGAGAGTACAGAGCAGGGATCCCCAGCCCCTTGGATATGGACTGGTACCAGCCTTTGGGAACTGGGAAGAAGAAGCAGCGGGCAAGTGTGCAAAGCTTCATTTGTGCATGCACAAGATCTAGGATGCACAAAACTATTCCCTCCCCCTGCTGCTGCTGCTGCCTGTCCGTGGAACCAGAAAGGTTGGGAACCAGTGGTGTAGGACTCAGCCTGGAAACAGAGAAAGACTATATCTTCATTCTGCCTTAGGCACAAATTGTCTAGTTATGAAACCACTACCAAAAGTGTTATAAGAAAAATTGCAGAGAGAGTCTTATTTGCAGTTATTAATCTATATATAGTCTACAACTTACAACTATAATTGTTCCAAACTGAGAAGAATTTAGTTACCGCATATACTTGAGTATAAGCCGAATTTTTCAGCCCACTTTTTGGGCTGAAAAATTCCACTTCGGCTTATACTCCAGTCAACAAAAAAACTTACCGAGGACTTGTGCGCGGCCGAGGCTTTGGTGCTTCCGGGATCGCGGGCACCTCTCCCAAGCCACCGCCGTCCGAGACCTGCCGAAGTTTGGGGAGGTTTGGGGAGGTGCGCGCGCACCTCCCCAAACCTCCCCAAACGTCGGCAGGTCTCCGGACCTCCGCGCCTTGCCTGCCTGCTTCTTTCCGCAGCGGAAAGAAGCAGGCAGGCAGGGCGCGGAGGAACGGAGACCTGCTGACGTTTGGGGAGGTTTGGGCGCCTCCCCAAACCTCGGCAGGTCTCCGTTCCTCCGCGCAGACCTGCCGACGTTTGGGGAGGTTTGGGCGCCTCCCCAAACCTCCCCAAACCTCGGCAGGTCTCCGTTCTTCCTGCCGACCTTTGGGGAGGTTTGGGCGCCTCCCCAAACCTCCCCAAACCTCGGAAGGTCTCCGTTCCTCCTGCCGACCTTTGGGGAGGTTTGGGCGCCTCCCCAAACCTCCCCAAACCTCGGCAGGTCTCCGTTCCTCCTGCCGACCTTTGGGGAGGTTTGGGCGCCTCCCCAAACCTCGGCAGGTCTCCGTTCCTCCGCGCAGACCTGCCGACGTTTGGGGAGGTTTGGGCGCCTCCCCAAACCTCCCCAAACCTCGGCAGGTCTCCGTTCCTCCTGCCGACCTTTGGGGAGGTTTGGGCGCCTCCCCAAACCTCGGCAGGTCTCCGTTCCTCCGCGCAGACCTGCCGACGTTTGGGGAGGTTTGGGCGCCTCCCCAAACCTCCCCAAACCTCGGCAGGTCTCCGTTCCTGTTTGGGGAGGTTTGGGCGCCTCCCCAAACCTCCCCAAACCTCGGCAGGTCTCCGTTCCTCCGCGCAGACCTGCCGACGTTTGGGGAGGTTTGGGCGCCTCCCCAAACCTCCCCAAACCTCGGCAGGTCTCCGTTCCTGTTTGGGGAGGTTTGGGCGCCTCCCCAAACCTCCCCAAACCTCGGCAGGTCTCCGTTCCTCCGCGCAGACCTGCCGACCTTTGGGGAGGTTTGGGCGCCTCCCCAAACCTCCCCAAACCTCGGCAGGTCTCCGTTCTTCCTGCCGACCTTTGGGGAGGTTTGGGCGCCTCCCCAAACCTCCCCAAACCTCGGCAGGTCTCCGTTCCTGTTTGGGGAGGTTTGGGCGCCTCCCCAAACCTCCCCAAACCTCAGCAGGTCTCCGTTCCTCCGCGCAGACCTGCCGACGTTTGGGGAGGTTTGGGCGCCTCCCCAAACCTCCCCAAACCTCGGCAGGTCTCCGTTCCTGTTTGGGGAGGTTTGGGCGCCTCCCCAAACCTCCCCAAACCTCGGCAGGTCTCCGTTCCTCCGCGCAGACCTGCCGACGTTTGGGGAGGTTTGGGCGCCTCCCCAAACCTCGGCAGGTCTCCGTTCCTGTTTGGGGAGGTTTGGGCGCCTCCCCAAACCTCCCCAAACCTCGGCAGGTCTCCGTTCCTCCGCGCAGACCTGCCGACGTTTGGGGAGGTTTGGGCGCCTCCCCAAACCTCCCCAAACCTCGGCAGGTCTCCGTTCCTCCTGCCGACCTTTGGGGAGGTTTGGGCGCCTCCCCAAACGTCGGCAGGTCTGCGCGGAGGAACGGAGACCTGCCGAGGTTTGGGGAGGTTTGGGGAGGCGCCCAAACCTCCCCAAACGTCGGCAGGTCTGCGCGGAGGAACGGAGACCTGCCGAGGTTTGGGGAGGTTTGGGGAGGCACCCAAACCTCCCCAAACAGGAACGGAGACCTGCCGAGGTTTGGGGAGGTTTGGGGAGGCGCCCAAACCTCCCCAAAGGTCGGCAGGTCTGCGCGGAGGAACGGAGACCTGCCGAGGTTTGGGGAGGCGCCCAAACCTCCCCAAAGGTCGGCAGGAGGAACGGAGACCTGCCGAGGTTTGGGGAGGTTTGGGGAGGAGCCCAAACCTCCCCAAAGGTCGGCAGGAGGAACGGAGACCTGCCGAGGTTTGGGGAGGCGCCCAAACCTCCCCAAAGGTCGGCAGGAGGAACGGAGACCTGCCGAGGTTTGGGGAGGTTTGGGGAGGCGCCCAAACCTCCCCAAAGGTCGGCAGGAGGAACGGAGACCTGCCGAGGTTTGGGGAGTTTTGGGGAGGCGCCCAAACCTCCCCAAAGGTCGGCAGGAGGAACGGAGACCTGCCGAGGTTTGGGGAGGCGCCCAAACCTCCCCAAAGGTCGGCAGGTCTGCGCGGAGGAACGGAGACCTGCCGAGGTTTGGGGAGGCGCCCAAACCTCCCCAAAGGTCGGCAGGAGGAACGGAGACCTGCCGAGGTTTGGGGAGGTTTGGGGAGGCGCCCAAACCTCCCCAAAGGTCGGCAGGAGGAACGGAGACCTGCCGAGGTTTGGGGAGGTTTGGGGAGGCGCCCAAACCTCCCCAAAGGTCGGCAGGAGGAACGGAGACGCCTCCCCAAACCTCCCCAAACCTCGGCAGGTCTCCGTTCTTCCTGCCGACCTTTGGGGAGGTTTGGGCGCCTCCCCAAACCTCCCCAAACCTCGGCAGGTCTCCGTTCCTGTTTGGGGAGGTTTGGGCGCCTCCCCAAACCTCCCCAAACCTCAGCAGGTCTCCGTTCCTCCGCGCAGACCTGCCGACGTTTGGGGAGGTTTGGGCGCCTCCCCAAACCTCCCCAAACCTCGGCAGGTCTCCGTTCCTGTTTGGGGAGGTTTGGGCGCCTCCCCAAACCTCCCCAAACCTCGGCAGGTCTCCGTTCCTCCGCGCAGACCTGCCGACGTTTGGGGAGGTTTGGGCGCCTCCCCAAACCTCCCCAAACCTCGGCAGGTCTCCGTTCCTGTTTGGGGAGGTTTGGGCGCCTCCCCAAACCTCGGCAGGTCTCCGTTCCTCCGCGCAGACCTGCCGACGTTTGGGGAGGTTTGGGCGCCTCCCCAAACCTCCCCAAACCTCGGCAGGTCTCCGTTCCTCCTGCCGACCTTTGGGGAGGTTTGGGCGCCTCCCCAAACGTCGGCAGGTCTGCGCGGAGGAACGGAGACCTGCCGAGGTTTGGGGAGGTTTGGGGAGGCGCCCAAACCTCCCCAAACGTCGGCAGGTCTGCGCGGAGGAACGGAGACCTGCCGAGGTTTGGGGAGGTTTGGGGAGGCGCCCAAACCTCCCCAAAGGTCGGCAGGTCTGCGCGGAGGAACGGAGACCTGCCGAGGTTTGGGGAGGCGCCCAAACCTCCCCAAAGGTCGGCAGGAGGAACGGAGACCTGCCGAGGTTTGGGGAGGTTTGGGGAGGAGCCCAAACCTCCCCAAAGGTCGGCAGGAGGAACGGAGACCTGCCGAGGTTTGGGGAGGCGCCCAAACCTCCCCAAAGGTCGGCAGGAGGAACGGAGACCTGCCGAGGTTTGGGGAGGTTTGGGGAGGCGCCCAAACCTCCCCAAAGGTCGGCAGGAGGAACGGAGACCTGCCGAGGTTTGGGGAGTTTTGGGGAGGCGCCCAAACCTCCCCAAAGGTCGGCAGGAGGAACGGAGACCTGCCGAGGTTTGGGGAGGCGCCCAAACCTCCCCAAAGGTCGGCAGGTCTGCGCGGAGGAATGGAGACCTGCCGAGGTTTGGGGAGGCGCCCAAACCTCCCCAAAGGTCGGCAGGAGGAACGGAGACCTGCCGAGGTTTGGGGAGGTTTGGGGAGGCGCCCAAACCTCCCCAAAGGTCGGCAGGAGGAACGGAGACCTGCCGAGGTTTGGGGAGGTTTGGGGAGGCGCCCAAACCTCCCCAAAGGTCGGCAGGAGGAACGGAGACCTGCCGAGGTTTGGGGAGGCGCCCAAACCTCCCCAAAGTTCGGCAGGTCTGCGCGGAGGAACGGAGACCTGCAGAGGTTTGGGGAGGTTTGGGGAGGCGCCCAAACCTCCCCAAAGGTCGGCAGGAGGAACGGAGACCTGCCGACGTTTGGGGAGGTTTGGGGAGGCGCCCAAACCTCCCCAAAGGTCAGCAGGAGGAACGGAGACCTGCCGAGGTTTGGGGAGGTTTGGGGAGGCGCCCAAACCTCCCCAAAGGTCGGCAGGAGGAACGGAGACCTGCCGAGGTTTGGGGAGGTTTGGGGAGGCGCCCAAACCTCCCCAAAGGTCGGCAGGAGGAACGGAGACCTGCCGAGGTTTGGGGAGGCGCCCAAACCTCCCCAAAGGTCGGCAGGAGGAACGGAGACCTGCCGACGTTTGGGGAGGTTTGGGGAGGTGCGCGCGATCCTGGAAGCACCGAAGCCTCGGCCGCGCGCAAGTCCTCGGTAAGCTCCGGGCGGTCACTTGCTTCGCGTCTCCTGAGGGAAGGGGGGGCGACTGGAGCGGGCGTGTTTCCTCGCCTGCTGGGCGCCGCGATTTGCCCGGGGAACGCGCGGGCCCCGAATGGCAGCGTGGAGCGAGGAAGCGGACAGCCAGGGCTTCCCTGAGAGCCGCGGCCACACAGGGTATTCCTGTGTATTCAGGCTTGCAAAATGGCGGATCGAGCCTCTGCTGGTGGCAGAGGCTTGCAGAACGGCGGATCGGCTTATACTCGAGTCAATAACTTTTTCCAGTTTTTGGGGGTGAAATTGGGGGTCTCGGCTTATACTCGAGTCGGCTTATACTCAAGTATATACGGTAAATAGGCAATACAGGAATCCTCAAGTGTACAATCATAACTGAGCCTGGAATTATAATCATAAGTCATTGTGGTTGTTGTGTAGCCAGTTCTTTGCAGGCAATAAGCGAGACGGAAGGTTTATTAAAATAAACAGGAACAGAACTGAAACAGAGGCTGCTGCGCAGCTACTTATATGGATGGCCACTAGGCGGTGGCCAATAGGTTTAAAGGAACCCATTCCCGCCCCAAATCTACCAATGATATTCCTGGAGAGAACAAGTCTGGCTTGGTCTGTAGCTGTTACATAGACATAACATTGAGTAACCGTTAAGCAGCATTTAATCAATACAAGCAAAAACCCCAATACATTAAAGTGGTCATTAAGCGGGTTACCATATGACTGGACCTGATTTTATGACCTTTTTTGTGGCAGTCATTAAATAGACATGGTGATCATTGATAGGGAGGGAGGGAGGGAGGAAGTGTGGGTGGGAAAAGGCAGGCAGGCAAGAAGGAAGATGCTTCCACAAACCTTCAGGCCCTAACTCTGAGTTTAATATGATGATATCTGACTTTATTAATTGTGCCATAACAGAAAATTCAGTCTTAATTGAAGCCATTGTTATATAGCAGATTACATACAGAATAACGGTATATCTTAACACCACTGAATTGTGATAGGATCCTGGACGTTTAAGAGTATATGCATTCAATTTACAAACAGGAGCTACTATTTATTTGAACTTCTAGACTTAAAAAATGCAACATTGGAATATTGCTATAATACAGTACAACAGTGAGCATTGAAAATGGGGTGTAAACATATCAAAACAGGTTTTCATTAACTGTACTAATTGCATACTAATATTAAGGCACAGCTCTAAATCACAAATCTGGTCAGAAACATGAAGTGATCTATAATTGGAGAACAAGAGTGAGTCTGTCCTTGTCACAGTTACAATATATCCTGGTCCAAGAATATAACAGTGAGTTGACAGAAAACATTTACATTTTATCTGAATATTTAGATTTTCCTTGGATGCAGCAATACGGATGTAAATCTGGAAGGAGAGGGTGGGAATACACCCATACTAATAGCATGTTATAAAGATAATCCTGAAGCACTGAAACTTCTGGTATGTATAACAAATGTATATATTTTTGTCAGTGTGCTTGAGTTCTCCTTTGTCTGCTACTTACACTATCTTTTTATAACTTCATGTTCTTGAGGGTTGCGATGTTGTAATTGATTTGCCACCATAATTGAGCCTACTATTTCATGATGGTTGTAAAGTAAGTCACTGTATGGCCAGATCAGTTTTAGCAATAGTAATAGCAATACTGTAGCACTTAGACTTATATACTGCTTCATAGTGCTTTACAGCCTTCTTTAAGGACCTTACAGAATCAACATATTGCCCCGAACAAAGACTTTGGAAGGATCGAGGTGGTCAGGATCAAATTGCTGGCAGTCAGCAGCCTGCAATACTACATTCTAACCACTGCACCACCATGGCTCTTTTTTTACAATCTCATTTTACAATCTTTTTTGTGGCAGTTGTTAAACACAGCTGTTGTTAAGGTTTCCAGAAAAATATAATAAATTGCACTTACAGGACCCTTTTCTTCAGTTTACCAATCGACAATGGTTGGTGACCTCTGCTCTGCCACCTCTACTCGAGCTTGCTAGTCGGCCGCTTCGCCTCCTTTGTGCTGGGTGGGGCAGCGGCCTGATGGACCTGCTGCTGGCGGCGGTGGTGCACATGTCAACAGAGAGGGCTCTGAGTGCCACCTCTGGCACGCGTGCCATAGGTTCGCCACCACTGCCTTAAGGGAAGAAATTGATTGTATGGGAACCCTGTAATCCCTCCATCATTCCAGGGAACTTTAGGATAATCTATCTCTACTGAGGAAGATGCACTTTGGCTGAGTGAGAAGTAGAACTTTCTGATTTGTGGCCTCTGTTCCACAATTGGGAGAGATCACCAGCTAAAATGCATTTGTATAAATTAGCCAGTGTTTTAAGATTTTCATTTCTTATGGTATGGTAGTGTATGCAATGAGTGCGTGTGAAAGTGTTTAAGAGTTGTCATTTCATAATTGGTTCTTCTTCTTGCAGATCGAAAATGGCGGTGACATTTGTAAAGCGAACAATATGGGCTGTATGCCAGTCCATGCAGCTGCCTTTTCTGGTTCGAAATTATGTTTGGAGATTATTATAAAGCGAGGTAAATACATTTAGGAAACCATCCATTAATATTGATTACAACTGAAGTAGCACTCAGACATGATTCCTTAAAATATTATAGGTCTGTAGGGTTTAAGTGGCTGTAAAGTTAGTGAGTATAATAGCCATTAATATGAACAGGGCAACAGATGCTAGGATGTGTTATTCTGCAAGGCTCCTGAGGCTGGAGGAGAAATAGGGCAGTGATCCAAGGGCTGGTACAAAAGGGGAAATGCTGCCTCATGCACATAATTTGTTGCTGTTGGTAAAATACTTTACTTTTAAAAAGTGTTAAAATGTTATCAGAGTTATATTTCCATTATTACCCAAAGTAATGAAAAAGAATTCCAATGATTTTTCAGCTCTTAGAAAAAAAGGAGCTTGGAACAGGATTACAGGTAATTCTCGACTTACAACCACAATTGAGCCCGAAATTTATGTTGCTAAGTGAGACATTTCTTAAAATTTTGCCCAATTTTATGATTTTTCTTGCCATAGTTGTTAAGTGAATCACTGCAGTTGTTAATTTAATAACCTGTTTGTTAAGTGAATCTGACTTCAACATTGACTTTGCTTGTCAGAAGGTCACAAAGGGTGATCATATGACCCCGGGACACTGTAACCGTCATAAATATGAACCAATTGCCAAGCATCCAGATTTTGATCCTGTGACCATGGGGATGCTGCCTTGGTTGTAAGTGTGAAAAACGGTCATAAGTCACTTTTTTCAGTGCTGTTGTAACTTTGAACAGTCACTAAACAAACTGTTGTAAGTCGAGGATTACTTTACTAGAGCTGGACTGCAAAGAAGTAGATGACACTAGATGGCAGCAGAAAGACATGCAGAAAAATTTAACACTTTGCTATGTTCAACTTAACTACACAATGAGATTAATTACTGGGTGCATAAAATCTACACCTATTCATTGGCTACCAGTTCTTAGCCATATACTCCCCCTGCACTTACGACGACAAGAAGCTCTTATTCGGGAGTATAGTAAGATCCTGCTAAACTCCTCTCTACCCATTCATGGTTATACCTCTGTTCTTTTAAGAGGTCGACTAAAGTCAAGAAACCCGCCACTCCTTACAGCACTTAAGCTGCTGGCCGAACATCAGAGCACCACACAAAAGTGGATGGAAGCATGGAATAGCTATACCTCCCAAGATATTTTCGAGCATATTAATCCTAATAATATACCTCCAGGGTTCAACTTACCCCGACACATATGGGTGACATACAATAGAATTAGAACGACTCATGGGGTGTGTGCCAATTCTTTGTATAAATGGGGGAAGACATCTTCAGCGCAATGTGATTGCGGGGCTTCCTGACAGACTATCCAACATATAGTGAGGGAATACATTAATAGAAAATACCCAGGAGATTTTAAGGACTTCCTCTGCGTAACAACGGTAGCTACTGACTGGATTTCCAAACTCGACATCAAACTCTTAAATGTTATTTCTGGTTTCCTCTTAGGTTTTATTACTGCTTCTTTTTAATTGTTTTAACTGTTTTAACTTGTAAATATGAAATGTTTTTTAATATTGTGTGTGACCAGCCATACGCTAAATAAATAGTGGGTTATATGGAATTTTACAGCCCATGTTCGTTAGCTCTAGGCTGGAGTGGACAGCTGCTGTCTGCTCCTGTATTAAAATGTGTAAGGTACCTTTATTTTATTTATTTATTTATTTTAATTCCATTTATATCCCGCCCTTCTCCGAAGACTCAGGGTGGCTTACAAGCTTAGCAGTAGCCTTCATTCTATGTATATGCCTGCTTATTAGGGCTTTCACACACACCCCAAGCGGCATTATTACAAAGTCAGCTTATTGCCCCCAACAATCTGGGTCCTCATTTTACCTACCTCGGAAGGATGGAAGGCTGAGTCAACCTTGAGCCTGGTGGGATGCGAACCTGCACTAATTGCAGGCAGCTGGTGTTACTTAAGGAGGCATTAGCCCACTGCTCCACCAAGGCTCTTTAGTACAAATGATTTTATAAACAGAAGAAGGAAGGAAGAAATAACATAGAGGTTTTCTGGTGACACAGCACTCAACTCCTTCAACATTCCTTACTTTAGAATGCTTACAGTTTTGATAATCTTTGTAAGCTGAATAAAATCTTACAAAATGAACAGAAGTTGTCAAATACTTGAATAAACTTATTTTTAAATGTTAAAATGTTATATTTATTATTAAACATTTAATAGGAATCAGTAAAGCAGTAAATAATACCCTTTCTTCTTCTTCTCTTAGAAAACTATATCATAGATTTTTATTTTTATTTTTAAGGTGAAGAACTTGGGTATTCACCTGAAAATCATATTAATTTTATAAATAATGGGAAATGTAGTCCTCTTCATCTAGCTGTCCAAAGCAGAGACTTGGGAATGATTAAAATGTGCATTGAATATGGAGCAAAGATTGATCTGAAACAGGTAAAATCTAATAAATGTTTATTTTACTACATCGATTGTGGGGGGAAAAACACAAGCATTTTTAAAATTCCTGTTGAAAGAATTAGATGTTGCACATAATTCATGCATTGCAATATTTATTGTATGTTTAGTTATGCCAATTTTATCCCCATAATTTAGTACAGTACCTCTTGGCAGCTTCTTCAATAGAAAAAAATTATACTTATATTTCCTTTTTCATACACAGAAATAGTTTTTCTCTTATTTCTACCCTCCTTGCTCTCTATTTCATGTAAAAAACAGATATTTAATTACAGCTCTAGATATCCTGCATTTTTTATCCATGATGACTGGAGCTTTTTGAATTATAATTCAGCAAGATATGAAGAGCAATATTTTCTCAATTTATTTTGCAAAAAAAAAAGAAATGTTGCCTATGAACTGAATTTGAGTGGAATCAAAAAGGAAGAGTCCAGATTATGTATGTAATGCTGACTGTTATACAGTTAATAAGACTATATCATAAAATATCAAAAATATTTGGTTTAGGGATTATACATTTTCTTTTGGTTTATACCTCCACTTATAGAGTGACAACTGCACAGCTCTTCATTTTGCTGCTACCCAAGGAGCTACTGAGATTCTCAAGTTAATGATGTCATCTTATTCAGGGGAGGAGCCTATCATAAATGCATTAGATGGAAATAAGGAAACATTGCTCCATAGGTAAGGGTTTTCCTTAGGTTCCTTATATTATTTATGATATGGTATTTTCATTACTAATTTTTCCCAGCATTATGGAGTTATTTGCACTGGTTTCAGTAGCCTAGTTTCCTTGGGCTCATCATCGAGGCCTTTGGCAAGTGAGAGTGAGACGTCTTACTTCATTGCCATTGCCATCTTTTATCTTTTATTGATTTTATTGTATTTTTCCCCTTTTTTATTGTTATGAACTGCCCAGAGTTTTTGAGAATCAAGCAGGATGAAATTTAACAAAGAATAAATGTACAAAAGAGTAGAAGGAAAAAAAAACTAGAAAATCTCAAAACACAAAGACCTGCAAATAAAAGTAGAATGACTATGGCAAAAGAAAACAAAGTTAGTACCAATAATAATAAGCATCTTGAGGGCAATTCCAAAATATCTGGAGGACCACTTGAAAACCATCTGCATTGACAAAATCATCATCAGTCAATTGCTAAAAGCAATTTTACTTGGAACAGCTTACATTCTGCAATTATACTTTTAATGCCATCAAATAACATCTGCCTGTCACAGATCCTTGGGAAGGACTGGCTGGCTGAATAAAGATATAAATCCAGTCTAAACATCTGGCTGACAGTGCAACCAATCATAATAATAATTAGGCATCCTTAGAACACTGGTATTACTATTAAGACACTTGGACTAAACAGCTCATGGATTTCAGTTATGGTAATCCTGGAAAGCCCCTTTGTGACACTGAACAACAATAAGGGAACAACATTAGAGTTGGAAGTTCATATATTGTATACTTGGAAGAGCTTTTACTCTATCATGATTAGAGACTATAATTGATAAAAACTAGTACATCAGAGACAAAATATAACTTTTCATTTCACTATTATATGCTCCTTGTGATATTTTGGTTTGCTATTCATTTTTTCTGCTAGGGCTGCATTGTTTGATCACTATGAACTGGCAGAACATCTCATTTCAAAGGTAAACGTTTAGCTATAATTGAATTTTTAATTAAACAGCAATAAAGGTTGGTATTAAACTTACTGGAAGTTTGCATGGTAACATGCAGTAAGACATGATTAAAAAATTAATTTCCTGTTTAACTGATATAGTAAATTTATAGAGGAACACAAATATTAAGAACATAATGTATACGTTCAATGGTTCTAATACTGGTACCCATTTATAGTATCAGTGTAGGTTAAATGCTGCCAATGTATCAATTCTAAGAAACCATACTATATTGCCACAGCATCCAAATTAAGTGGTTTGATCCACACAGTAACAACAGAAGTCAGTAAAAACATCTTTTTGAATAAATATTATGTCATTCTTTGTTAATCTGTCAGATGTTACGATTTAAAAATCCAATTTATTTAAATACAGAAATAGACTATGGTGTTCAAAACAAGCAACATTTTCATACAAACACACAGACACACACGCACAAATACATAATATATAAATTTGCGGTGGCTCAGTGGGTTAGAACGCTGAGCTTGTCGATCAGAAGGTCGGCAGTTTGGCGGGTCAAATCCCGAGTGCCGCGTAACAGAGTGAGCGCCTGTTACTCGTCCCAGCTTCTGCCAACCTAGCAGTTCGAAAGCACGTAAAAATGCAAGTAGAAAAATAGGGACCACTCTGGTGGGAAGGTAACAGCGTTCCGTGCGCCTTTGGCATCTAGTCATGCCGGCCACATGACCACGGAGACGTCCTCGGACAAGCGCTGGCTCTTCGGCTTTGAAACGGAGATGAGCACCGGCCCCTAGAGTCGGAAACGACTAGCACACATGTGCGGGGGAACCTTTACCTTTATAATATATATAAAGCTGGAATGTATATATACATATATGTTTGAATGTGTGTGTAAACATACAAACATAAACACCCACGTAGTGTATTTCCCTAAGTTGTCATTAATATCTCTGTATTACTGTACTTTTGATGGACTTTTCATTACAGGGAGCAAATATTGATAGTGTTGACATTGAGGGTCGAACACCATTACTACTTGCCACTTCTTGTGCATCATGGAAAATTGTGAACCTGTTACTTTCAAAAGGTACAAAATGAATAAAACACACTTTAAGAGCAAGATAAATGTTAATTAATTAAAACTGCTGGTTAGCAGTTTTGAAATCAAAATCTGTTTTTCAAATTAGGAGCAAATTTAGAATTAAAAGATCACCTTGGTCGTAATTTTTTACATCTAACTGTCCTACATCCTGGAGGGTTACAGCATCTGAATGAAGATTTTTTGAAGGTAACAAAAATTTGTGAAACTATTAATAAACAATTGTCTAATAATTTTTAAGAACTAATACAGGTAGTCATTGACTTACAACAGTTCATTTAGTGGCTGTTCAGAGTTACAATGGCACTGAAAAAAGTGACTTATGACCCTTTTTTACACTTACGACCGTTGCAGCACCCCCATGTTCATGTGATTTGTATTTGGATACTTGACAACTGGTTCATATTTATGACAATTGCAGTATCTTGGGGTCATTTAATCAACAGTGGGCGCGCCTGCCCTTTGGAACCAGCTGCCCGCGGAGCTTAGGACTGCCCCCGACCTCCGTTCATTCCGCCGGGACCTGAAGACCTGGCTCTTCGAGCTCTCTGGCCCAGGCTGAGAATTTTTAATTTTTAATTTTAACTGGGGTTTTTATTTTCTTTCAGGGTTTCATTTAATCTTTTTTAATTGTTTTAACTTTTGTATGGATTTTCTTTTATTTTTTTTTATTCCATTTATATCCCGCCCTTCTCCAAAGACTCAGGGCGGCTTACAAGCTTAGCAGTAGCCTTCATTCTATGTATATGCCTGCTTATTAGGGCTTTCACACACACCCCAAGTGGCATTATTACAAAGTCAGCTTAATTGCCCCCAACAATCTGGCTCCTCATTTTACCTACCTCGGAAGGATGGAAGGCTGAGTCAACCTTGAGCCTGGTGGGATGCGAACCTGCACTAATTGCAGGCAGCTGGTGTTACTTAAGGAGGCATTAGCCCACTGCTCCACCAAGGCTCCTGTAATACCCTGTAAACTGCCCTGAGTCCTTCGGGAAAGGGCGGTATATAAATCTAAATAAATAAAATAAATAAATAAACTTTTGTGACCTTCTGACAAGCAAAGTCAATGGGGAAGCCAGATTCACTTAACAAATCAGCAAGAAAAGTCATTTAAATGGGACAAAGCTCACTTAACAAATTTCTCAGGCCTCAATTGTGGTTGTAAGTTGAGGACTACTTGTATTTTTATTTTCTTCATGATATTAAAGATACATATTTAAGTTCAGTTTGGTTTAGTGATTAAGGCACCAGGCTAGAAAGCAAGAGACCATGAGATCAAATTCTGCCTTAACTATGAAAGCCAATTGGTTGACTTTGGACCAGTCCCTCTCTATCAGCCCAACCCACCTCACAGGGTTGTTATTGTGGGGAAAATAGGAGGAAGAAAGTCTGTTGGATATGTCTGCAGCAATGACTTAGTTGCAAAAATAATAGGCAGGATACAAATAAATAACACATAGGATGAAACATTACTGCTGGTATTGCAGTTTATATATAAAAACTATACTTCAATCACAGACATTTTTGTGGGTTTTAGTTTTTTTTTCTCATCTACTTTTATTCAACTGAATATCAATTTTCAACATCTCTCGGCAGAGAAATCAAAGTATTCCCTAGAGCTGTACCATGAAAATACCAAAGTTCAATAGTAAAGCATATTCCGAATTCAAGGCAGCAAACAATATCAAAATCCCTTATGGTACAACATTAAATTATATTCATCCATTCTAAAAGTGAACTTAGAGTTATAACAAACTAAAGCATTGAAAACATGTTATAAATACAGCATCAGTCTACTGTATCCTGAAACATTATTTGTGATTTTTAGTAACATATCAGAACGTAAGTTCAAAATATCTTTCCAACATTTCTAGAATTCTATTAAAAGGTACCCCTTTTATACCTGACAGATGAAACATATTAAAGATCTTATAACTGAGGAGGATCATGAAGGATGCACTCCTTTACATTATGCATGCAAACAAGGCATGCCCCTTTCAGTGAATATCCTTCTTGAAATGAATGTTTCGGTATATTCTAAAAGCAGAGACAAGAAATCTCCATTACATTTTGCAGCTAGGTAAGACTGAAAATCTTTCCTCATTGACCATTTTCTATTCTAGATTTTATCCTTAATAATGGGACATGTATCTTTTATATAGCTATGGACGAATCAACACCTGTCTTCGACTTCTGGAAGCTATGGAAGATTCCAGACTGTTGAATGAAGGAGACAGGAAAGGGATGACACCCTTACATCTGGCTGCTCAAAATGGACATGAGAAAGTAGTCCAGTTTCTCCTAAAGAAAGGTGCCCTCTTTCTTTGGTAGGTAAATTGCAAGATTCTGTCGTTATAGACTTATCCTTCAGTAAAGTATAAGTCTGGTCTTTCCATGGGTTTGATTTCCTGGTCTTTACACTTAAGTAAGGCTGACATACATTCATCCATACATTCTGGCCCCCAACTATATATTTTTGATATACGTATGTTTATCATGATCTGAATTATTAAGGAACAAATTATTCAAGAAATACAGTCATGTGGAAAAGAAAGTACATCCTCTTCGAGTTCCATGGTTTTATGTATCAGGATATAGAAGGGCAATTCGGAAATAAACCTCCGTTTGGTTATCAATGACAGATACAGAATTTTTATTATACACATTAGAAAACTGCAACATTATATTACTTTTTGACATAATCACTATTCAAATTGAGGCACTTGTCATAACACTTTACAAGGTCTGAAATTTCTTAGTAGTAGTAGTAGTAAGACTTTATGACAAGTGCCTCAATTTAAATGGTGATTATATCAAAAAGAAATGTAATGCTGTAGTTTTCTACAGTGCTTTTTTAGTAAAACAAAAAGGTGCCGGAACTCACACATGTCATACAACCCGCTTTGCCTACCCTACAAGGTTCCATCTAAAAAAGGTGCTGGAACTCCGCTCTGACCGTTCTATGACAAAAAAAGCCCTGGTTTTCTAATGTATATAATAAAAGTTCTTTATCTGCAAGTGTCTGTCATTGATAATCAAATGGAGGTTTATTTCTGAATTGCCCTTGTAGTAAAAATCATCTGTCCCTTAGAAGTTCTTAAAATTAAGTTGTTGTTGGCATTGAGGGTCGAATACATTATTACTTGCCACCTTGTATATAGTATATCTCTCTACACATGTACATGCACACACACACACACACACACACACACACACACACCTCACCATGGACTAACATTCAATTGTTATAACAAAGTGAGAGTATTTTATTCTGTTTTTTCCATAAGTGATTATAAAGGCTGGACAGCTTTGCATCATGCTGCTTTGGGTGGATATACTCGCACAATGCAAATTATTTTGAATACTAATATGAAAGCCACTGATAAAGTAAATGAGGAAGGGGTAAGTTTCTTTCTAATTTTTAGTTATAAAGTAACATTAAACTTTAATTTTAAGTACTATGTAGTTCAGTGAGCTCTTACATAATATTGGAACTCGAATGTGTTACAATTGTTATTATCACATAGCTTGCAGGGGTGCATGTGGCCATTAAAAAAAAGGAGTACTTCTATCACTTGCCTTTATTCTGGGTAGCTGAGCCCAAATATTGGAGTTGCTTGTCATTCTTTTGGCAAGAATAACTATGTCATTATTTCCAGTTATTTCTATTAGGGCCTTTTCCAGAGATCTAGGTGTTACATAATATGCCCGGAAAAAAGTAATATACTAAATTGATGTAAATCACCTATATCAGAAAAAAATAGCCTTTCCAAAATTGAGACGTTATATTTATATAAATTAAATTTATATCTATTAAATTCAATCTTTGATTTCAGGGGTAATAGTACTTTTACTATAACTAAGAAATATGGTTTTCTTAGCTATTCCCCATATCCAATATAACCAATATTCCTGTAAAATAGTCAGATTCCAGGATTTTGCAGTAGAATTAAAAATAACGTTGACATCTTTAACATGAAAGCATTTAGCCAAACATTTACTTATATATGTTACCATGTTCTTCCCCAAAGAAACCAAAGCTGGACATGACAAAATCATGTGAATTAACATATCCTCATTTTTTCTACATTACTTACAGAGAGAAATCTAGTTTCCTCTTTTTGAATACAGTACATTCTTTGAGGAATCCAATCTAAATATTGCAGACTTATATTACCATTACTGAATATCAGGCAAACAAAATTCTAAATCTGGTTGTTGTTGAAAGTCCTTAAAATAACACTTACAAACCACATGTCTTAACACATGTTTTTAAAGTGGAATTTTTTTTCATAATGTTAAACAAAGTTAAATATTTAGAAGACTTAGTGTCAAAATTTAATCTATGTCTCAGTGTGCCCCAAATTTATCTAGCTACTTGTAAACCAGGGAGTGAAAAACCTTTGTTTACTATATGTTGACTAGAATAATTGCAAAGATTTTAATAAAGATACATAATAACTTTCCAGTGAAGCCTGTAGAGGTAGAATATTCAGTTAAATTCTAATTCATCATAAATATAGATGATGAAATAGCACTGGTACTTAGACTTACATACTGCTCCACTCTGCTTAACAGCACTTTCTAAGTGGTATACAAATATCAGCATATTGCCCCCAATAATCTCAGTCCTCATTTTACCAACCTTGGAAGGATAGAAGGATGAGTCAACCGGTCAGGATGCATCTCCTGGCTGAAAGCAGAGTTAGCCTGCAATACTACATTCTAACCACTTCGCCACTGTTCTATTACATTTTTGGAAATATGATAAATTAAAACCTCGTTGTTCATAAGATAACTTCAACTTAGCCAGTGAGATTCTTGGTGATCTGTCTTTCCATTTCCATTTCTATAAATATGCATGAAATATCTATTTGGAATTAATCTGGGGTTTCCCTTCAAATAGATATCAACCAAATGATATTAATTTTGATAACATTTGGCAACACCCTGTCAATGTAATGGGATTTTTGTCCATCTATTAATAATAAAGTTTGACATCAGTTTCCAAATATTAGTAGTATTTTTGGTATATAGTTAACTTTTTGTTAAGTACAATAGTGAATTTCCTGTTTACCATAAATAAAGTATTTGAATAATTATTCATTTCTTAGAAGTAATGCTATTTAGTGTGGACAGAAATGAAGCTACAGATCATATCAACAATTCTGAGTTTCATTTTTTAAAAAATGGGTTTCAAAATGAATTTCTGACTCCCTGCATTGTGGGCATTCTAGAAGGATTGTTCTACAACTAAGCAGTAGAATAAATGAACATCCTCGCATCTTGATGTTTACAGTTTAAAATCTGTCGGAGGAAAACATAGAAGCAGAGACAGTGAAGTACTAGAGAAAAAACCAGCAGTTTCAGTTCCACGTGCTATTTGTTTCATAGACTAATTGTATTATTTTAATAAATTGTTCTTGGGGTGGATGTGGGGAAAGAACACAGCTCTTCATCTTGCTGCCAGAGAAGGCCACGCAAAAGCAGTGAAATTACTTCTTGATGAAAATGCCAAAATTCTCCTGAACAGAGCTGAAGCTTCTTTTCTTCATGAAGCTATACACAATGGACAAAAAGATGTTGTAAATGTTGTAATTTTACATAAAAGGTAAGCCTTCCTACATCTGTTTAGGAGACTTCTCCTTCTCTCTTCCAAAGTACTAGTTGCTCTTCCCAGTCCTGTGTAATAAATGACTAGCCACTCTGTGAAATCCCACTTCTAATTCCCATTATGAAATGAGAAAGTGGTCAAGAAGGCCAACCAAAACTTTTATTTACTATTGTACATCTACCACTGCAAGTCAGATGTCCTGATGTTATATTTCTTTGTTTTTTTCCTGGCTCAGTGCAGAACTTTATATTTATCTCTGCTAAATTCTATTCATTGCAGTGAAAGTTAAGTTAAACATGAGCAAGCAGTTTCATGCTGCTGCTAAAAAAGCAAATGCAAATTCTCTGCATTAATCATCTGAAAAATCGAGTCCAGATCATGCACAGTACTTTTCCATTCCACTCTGCCCTGGTTGAACATCACTTTCAGTACTTAGACTGGTTCTGAGCACCATAGCTGAAAAGGATATTAAATAAGTTCAGATGAGAATTACTAAAATGATAAGGGACCTGGAAACTATGGTTGAAAAATATTTATTTTTTATTTTTTTATTTTTTATTTTAATTCCATTTATATCCCGCCTTTCTCCGAAGACTCAGGGTGGCTTACAAACTTAGCAGTAGCCTTCATTCTATGTATATGCCTGCTTATTAGGGCTTTTTCACACACACCCCAAGCTGATGGAATTATTTATTCATTTACTTCAGTTTTTAACATATTCTTGGTGTGATTATAAGTAATAAAACTAGTAAAATAATAATTACAATAATTACATTAACATCAGAAATTATAATAAAAATTAAGCTGTATTGTTGCTGCTGACTCAAGTCAATTTCTGATGATCTCCTAGAAAAGCAACTTTTCCAGTTACAGAAGGCCATGCAAGGGAACAAGCTCTTCTACAAAAGGCATGTCCCTACTGAAAAGGCCTACTATATGCTCCTCCCTACCACATTCCACCACCCTCCACCCCCACCCCCAAGATAAGTGAGGAATCTTAAAAGGCACTATTATAATCTGGATGGAAATGTTTGTAGAAGTCAAATCCTACATTGTTATTTTGTAGTTTAATAAAGCATAAACATAATAAGCATTTCTGATAAGAAAATAAGTTTTATGCTATATGTCAATATAGTCCTCTCATTGGTATACAAATCAATTTAAAGAATGCACACCAGTTCAGCTCCGGTTCAAATACGCAACTCAGAGTATTAATTTCCCTTTTTGAATCAGCTCAATATACCTGTATAATTTTTTTCATCCTTCCTGTTACATTTATAATATAGAGTATACTCACAAAATGCTAGATATAGGAGTAGAAAGCCAATGTTTAGCTAATTTAAGACATTTTTCCCACCTGACATATAAGAGCAATAGTATGACATCGTTACAAAGCTGTGACATACCACTTGACTTCAAGAATTGCTAAGACCTTGCTGTTATAGAACATGCTAAATACTGCCTAGCCTACTCCTTTTTACTTTGTTATATTTGTAGTTGAGCTGAATGTCAACATTTTTGTAGTAATCCTTTTAAAAACATGAATGTTGTGATCAGGTAGTGGCACATGGGCGGTCTTGTCTGGTTTGGAAGCTAAGCAGCGTAGGGCTTGCTTAGTATTTGGATGGGAGAGAATGGCAAGCCTCTTCTATACTGTTGCAAAGAAAACTGCATGGAATCATCCTGAATGGAGCTTTCCCAAAGGATACTTTATTCTTATTGAAGATACAGCAATGTGTTTTTTCTCCTATCACTACAAATAGTCATTCTGAACCCTTTCAACTTATTTTCTTTTTCAGATGGGAAGAATCTATAACAACATTTTCTCACCATTCTTCTATAAACAAATGTGCAATACTAGAGATGGTTGAATATCTTCCTGAATGTTTAAAAGTAAGGTTATATTGAGCTAGTGATGTAACTTGTAGTTAAGGCCAGAACTGGAAGTTACCCCATTCCCCCCAAAATTAAGGCAGTAACAAGCTACTTCCATATTGTTATGAAAAACAATATGGATTTCTGTCCATGAAATCCTAGGTGTTTTTATTTAAAAACATCGAGTTGTATATAAGAGTCCAACCCTTGAATTTACAAAAAAGTTGTTTTTAATTTTTCCAATTTGTGATCTCATTATATCCCCAGTTTGGGGACATCTGAAGCTATAATCCAGTTTGGGGTAGTCTGGAACTAAAATCCCAAAGGGGCATAAAGGTGAAGAAGACTGAGATAATAGTATTGTGTGAAATTAGCATATATTTGAGCATATCTCTCTTCATGTTTATTTTGACCCAACCTGTGGATATTCCTTATGCCATGTACAAGCTTTAATATGGCCTGTTTTCTTCTTATGTTATCGTTTCTATCAATGACTGCATTTTTTTAACATCACTACAAAAAGAACTAATTTTACATGTACAAGTTCAGATCTTCTGATAGTAAAATAAAGAAGAATCATTCCAAAACACCAGACAATTCTCTTAGCAGAGAAGAATGAATGCCCGTTTTGAACAAATCCATTTGTCAGGTTATTTTATTTTCATCATTCTAAGATACAATCACTTAGTTCATACTGTTAGGTAGATTGACATGAATAAGAAATTTCAAAATCACTATCTTCTGGAACTATGGTCAAACTAAATTTGAAACACATTGATGAGTGTGTGTATTAAAACTTACTTCCATCATTGTGCTATTGGCCATGGAAAAGCTATCCTAAATGCTAATGGGAGTTTAAATTCTGGAGGCAATAGGAGTGCAAAAAACATCTTACCCTTGTGAATAATAGGGAAACATTAATGCTACCCTTAGTGTTACGATTAAACTTTAAAATCCTAAACATGTCATCTAAATAGACTAGTCTTTGACACATGTCTCTGAACCTAAAACAAAAACAAATCCTTAATGTCCTTTTGAATATGAAAAATTAAAAACTGCTTCAGTTTAGATGTACTTTTCATCATTCAATTTTATTCAGAATTAATTTTCTACACTGTATAATGTGATTGCATAATTTTGTTGGTAAAAAACATAGAAATGTTTCTCTATTTTTGCTTAGTTGGTTTTAGACAATTGCATTATTGAATCAACTGATGAAAAAGGATCTAAAGAATTCTGTGTAAGTAAAATCCAAAGCAGTTTTACCTACTAAGGAGTTTTAGAATTAATAAAGCATTTTGAGGTTGTAATGGCCATATGATTCTTGGGCAAGAAACATATAGTCAGTTGTTATATATTAAGTTAAATAATGTGTTTTAACTATTTAATTGGAATTCCCTGAAGGAAAAAGTTGAATTTGCATATTACATTAAACTATACCTTATTATAAATTAAACCCACAGGAACAAGCTGTACATCCATTCTCTTTTCTGCTCTCTTTTTGTATATGTATATGTATGTATGCATATGTGTGTGTGTATAAGAAGCAATTATATTAAATTTAATTAACTAATATTCATTTAATTAAAATTAATTGTTTAATTTTGAAGAATAGCTTATAGGATTATTATATGACCATGATTTAAAATGATATACAATTGTCACCAAAATGTAAGTTAAGTTCAGCACTAAAATCCAAAATGGAATATATACTGTCAACAGTAAATATTACATCAAAATTTTATAAAACACCCAAATATTTTAAATTCCTTAATTTCCCTGAATTGAAGAAATTATAATATCAAAGTTTGTGTGCGCATATTTATGCTTATGCCTGTACCCTGAATATATTTACTGAAATAATTGGAGCATAGTAAGTAAGTAAGCTTGCAAACCACAATCATTGGCAATCATGCCCAGACTACTTTTTTCTAAGACTTTAGAAGAGATTTAAGTTAAATCTTTTAAAAGTATGATGTATTACAAGTTTGTTCCAAAATTAAGCTGTGTTGGTTCATATTTATATAGATTGAATATAACTTCAGATATCTTCAATGTCCATTGAAACTTAAGAAGAAATTTAAAGAGAATGAGGGAGTAGTTTATGAGCCACTTCTTGCTTTAAATGTAAGTTATGCTTATGTGAAACCATACCTAATACTGTAGAGCAGAGGTCCCCAACCTTTCTGGTTTGGTGACCTGGGGCGGGGGAGGAAGATGGGATAGTTCCCTGCGAGTGGAAGGGGAGGGGAACTTTGCATGCAAGTGTAAGAGAGACACCACTCGTGTAAGGGGAGCTTTGTGCTCAAGGGGAAGTGTCTACCACTCGCACAATGGGAGCTTCGTATGCAAGCACAAGCAGCTGCCGCTCACACATGGGGAACTTCGCCTGTGATCATGTGCTCACCCCTGCTTGCATGGCCCAGTTCCAAACAGGCTGAGGCCCAGTAGTGGGCCACAGCCCAGTGGTTGGGGACCTCTGCTGTAGCAACTGAAACTGTAATCTAGGACCATTTAAAATATTCTGTAAGAATTCGCTGTAATGTCCTTAAATTTGCAGTTCATTAGGACTGACTTGAGATTCTCTTTTTCTTTCACCCCACTCCAAATAATCACATATTTTTCAAGTTATCCATTTTGATAAACTAAACTGTTAAAATCATATTTAACTGGTGGCAGAATGCATGCCTTACAGGACATCTATTTGCTGATGTAGAATAGCTTTCATCTTTGTACCAATAAATGTATAAATACACATTTTATGAATATGATCATGTTCTTAAATTAATAATAATGTCAAATCATATTATTGTTTAATATAAATAATAGGTTGGATGTAAAATGAAAAACCTGTATTTTTCCCATCTTATCCCAGGCCATGGTACGTCACAATCGTGTTGAACTGCTTAGTCATCCTGTTTGTACAGAATATTTACTTATGAAATGGTAAGTAGCCATTTTAAAAGATATTGTCTTTCACATTTTGTTCTAATTCAGGTTCTTTGAAATCTGACCTCTTAAATCACTGTTATTTTATTTATGTTGGGGAGATAGATGACTTACAAAATTAATAAATAAATACATTTATGATTTATGGAAAGAACACATAAGAGTTATGATATCCTTAGTAACTATAGCAATTGTAAATATAATTATTAGAAAAATGTTCCAATTTAGATTTTGTTCTCAGAGCCTCTCCTTGTTTACATTTTTTCCTGCTGAGGTGAAAAATGCTATCACTTATATTATGAAAGTCATACTGAATACAATTTTATTTTATAGGATGGCCTATGGTTTCCGAGCGCATATTTTGAATCTGGCTGTGTATTCCCTTGGCTTAATACCTCTTACCCTCCTGATCACCAATTTAGAGCCACATATTTCTTTCAATGCAACGCTTCAGTATGGACCTTTTGATAATAAGGTACAGCTTTAATTCATTACATTGCTTTGTAGTTGAATTTATCAATAAAGCAATGAACTTGAACCTATGATTAAGTAACACATATAAATACTATATTTGCTTTCATATATTTTTGTGATCTTCCAAGAATAATCATTGTTAGAATTCTGGGTGAGAAAAGATCTTAATTTGATCTAGAAAAACAGTTCCTAAGTTCTTAGAGTATTACTAAATAGAACTGTAAAGCAGTATTTTAAGTCTGTATAAACATTAATATTTTAAAGTGCATTCTGATGCACTGGTTTTATTGACATGGAAACCATCTCTTTTCAGATATTTCAGGACTTTTATGTGGAAGAGGTCAAAGAAAGATGTTTCCTTTCAATATTTGCATGTACTTACAGTATACAGCTTAGGAATCTATGGAGGCCTCTAGAACCATTAGAACTCTGGAAAAACATTTCAGTATGACTTTTCCTGAGGCTACCTTGGTCAGACCCTAAATCAGGGATATGCTGTCATACAGTAGTTGTCCTTTGAGTGAGGTGAACAGACATATTTCCAAAAAAGTAAATGAGATTAGAAATTAGGGAGGGATCAAGACTAAATTGAGCTTAAATGAACTCAAGATGGTAGAGGACAGGAAGGCCAGGAGGAACATTGTCCATGGGGTCGCAATGGGGTCGGACATGACTTTGCAACTAACAACAACAAGAAGACTAAATAAGTGTCATTAAATTTAAATTTGATTAATTGAGTTAATATTGCTAACCATTAAGATTTGTCCTTTTATAATTAAAAAGGATGATTTGACAATGTTTGGAGTGGTACTTCGGATTGCACTAACCAATATTTTTAATGAGTCACATGAAGACCTAGGGCCTAGGCACACAAATTGTGTAACCTTGTGTAGGCTCACAGATTGAACTTCTGTTCCTAGTTATATCTCCAGTGTTAGCAGACATTCAGGAAACAAGGTTTTATGGGAAGGGAGGAAAGGTCATAAAACAGGTGATAACTGGGAGTTGAAGTCCACAAGTCATAAAAGGACCAAGTTTGAAAACCCCTGTTCTAGACACTTGTCCTGTCAGTGTTGGTCACCAAGATCACACCTGCCAACATAACCCCCACCCTCCACTACCATTGATGATGTTACCTTGTTTAGTAATAAAATGTCTGCAAGAAAACAACCAAATTCCATGACCACCACAGACGTTTCATTTCAACCCTGAAATGTTCTTCTCTATTATTTATTTATTTATTTATTTATTTGATTTGTATACCGCCCTTCTCCCTAAGGACTCAGGGCGGTGAACAGTGAACATAAATAACAGAATGCACAAATAGTTATCTTAAAACAATAATTAAAACAGAGCCCGTCAGACCAGACCGGATTGCTTAAACAGATATGTTTATGTTTATGTTCGCTACAGTTGTTCCCAGCAATTTTAGAATGAATAATGCTTGTGTATTATGGATAAAACAAAAATATCCCTTTGGGAGATGTAATAGAAATGGAGGAACTTCTATTGAATGTTATGTTGTCCCCCTTACATAGCACATATTTACTGTGCTATGTAAGTACTGTAGCTGAGTTCATGTAACATGCATAATAAGGTTGGTTAAAGACCTGGCCCTGCATTTATGCAATGTTATGTACTGGAGAGTTAACGGCTCTCCAGCAAACCAGACAGGACATGTCTGGTCCTGCAATTGGTCAACCTTGGGCGGCAAGCATGGGTTCAATCTCATTGGTTGCTACCAGAGGGTTTGGCTATATATTGTGGCAAGATGCACCCCAAGTCCCCAGTACAGTTCCAGCTTAATAAAAGAATGAGTTTCTCTGTACTCAGCTGTGTGTCTTCATTCCTGCTCACCAGAGCCCACGACATAATATACAATATGTTAAAGATTTTGGTTATTGTCTTCCATAGCTTGCATGGATAATAGTCAGGGAGTTAATTTACAAGCTGAAGAAAATAAGAAAGAATCCTTGTGGAGCTAGAAATACCTCAGAGGGCAACAGGTATAATTTATTTCTTCTGTACTTGGAGCTGGATCCTGGGAATCCTTCTGTCCTCAGAATCCTCTCTTCTCTCTCCCTAAGGATACTGGGTGATACTGGGGAGTTTTAGTTTCAGTCTTGTGGTACAGTATAATAGTTTTGGATTAGAAATTTGAGCATTATCAATCTACTTCTATTTTTCTAAGGAATAATTCCATGTTTCTGTAGTTCTGAAATATTTGTTAATAGTATAGGATAATCTTCTACCATCTGGCACCAGACTTCAATTTTCAAGTTTATATATTATGTCTGATTACTAATAGCGCAAGATATTGGGCAATTTTCCCATCAATGTAATACATTAAAAGCAAAATGAAAAAAAATGTTTTCCATTTGCCCATTAATAACATTTCCTGTTTTTTTCCTCTTTTCAGAATTCAAACTTCATTAAAGTTTGTATGTCTTTAGTTTTTATCATGAGTTTATTTGGTATCTGCAAAGAAATAATACAGCTATTCCAACAGGTATTGGTTAATGTTGTGAATTTTATTTATTTATTATTATGTGAAGTATTTTATGTGCAATTAACATAAAATGTTTTTATGAAGAAAAACATTATTTAATAGGATCTCTTTTTTTCTGTGGATGTGTTTCTTTGAGTCAGTTTTTGACCTAGCACCTGCCTGGAATAGTTGCTGCAGTTTACTTGATAAAGTTTTTTTTTTAAGTGGTTTGTCATTGCCTCCTTCTTAGGGTTGAGAGAGAGCGACTGGCCCACAGTCACTTAGATGGCTTTGAGCATAAGACAAGATTACAGCCATAACCACTGCACCAAACTGACTCTCCAGAATTGGTCTATTAGAATTAATTAGAAATAATAATATGCTATCTGATTTGCGTCATTATCAACAATATTAATGTTTAACTTTTTTTATATCTTAGAAATTAAACTATTTGTTGGATTATTCTAACCTTCTTGACTGGACAATTTATACTACAAGTATCATTTTTGTGTCATCTTTATTTATGACGTTACCAGTTCGTTTACAGTGGGACTGTGGTGCAATTGCTATACTCTTGGCTTGGACAAACTTCTTGTTCTATTTACAAAGGCAAGTTTGAACCTTCAGGAAAGTAGTTATAAATTATTCTATATTAAGTTTTGAGCTACTGTAGAATGATTTAAAGGGATGCGGTGGCTCAGTGGGTTAGGACGCTGAGCTTGTCGATCGGAAGGTCGGCAGTTTGGCGGGTCGAATCCCGAGTGCCGCATAACAGAGTGAGCGCCTGTTACTCGTCCCAGCTTCTGCCAACCTAGCAGTTCGAAAGCACGTAAAAATGCAAGTAGAAAAATAGGGACCACTACAGTGGGAAGGTAACAGCGTTCCGTGCACCTTTGGCGTCTAGTCATGCCGGCCACATGACCACGGAGACGTCCTCGGACAAGCGCTGGCTCTTCGGCTTTGAAACGGAGATGAGCACCGGCCCCTAGAGTCGGAAACGACTAGCACGCATGTGCGGGGGAAACTTTACCTTTACCTTAGAATGATTTAAATTCATAGGTTCTTATAAGTATAGAAATGAGTGTATCTTGTTTTTAGAAAATGGTAATTTATATTGTAAGAATATGCAAACATCAGAGCTTTAGAACATTATGAGCCTGATATCTGAAAATTAGAACCTAGGAACTAAAGAGGACTAAAGTTGCTGAATTCAAATCAGATTGGTTTCGAATTGTATGGGATCAAATCAAATAACTGTGTTCATTATTGAAGCAATCCAATTTTTCCTAATGGCCTCCCCTTTCATGCAAACAAACAAACAAATAAATAAATCCTATTTTTATGAGAGACATGTTTTGAAGAATTATCCCAATATAGTGGGGGGAAAAGAAAATTAATCCCAATTGTTTGACTCATAGTTGGATTAAAATGATTCCCTATAGAACAGGAGGGCTTTTTCAATATGATACCAATTTTCTTGAGTGCAGCTCATCAGATGAAGACAAGGAAGACTTCTAGATATTCACCTCAAGACTTAACATAGTCCAACTATTTTTTTCTGCAATGATAACCCAATGCATATTAGACACAAGCAGGGCAAGGTTATTAAAAAAGGTAAAGGTAAAGGTTCCCCCGCACATGCGTGCTAGTCGTTTCCGACTCTAGGGGCCGGTGCTCATCTCCGTTTCAAAGCCGAAGAGCCAGCGTTTGTCCGAGGACGTCTCCGTGGTCATGTGGCCGGCATGACTAGACGCCAAAGGCGCACGGAACGCTGTTACCTTCCCACCGTAGTGGTCCCTATTTTTCTACTTGCATTTTTACGTGCTTTCGAACTGCTAGGTGGGCAGAAGCTGGGACGAGTAACAGGCGCTCACTCTGTTACGCGGCACTCGGGATTCGACCCGCCAAACTGCCGACCTTCTGATCGACAAGCTCAGCGTCCTAACCCACTGAGCCACCGCGTCCCTTCAAGGTTATTAAAGCATGCTTCTATTCATGTTCTACAGGAACTAGCATTTTCTCAACTAATAATGAAATAATAGTCAGTATAATTAGAGCACATTGTTAGCTATTATCTTTCCCATTGCTATAGGGCAGCAGGAGTTTTACAAAAAATTACTTCATTTTAATTGTTCTGAATTTTTTAATGTTCAGTCAAGGTACTTTAGTTTCTCATATTACAACAAAAGGAGAAAACTTCATATTTTTTTCAATTGGAAAATGAGATTTAAAGCATACATAAGTAGATACCGTAGCTAATACATATTTTAATACAAGGCAACCACGTTGTTTTGTCAGCCTATGAGGACTAGATTCTATTCTTATAAATGACAAAAGAGAATGGAGACTGAATCAGAATTAATGAAAAAGCATAATTACTAAAATGAGAATCTTTCTACAAACATTTCTTGGTTGAAGAATTGTAAATAGCAGTGATCTGTATAAACAGAAGACTTCTCAAATGTGTCATGTGATTAAGAGATTAAGAAAATTATATATACCCCTTTTTAAATTAAATATTGTGTTTTCTCTTCTCAGATTTGAAAATTATGGAATATATATTGTGATGTTCTGGGAAATTTTGAAGACTCTGATACGGATCATTATTGTTTTCTTTTTTTTGATGTTAGCTTTTGGTCTCAGCTTCCATGTTCTTCTTGGTTCACAGGTTTGAAATGTCATATTAAATACTTGAAAAATTATTTTAAAACAAAAAATAATTTTATTAAAATATTGGTATTAAAATATTATATTACATTTAATTCCACAAATTAAGATTACTGTGCCTAAAAATGTATTATCTGTAAATTTGAGAGGTTTTTTTTTAAGTAATGAGAGGAAGTTCTAATTTAAAAACTGGAGACAAAATGCAAACTTTGCTGTAGAAACTGTCTATACGAGGGGTGTCAACCCTGATCACAATGTATGGTAATGTATCAGGAGGTTTTTGCCTTAGCAGTGCCAGTGTGAGTGTGGCCTGTGTGGGCAGGATGTGGCCTACAAGCCGCAAGTTTGACATGCCTGGTCTATATGTTTGGATTTGAATAAATGTAAATGAAATATGGAAGATAAATTATTTTAACTGAGTTATTTAATGGGATTGTATTACTTAAGTCAAGTTAAATGTGACAGCAGAAGACAACAGTATCTTGGAGTGAACTTCTTTAAGTCTTGGTGGATACACCAAAATGTAAGATGGTGGATAGAAAAGGCATGGATTTACCGTAATTGACTATATGCCATCAAGCAGCTGTTAACAAAAACAATGTTTCGTTAACTGATAGTACTGTTTTGTGAGTTTCAGACATGAATTTAGACAACATGAAGGTGTTTTTAATAACTTTAATGCCTAAATGTACTAGTGTCTATTTACCTGATTTTAAAAATTCTTTTAACTAAAATTAATCAGAAATAAATCATCACTCTTTAGTATCATATTTATTTTCTTAATAAATTTGGTGTTTCTGGTATTATTAGAAAATTAAGTGGTAGGTGACTATAGCTCATTGTTCTGTTGGAAATGACCTCCCTCAACATGCATAGGTAACCTAATACACAGAAAGGAGAGATTAAATAACTATTTTGGGGGGTATCCAAACTGTCCCAAATTCAAAATCCTACTGTTTAAAAATCAAAATATACTTGCTTCCTACCAATGATAAATGCTTTCAGATTAAAAAATTATATCCATAATTTTCTTTGGATTGCTTAATGTGAGCACTGAAGGCATTTAAAAAATCTATTGCAATCTCTATGGGGTCTATTAAATATAAAATGAAAGATATATTTAAAAGAATGCAAATAGTAACATTTGAGATAATAGAACACCTATGAAAAACCAGGAAATTATGTGTAAGTCTGAAAACAGAACCTTATAAATTACTATCTTTCCTCTTTTTCCTTTTAGCAAACATATGGCACTCCATATCTTTCAGTAATGCAAACATTTTCCATGATGCTAGGAGATAACAACTACCGTGAAGCTTTCCTTGAACCAATGCTTTCTGATAAACTCCCTTTTCCATTCCTGAGTTTTATAATTCTCATTATCTTTTCTCTGCTTATCCCAATTCTTCTTATGAACTTGCTGGTAAGAATTAACTATATTAAGGTCAGGTGTTGACAGCACCTTAGTTGGAACTTGCATAAATTTATTTTATTTTATTTATTTTTTCTCTATGGAAAATATATTACTAGAGATATGGAAGGAACATTGCTGCAATTTATTAGGAGCAAATAATAGGCATCAGCAACATTTGCTTTTTGGCTTGTTGAGGGCAGAACTATTATGGTCTTGTATTTTTCCTAACATGGAAAGAATCTTCCTTTTAGCCCATTGCAGTCTATTCTGACTAACAAACATTAGCCACTGTCTGTATTTCTTAGGAGATTAATTAAAGGAATGTTAAAGAGATTGTACATAGGAATTTCTGCAGGCAAATCAGACAGCTGTAGTTCCTTTAATGTATTATTTATGATGCTTATAGTGACTGCAAATATTACAACAAAACTGCATGACTGCCATCCAGAAATGGCTCAAGTAGTATTATGAGAATGTTTATTATCCTTCCTGAAATACTTGAACAATAACTCCCATTATCTCTTACAAACTCAATGTAGAGGCACCAGAAAAAGCTGCTTTATAATAGTTTCCATATAGGATTATTATAGCATTTTGGAACTGTCTTTGAAAATCTGGGTGACTCAAAATATTGCATCTAGGATGATTATAATTGGAATTGATATCTATTTGCATTTTATTTCAAATTTGTTCAGTTTAGTCTATTGGGGTAAAGTGAATTAGACAGGCTTTTAATGGTTACTGATGAAGGAATCCAAGGCTCTCCTTATTCTATCCGGACTATCAATTCAGATTATCACTATGAGATCCATTTCTAATGGCTGATAAGCTTTGAAGTTAAAAGAGAAATATTAAGTCAGTGTCTAAACCTTCACCTCTTTTTCCTCATAATGGATGGGTGGACAATTTTAGTAAAACTACTTTAATTTTAGTAAAACAGAAAGGGATTGAAATACTTGGAAAGCATTAAAAAAACCTTTTGCTGAGTCTGATTTCTGTGTTATAGATTGGTTTGGCTGTTGGTGACATTGCAGAGGTGCAGAAGTATGCTGCAATGAAAAGAATAGCAATGCAGGTTTGTGAAGTGCATGGTAGATTTTATATTGATTATATATAGGAGTTAATATTCCCCCTTTGCTGCTGGGAAAGTAAATTGAAAAATTATTGGTAAATGATTCTTCTGTTTGTTTTAATCTTTCACCATTTAGCTATATCATGCAACTTATTATTACATTTTTCCTGTCAAATACAATTAACTTTGTATTTGATTCATTAAGTTTCATATGAATTTGTCTGGTTGTTTTAGTCTACCTAATATTCATTTCAAATATTCTCACCCAATAGGCATAATTGGCATATATTCACATCCATAAACATCATGTCATTGCCACAAGCCTTTATACTTTTATCATAAATGTATTAAACGAATAAGAAACATCATAAATCTTTCATTTGCTTCCTCATATTGAATCATTCACTAAGCTCTCAAAATACTCCCACACATATGTTACCTCCATCATATATTCTTATGCTGTTGAGTAATCATTGACCTCATATTTGTATTAAAATATTATATTGTAACCTATAATTTTCTCATAAATTTAGATTCATAGACAATATACTTTCTCATTTTTATATATTTCTCAATGATTAGTACAAATGCAGTCTGAAGTCAATGATTAGTACAAATGCAGATGCCCTGCCTAGCATGAAGCGACTTATACTTCCAGAATTTTGTTCAGTGACACCACCGTATTCTTTCACCAGAATTCTTCCTAACATCTTCCCAGGCATAACGAATCCTAAACTTTTTGTCTACACTCTTGCTGTTTTATACAGGGAAACAATAATAGCATTTTTCTAGTTTGAACCCAGATTAAGCCTGTCATACATGCATTCCAGAAAAAACCAAATGCATATTTAAACACTTCTTCAGACATGCCATCTACACTTGCAGCTTTGTCATTTCTCAATGTTCTCACCTCATTTATAACTTCAATTTCTATAAAATTGTTTCAGTCTATGACATATACATTTCAGTCTTTAACACATCACTGATATTTCTAAAACACCTTTTCTAGTATTGCCTCCCTTCTTTTTTTCTACATCAATAACTCTATTCAGGTTCTTTAACATTTGCTTCTCTTATATTCCAATTCAAAGTCCTTTATGCTGCAGTTCTTGCCAGATTGCCCATAGATAGTTCAAAGATAATGACATCTAACACTCCTCTTGGTTAATTGAGGTTTTCATATAAAGTGTGTTATTAAGATTAGTTGTCCTTGTGCCACATGCAATATCCCCAGCTAATAATAAGAACTAAATCAGTTAGTTGAGAATACTTTGGTCAGGATTGCACAAGGACAACTAAAGTCCAATTTTGTCTTGAATACATTCATGCTTTTCTATGCAATCTAAAGATTATGTTGCTATCCAACACACGTTTGCTGACATGCTACCAATCTAGAGATATAATATGTGCCTTTTACTAATATACTCTAACAATGCCTGCTATGATCCCAGCTAATCTTTGAAATACTTAATCCAAATATGGATTAAGCAGGGATTTCCCAGGATTCAAAATTTTGTTAGCATTTCTAATTATTTTAAAGCTTTACAATATATGAAACATTATCCTTAAGCCATAAGCTTTTAATATGCTGTTATGAGAAATGACATGACCAGAGATTAATTTATCAATTTTTCTATTCATCTTTTTGTGAGGAGAGATGGAAAACCTTAACTTACTTTCTATCCAAAAAGTATAATCAACATTACCTAAGCTAAAAGTTATAACAATTTTTCTATATTGCATGCAGAATTAATTTAGGGAGTGCATGGACAGCCCAGTTGTAATGGCATAATTCTTTAGTTTTATTCTTATAGCAAATTTATTGAAGATGTATTTATTTTTTTTAGGTTAATCTTCATACAAACCTGGAAAAAAAACTGCCATATTGGTTTCTCAGTAGAGTTGATCAACAATCCATTCTTGTGTATCCTAATAGATCTAGATATTGTGGCTTTATGGTAAGTTAAAAGCAAGAATGACTGGCTTTTATGATTTCTATAAACCTTCCTAGCCTCAAAAACAGGAAGATAAAAATAGACAGTTCTTTTTCAATTGTGTAATGACTGCAAAGGGCTTAATTGTCAATAAAACTCAAAGCAAAGAGAAATTGGCTTCTCATGATCTACTGTCTATTACTTCTTATTGTTGCTTTGGCAGTGAACGCAAGGAGGAAAGATGCTGATCTCTTTCCTTTGCCCTTTGCATTTCTTTAGTCTCTTACCAGAGCATTAGAAGAGCTAAGAAGCAGAAAAGTCTGACAGGCAGGTAAGCCAAAAGGAGAGATGTTTGAAGTTCATTTGGAAGATCACCAAAAGAATCAGAGAACAATAACTTCACTGCAGAATTGATAGTATAAATATGGACATATCAGACTCATAACTGGTTTTGGAATAAGAGAGTTGGAAGGGACCTTGGTGGTCTTCTAGTCCAACCCCATGCTCAAGCAGGAAACACTGAATTATTTTAGACCATGGTATCTCTTTTTAAAAACCTCCAGTGTTGGAGCACCCACAACCTCTGGACATAATTTGTTCCACTCATTAATTGTTCTAACTGTCAGAAAATTTCTCCTTATTTTTATGTTGGTTCTCTCCAGTGGAGAGATTCAAATCCCTGAACAACTGGTTCTCTGCGTGGATGCAGACCTGGGCCTGCATGGACTTCTGGAACTGGTATCCTTGCTCTTCTGGTGGGCCATTCTAGGCCTGGGAGGCCTCTTCCAGGCCTTCCAGGCCTAGACCAGACTTCCAGAAGTGGTGTGCATTCAGCCGGTTCTCCAAACTCTACAAAATTTAGCGACTGGTTCTGCTGAACTGGTGCGAACTGGCTGAATTCCATCACTGGTTCTCTCCTTAATTAGTTTCCATCCATTGCTTCTTGTCCTGCCTTCAGGAGCTTTGGAGAATAAAGAATAAATAAAATATTGTACTTGAGACACTATAAACCTCAAAGAAGTTTGATTTCTTAAGTTTATTAGAAGAATTTTACTATTTCTATTAATTCTTTTTTTTAAAATAGAGTGTGTTCCAGTATTGCTTTGGATGGGATAATATAGCAGCTGATACAAAGAGTGCTGATACAACATTAGAACTAGAAGTATTGAAACAGAAGTACAGGTATTTGTTAATTCTGTGGTAATTTTATTAGTGGGGGAAATATAACTTGGCAGGCAAAGGACTGTATTTTATTTTCAAGAGTATTATTAAAACATGATAGAAATGAACGTGGACCTTATTTTTACTATAGGCACAAGCAAACATTTACTGAAACATTTTTCAATAATTTTCATAGTATATTTCTGAGATTCAGGGAGGTAGTGAAAGAGTCTAACATGCACCTTGGACTATGTTCTTCACTACAATCAAGTCAATCTTAGAACAAAAAAATTCTCAATCTTTTTAATTTTCAAAATAATATTTATATACTATGAAATACATAAATTGAACAGGCTTTTTTATTCATTTATTGAGAAGGTAGTGATCAAGTGACAAACTGGGTTTATTACAAACAGCATGGATTCAAATCTGACTTAAAACAAAAAAGAACTTGACCTAATGTAAGGAAAATACTATTATTTCCTATAGCATGTGTAGGGTTAAGTTTTAGTAAATACCAACTTCAATGCAGTACCCAACAAAAATGGAGCTGATAAGCTGTTCTCCACTATCATTAGTCTGCATTGGTTGAAGAACATAAATCTTTATAATTCTATCAAAATATTCCAAAATATGAAGAAAATGTAGAAAAAAGGTAACTCTGTTCTCCATGGGAATAGGCCATGCTCATGGTCATAACCCTTGAATTAAAAAAGCTTGTTTCAAATCAAATACTTTTAAAACAATTTATGTATGTTGTTACTTTGAATTGGTGTAAATATTTTTTAATGAAAAGTAAAATGTTCTGCAAAAAGAAAAGAAATCTTATTGTCAAAATAATTTAAAGTGCATCATCTTCAGAATAGATTAAGTATCTTAACAATTTTTCATATTTAATATATTTAATATTTAATATATCGTGTAATATAACATGTATTAAAATGTGCACCTTCTTTTAGGTTTTCTGAGTGATGTCAGTGGAGTTAAGACAAAAAAATATATTTTAATTTCATTTCATTTTAAATTTAAATATTAGTAAACAAATTTTAAAGGGATTCTTGGAGTGTTACCAACATATAAGGTTGTCCATGCAGCTCTGAGGCCCTCATTGCCAATCCTGGTGTAGCCTATATAACTTAATGACTTGTCCTATAACAAATGTATTTTTTTTGTTTTCAGGCTTAAGGACATTGCAGCTCTGGTAGAAAAACAGCACAATCTCCTTAAACTAGTTGCACATAAAATGGAAGTAATATTTGAGGCAGAGGATGGAGATCCAAATGATTCATTCCAGAACAAATTTAGGAAAGAGAAGTTGGAACATAAGAACAATAAATGGGACACAGTGCTCAAAGCAGTGAAATCAAAATGTACCTAATTTGATTACAACTATCCTCATATTTTGATAAAATAGCTTCTTAGTAGGAAATAGGAAATACCAGTGTGGCATTTTAAGTTGGGGCAGAAGTTACCATTATGGGACAGTAGTACGTCAATGTGGTTTGCGGAATTGATTAGCAAGTCCCCTCAATTCCAGTCAAGCTGGCTAATAAGCAAATACTGGGCTATATAATGCTGGTTATTCCCTTCCCCTTGGCTCACTGTAGACGATTGCTTATTGTCAGGTTGCAATAGTGGCTAGCCAGTACTGGCTGAATCAAAACTTATTTCAGTGTAACTACCATAGGTTTCTGTATTCTGTATTTAGAGGCTTTTTTCCAGCTGCATGGTATAATGTTAATTTAATTATTACCATATACTAAAATGTTTCCAACAGAGGAAAATATAAAAGACAATAATTTAGCTTCTTAAATATTAACACATAGCATAATTAATGCAGTAGCAGCTTTGCTGATGAATTCAGCTCAAACTAACCCAAATTTATCTTTCTGGAATGTCAAAGAGATTAATATGATAGTTGGCTTCTCAGAGCGTTCACTCAGTACAATCTCATTACATTAAACTGATTTTCCTGAAGGTATGGTAATAGGGAGTATCAAAGACTAACAGTTCAACCCTGAGCTACAGATATTCTTTTCTATTGATTCAACCCTTCCAAAGAATGTGCTTGCTTTAATGCTTTGAAAGAGTGCTTTGCTCATGCCAATACACTTTAAAAGCATCTCTTTTAGCAATGGCAATAGCATTTAGACTTATATACTGCCCTGTAGTGCTTTAGAGCACTAAGTGATTTACAAATGTCAGCATATTGCCCCCAACAATCTGGATCCTCATATTACCGACCGCAGAAGAAGGGAAGGATAAGTCAACTTTGAGACAGTCAGGATCGAACTTCTGGCGTGTGGGCAAGTTAGCCTGCAATACTGCATTCTAACCACTGTGCCACCACGTCCCAATGCTTTTAAATGCTTTGCACGTGAAATCATTGCTTTTACATCATATGGCAAATTAATTGAGTAAACGATATAAAAAGATTTAGGTCTCTTTAACCAGTGGTGCATTCATTATGCCTTATAGAAATATAGAAATAAACTACAGTCACTGTCATATATTAGTTAAAACGACAACTAACTGCAGATCTACTCAGATGTAAATTCCATAAACTTCAGTGGACGTGTTAAGATAATACAATCTAAATATATGATGAGCAATGTTATCTAGTAATAAAATATTAGAATAAAAATTTTAAACTATTGTGTTGAATAAGTTCTAACTAATGCTTCTTTTAGTTTTAAACCAAGGCTGGCTTTGTTGATTATATATTGTTCAACAGATAAAATAAAGTTACAATTTATGTAAATGTGAAACACAATAAAGATATTGTAATAAACTTCCTGTTTCAATAAACTCCTAATTAATAAACCTGCTTATTTCTATAGCATTTATTTGTCTTTTTTCTAAAACAAGAGAAATAATACATTTTATGCATTTCATTATGTCTTCTTCTAGTACTGACTGCGATTTTTAAAATCTAAAGAGCATTATTTTAGCCATTCAGTTAATTCTGATTTCTTTACAGATGTAAGGAAATTGCTATTCCACTTTAAAAATCCACAGAGGATTTATTCATTTGAAAATATCAAATCCTCCTTTTTCTGCAGGATTTAATACACAAGAATTCTACTCTCCTTTCTGAATTGGAGTCTGCCTAATGTTCCCCAATTGCCACTCTTATTTGACACCTTCCACATGTGTTGAAACTAGAGTTTCTAGAATTGCCAGCTAGCATCATCAAATTCACATTTCCATTTACAAAGAATTTTGTTTTAGTTGCAGATGTTTTTGGTTTTCAGGATGAGCCACCTTCCCCAACTGGGGCTCTCCAGATGTTCCGGGACTAAAATTGCCATAACACCTGTACAGAGCAGATTGATCTGATCAGGTTTATATGCAGGCTGATGCAAAGAAATGACCACTTTTTATGATGTATATGCCATTATTTTCAATATTATTGCATTGCATAGAGCAGAGTTGCTAGGGTTTAACAGGAAACCATCACACGTAGATACGGAATATACAACATAACTATATATCTATTGCATCTGATGAAAATATTTTCTGGAGATGGAAATATTTCCCTTTTTTCTCTTTTAGCCTAGCAATTTTCTGTCAATTCCTTTTAAATGACTTGTGTCATTTTTTTTAATGTATTTTGGGGCTATGATTATGTAGCAAATAAATATTGGCAGTGTCGGTAGTCTATCATAACACTAGATGGCAGTGAATGCTAGTATTTCCTATGAAACATTTAGTTGGCTGTAAAAGAATTTGATAGAAACGATTGATTTTAGTTTTACAGCATATGTTCTAAAGCCCTGGTGGCAAACCTATGGTACGCGTGACAAAGATGGCACGCAGAGCCATCTCTGTTGGCATGCGCACCATCACCCCAGTCCTAGGCTTTCAGCTGGGTTTTATAAAATCTTTTCGCTTTAGACCTGCGCCACCATGTGCAAAAAAATAATAATGCTGATGTCCATTTTGCTCTATGGGTTCATGGTGAGGTAATCCTAACCCTAAGTGGAATTTTCCTCCAATGGGATTTTCCCTTGTATTTTACCAGGAAACAGAGATAAGGCAGGCTAGAAAAGTCAGTGCTTTCCTAACCATACCCAAGGTCTCTGAATTTGTTCGCGATTCCCATTTTGCATCTATGAGTTCATGGTGAGGTAATCCTAACCCTAAGTGGAATTTTCCTCCAATGGGATTTTCCCATGTATTTTACCAGGAAACATAGATAGGGCAGGCTACAAAAGTAAGTGCCCTCTTAAGCATACCAAAGTATTCCGAGTTTGTTGACTATGTCCATTTTGCTCTCTGAATTCATGGTGACTAATCCTAAACCTAAGTGGAATTTTCCTCCATAGGGATTTTCCCATGTATTTTACCATGAAACGTAGATAAGGCCGGCTACAAAAGTCAGTGCCCTCCTAACCATACCCAAGTATTTCAAATTTCTTGGCAATGTCCATTTTGCTGTATTAGTTCATGGTGACCCAACCCTAACCCTAAGTGGAATTTTCCTCTAATGGGATTTTCCCATGTAGTTTACCAAGAAACATAGCTAGGTCAGGCTAGAAAGGTCAGTGTCCTCCTAACTATACCCAAGTATTCCAAGTTTACTGGCAATGTCCATTTTCTCAATGAGTTCATTGTGACCTAACCCTAACCCTAAGTGGAATTTTCCTCCAATGGGATTTTCCCATGTATTTTACTAGGAAACATAGCTAGGATAGGCTAGAAAAGTAAGTGCCCTCCTAACCATACCCAAGCACTCTGAATTTGTTGGTGATGTCAATTTTGCTGTCTGAGTTCATGGTGGCCTAACCCTAACCCTAAGTGGAATTTTCCTCCAATGGGATTTTCCCATGTATTTTACCAGGAAACATAGATAGGGCAGGCTAGAAAAATAAGTGCCCTCCTAACCATACCAAAGAATTCTAAATTTGTTGGTGATGTCCATTTTGCTCTCTAAGTTCATGGTGACCTAAAATTAACCCTAAGTCAAATTTTCCTCCACTGGGATTTTCCCATGTATTTTACCAGGAAAATAGATAGGGCAGGCTAGAAAAGTTAGTACACTCGTAACCATACCCAAGAACTCCGAATTTGTTGGTGATGTCCATTTTGCTCCTTGAGTTCATGGTGACCTAACCCTAACCCTAAGTGGAATTTTCCTCCAATGGGATTTTCCGCAGCCATGCCCACCCAATTGGCCACACCCACCCAATGGGCCACACCCACCCAGCACCCAATGATACATACGTGGGTTTTGGGTTGCAATTTGGGCACTCGGTCTTTAAAAGGTTCGCCATCACTGTTCTAAAGTAAATGTGTTGAGACTATTTAAGACTGGTTAGGGACAGATTATCCTGGAGAACATGTAGTCACTAAGACCTGAAAGCAGTTGCTGAGACATAATTACTCAATTTATGAAAAATAGTAGGAATGACCCCTTATTTGGTGATGGTTTTGTTTAACAGTCTTTTCTTGTCTTTTTCTTTAGCAAATCATTTTTAATAACATTTTCATGCTTTTGTGTTGTGTTCAGTAAGTAGCTTTCTACATCTGGAAAATGAATCTTTAGGGTTCCCCACTTCCAGATGCATAGCTAAAATTAATTTCTGAGCTAGAGTGGATTTGCCTAGCAGAAACAACTATTCACTGAGTAATGTTAGTGATTTTCTAAAGTTTCAAGTAGTTTTATTTATTGTGAGATAGATATACAAAAAATTCAGTCAGGAAAAAACACAATTGTTTTCTACAGATAAGGGTAAACACTAAAATAACCATTGAGCACTGTCTGACTTCTTAATGTTAGTATTATTAAAGGAATAAGCCCACAACATTATTTTGGCTAGTAGGAAAATACTTGTTAAAGTAGATTTATATTCTAAGGTTATAAACCTAAATTTAGACTTAGAGATATTATGTACGTAACTGGGTATTAATCTCCTTATTTGTTTGCTTGTTTTATATCCTGCTTGTTGTTCAGGAGCTCCATTCATAGCTGTCCTTCCCCTTTTTATTTTTCCCCACAATAACTGTGCAGTAGGTTGGGGTGAGAGAGTATGATTGGTCCAAGGCCAGACAGTGTGACAGACAGACAGACAGACAAACAAACAGATCAAAAGTACAGGAGCTTCCAAAATTGCTGAACAATGCAGAGGCAAGTCTAAATAAATGTAATTAATTAATTAATTAAGAGCAAGCTTAGCAAATCTTAGGGGTAAACAACCTTTGCAGGCTGTGGGTGGACCCCTAGCACCTATTTTACAGCCGTTTCAGCCCCCTTCTCAATATTATGCCACCAACATTCAGTGGGAAATCAGCAATTTTCAGTGGCATTTTATAATTTACATGTAGGATGCATGCTGAGTGACTATCAGTATACTTGCTAGGTTTATGGGATGTGGACAACAATATATTGGTTTGCAAGGTAGAAATCTTAACTTTTCTACAGTAGTGTGAGCATGTTTGCATAAAACTTGTGCTTGTGATATGTGGGTCAAAATGTACCAAATTGATCAATACGGAGCTTAATATTAGTAGGGAATGAACGTTGCACAGATATGACTAACATTGGCAACTGGTTGGTTCCTTTGCTATATTACAAAAATAATTATCTGGCTGGCTCAATTAGTCAAAGTCTTGTTGGATGGCAGAAGTAAAAAATGTTTGGTGCTAGCCATAGAGTATGTAATATTATGTCCCAGAATAGAAGAAGACCACAGCATAAATTTACAAATGAAAGAAATAAAGTATATTTGTGAAACTAAGAGAAACTGGACAGATATAACAGATCTGAATTAAAGTTCTCATCTTATCAAATACTGGAAAGAAAATACGGTAATTCTGAAAGAGAAAAAAATACATCTCAGGAAGTACAAATTAATGACACTAAAGCTATACCTTGTTTGAAAATGGCATTTATAGGTTGATAATTCAGGGATTTGTGGAAAAATATGCAAAATTCTGGATGAAGACAATTTGGGGAGAGAGAATTCTGTTAGATGAAAGGCATTAATAATGAAGGAATGAGTTGATAGTGGAAAAACTGATAAAGCCATTTGGAGACCTAAAAATAAATATCAATGGTGGCTGGAAAATATAGACTGCCTAGAGTACTTGGTTTTTAACTACAGATATTTATAGGAATACATGGCAACTGAATGAATATCAATATAAAAACATACTTGTTTATAAGGAAAGATTGAGAAAATTAGTGAAGAAATATAATAAAAGATTGGAATGTGGAATACACAATTATTTGGATTGTGTGTGTAAAATTAAAATGTTAAAATACATTTTAAAATAGAGCTACCATTTTTAATGTAGGACATAAACTAAATAGCAATTTAATTATGTAACATTACTATTGTGTAAGGCTATAAGTTAAAAAAGCACTGTTATATTAAAAGGACTATATAATGAAGCAAGCAAGGAAAATATGTATTAAACTTCTCAGGAAAAAAAGAAAAGACATTAAAACCTCCATTTAAAAAAAGCAAAATAAAAAACCAGACTGCTGAATACCACTTCATCTAACACTGCTGAAATTATCTTTTTGTCTATATTTTAATGATGATTCTTTCTTGAACAATGAGTTAAATGTAGACCATACAGAAACATGTTGTCTGTTCATTCAGTATAATGAAATTCAAAAACTGATGTTCACAAATTTAATTACTCATTTAGATTTTAGAATACAAACATTCTTGCATAAGTACATAATCACAATTTTTTGCAATATGTTGTTCATAAATTAAAAGGCCAAGTTCTTTATAAGTTGAAAGATACCAGATATACATATATTCATTCCAAGAATCTGGTTCACCACACTGATAATAACTAATCAATAATAACTACTAATGGACACACCCATAACACATATGCCAAAGTTTTTCAAATTTATTACTTCTCCAAAATAGAAAGGATGAGAACAACCTTTTAAAAACATTTTTTGAGGAGTCCAAAATACCCTATAGAGGGATTTTCTGAACTAAATGACTTTTTAAGTCTCAAGAGTGACTCTTGGGAGAAAAATGTACATGGAAGAAAAGGGGGAAAAAGTGAAACAACTTAGAGTAAACTACAATGACTGCAAAAAAGTACAGAGAACAAGATAGACCAATTTTACCTCAATAAGAGTAAAAAGTGGACATAAGGAAAGAGAATATGGAAGCTCCTGGGAACTGAGTGAAATGAATAAACTTACATTAAAATCTATAGTTAAATTAATAGGAATTAAGAAAAACTACAGGTAGAATTAAGAAGGAAAGGACTTAATGACAGAGAGAAAAAGAATGAAGCCTGCAAAAATGAGGATAAGAAAAAAGATACTGCATATTGTAGATATGTATTGTCAAAAAAGGAGACAAAACTCAAGGTTAAAAAATGCATAGTTAATTTTTACTCAGAAATAAATCTCCTTGAGTTTATTTGTTTTATATCCTACCTTTATTTTGTACAACTTAAAGGGGCATTATGTTCCCTCCTCCTATTTTCCCCTCAACATCAACCCTGTGATAAAGGTTGGGATGAGGGTCATAGGATTGCCCAAAGTCGCCTGCCTGGATCAGTGGGTCTTGTCAAACTATAGCTTCTACATGTCATCAGTGTTTTTTTACCTCATCAACTTTAAGATGTGTGGACTTCAGCTGGGGAATTCTAGTTCCAATCATTTTAAAGTTGCTAGGGTTGGTAAATAGTGATCTAAATATAGAGAAAGCAGAAGTCTCAAATTCAATCGTCATGAGGACCACACAATTTATACAATGATACAAAACATTTTTCTAAAATGACATTTTTTCTAGTTTCTCCAAAATGAGAATTATCACAGTATGCTGTGAAACATAAATTTATGAAATAAAAATACTATATTTTGCGAGTTTGACACTGCCACTCATCAAGTAGCATTTTGTATTTCCCAAAACACTGTTATATCATGTGTCTGCTATGGAATAACAATACGAAAACCCTGGAAAATAATCATCTGACATTTGTCAGGGTTTATCTCCTCAGAAGAGGCAACTATGCATGAAAGTATTTTTCAATTTTAATGATATTGGCAGTTCTCAAAGGAAAAACAAATCATATTTTATCTTTAACTTTTTATAATTCCCACTGAATTAGCTCAATTTTAGATTACTTGTATCCAAAAGTGAGATACAAATTAATTAAATATATTCCATCACACAGGAAGAAAAGTAACTGATCTTTTATGACATGTGGGTGTAATTAACAGGGAGTTTTGGATTTTGAATCAAGTTTTTGATTTGCAAAAGATTGGAAACAAATCTCTTCAGCTATTCTCCATATCTGAAGGCTGGAATGTGCTATTCCACATAAGTGTTGGTTGATTGTAATCATGGAATTTATGAATAAAAATATATTAATATAAGATTTTTTTCATAAAAATAGGAAATCTACCCCTTCCTAAAACTGTTGATCTGAAACATCCCACCCATCATAAAAGGTGCAAGAATTATTTTGTTCAATTTTTTTAAATTTTAATTTATTTATTTTTATTGGATTTAAGAAAAAATTGCTCTACTGATTTTATTCTTAAAATTAAAAAAGTATAAATTTTTAAATAGTTCTGTAGAATTATTTGTGGTTTCTATGAATAGAAATAATGCTATTTTGGAAAGAAACAAGATAGAGGCCTCTTCATTGGCATTTTCTACTACTTAGACTCATATATTCATGACACATGTCAAATAGACCAACCACTTACAAAATTCTGTCTTTTAGTCCCATTGACTAACAGTCAAAAGTGATGTGGGATTTCTATACCTGGATCTTCCAAGTGAGTTCTACTCCTAAGCCAAGTGAAGACATTGTGGTTGGTTCCTCCTTATTTCCAGGTTGAATCTCCTTCTGACCAATTTCCACCTGTTGCTTCTTGTCTTGTCCTCAGGTGCTATGGAGAATAAATCCACCCTCTCTTCCCTGTGGAAGCCCTTGGAAGGCTACTATCAGGTCTTCCCTGAGCATTCTTTCATTAGGCTAAACATATCAAGTTTCCTTATCCATTCGTAATACAACTCAGTTAGACCTCTTATCATCTTTGTTGCTCTTCTTGGCATCTTTCTAGGGCTTCAGCATCTTTTTTGTAACATGGTGACCAGAATTGGACAGAGTGTTCCAAATGTGACCTCACTATTGCAGTATAGAGTAAATGTAAATGTTTTCTTTTTATTTTAGAAGGTTTTTGTCATCAGCCTGCAGCTTCCTTAGCTTCTGTATTTCAATTATGTGTCAAGGAATACATGAGGGTTTCTCAGACTGGGAAGTAGTGTCTAGTAGGGGGAAAGCAGAGAGATAGAGTGAGATTGAAGATAAAACAAAAATCAATGTTGTCAACAATCTCTTGTCAATAAAATCTACTTATATTTTCTCCTTGCAAAGAGATTTGACAGATTTTCAAAAGCATCCTGAGAAAGAGAGGGAGAAATAAGTACCATTTTTGACAAACCAGGCAGTCAGTTTCTGGGAATTTGAAGGGAAGTACTGTTGCTCAACATTATTGTTCAGTGCTTAGATGATCTAATCAGGCTTGTTCTGTGTCATTCCAGACTGGTTCTATGGTTCCTGTTGGTGCTTTGTGCAATTTTTGGCCTGCAATCTGGGTACCTGCTGGATTCAGCTCAGGAACATTTGGCTAGAAATGGGGATGGGGGAATACTACAAAAAGGGCCAGCTGTATGAATCTTGCTCCTATCCCATATAGAAAGAATGATTCATAGAAGCACGTACTCATGTGGTTCAGATTCTTAAGTGCTTTCCTGAATCTGGGCCATAGATAATGAAATCAGTCTTTGGAAGGGAAAATCGGGTGGAGTAGATGATGAGGTGCAGGTGTCTAATCACTTGGTGCCTGAGCTAGAAATAAGCAAGAAGGCTGCTTAATTTGATCTCTAAAAGAATGAGCAAAAATATTGCTAATAAGTATCAGGAAGGTATGAGAGATTGTTGTCCAACCATGCAGAGCCCAAATCACCTCACAGGATTGCTATTACAGTAAAAATGGTATGAGGAAAGTGCATTAGATATGTTTACTGCCTTGAGTTATTTATAAAAATAATAGAGGCAAGATAGAAATAAAAATAAATAGGCACTATGAGTCATGATTTCATTCTTCCAGAGTTGTATAATCATCATCCAACTACATTTCAGATGAAATAAATTAAATCATAATGTGAACATTGGGTTTTGCTTCTCTATTTTTTCAATTTTCTGTTCTATTATGACAATTGGGTTATAAAAATGAGCAGGTTGACTTCATGTGGATGAAATCTTGATCTAACACACAACTGGAGTACAATCCTGTGTTGTTTATTCAAAAATAACTCCTACTAAACTCAATCAGCCTTACTTCCAGAAGCCTTTTTCACAATTGCTGTTCCTCTTGCTTGAACAAATCCAGACCAGTTCATAAAATATGTAGTTAATGATGCAATAAAATTGTAATGCATATATATTCTATTTTGGTGGCCTCCCAAGCTATTTCATTTAATAAGTATATTGGGAGAGACCATTATGAACAAAACAGCAAAAATTCTATCATCGTGTGTAGCTTGAATCTTGGATAATTTAATTGAAGAACTGGATCTCTAATTCTATCTGTAGCATAAAAACACTCTTAACTCACCTCAAAATCTTAAATCAAACAACCACAAAATATAACTTCAGGATAAGCATTAGATATTCATTGAAACTTATCCAGGAATTGCAATCCTCTCCTAATAGAAAATTGTATTAGAGTTAGTATAGGAGATGATCAAGCTTAGCCTGAGGGAAGGGTCAAACCTGACTTCAGTCTTGAGTCCCTTTGCACTCACAATAGGTCTAAATTCAGCCCATCTTGACTCTTATCTAACACCAATTTGTTTTGATTGTCAGTATTTCAGATTCTTGTAGAAACCTAAGCTTCCAATAAACCCATATATTCATTTGAACTGCCTGGCCTCATGCTTTTCTGTGCTTGACAGATAGATCCTTCTTACATGTGGGTTTATTTATTTTGAAAAAAATAATGCTTATTGTATAGAATTAAATGGAAACTATGTCGTTGTGGCCAGCAAGTGGTTCCTTTTTTAGATTCCATCAAGAGCTTCTGAAATTTGAAGGATTTCTGGGTTTTTGTTTAGTAGAACATAAATATCTTTCATTTAGTACAATCTCCCCAAACTCAAAATAATCTTTACCAAAATATAGAAACACTAAGTATTCCAACTTGCTCCCTAATAATGCTGATTTTCATGATTTGTTGATGTTATTGCATGACCACACTATCCAGATTGTCCTCAATTTTCAGGTACTATCCCAATTTTTTTTTAACTACATAAGGTTATACACCCCAGCTGTGTACTGGATATCAATGAAAAAGTAAGCACTTTCAAATCCATTAAGTATATATGTGTATGTGTTTGTTTGTGTGTTTATGTGTGTGTGTATGTATGTATGTAAGGGACGCGGTGGCTCAGTGGGTTAGGATGCTGAGCCTGTTGATCAGAAGGTCGGCAGTTTGGCGGGTTGAATCCCGAGTGCCGCGTAACAGAGTGAGCACCTGTTACTCGTCCCAGCTTCTGCCAACCTAGCAGTTCGAAAGTACGTAAAAATGCAAGTAGAAAAATAGGGACCACTCCGGTGGGAAGGTAACAGTGTTCCGTGTGCCTTTGGCATCTAGTCATGCCGGCCACATGACCACGGAGACGTCCTCGGACAAGCGCTGGCTCTTCAGCTTTGAAACGGAGATGAGCAGCGGCCCCTAGAGTCGGAAACGACTAGCACGCATGTGCGGGGGAACCTTTACCTTTATGTATGTATGTAAGCCCCAATGCTGAATGATCAACCACCCTTTCTACTGCTGCCATATTTCTGCAGATATTCCACAGATTCCTATAACCTGTAGTTTGGAAATAATTGGAATGCTGATTTAATTTTACCTTCTCAATACTGGACTGTCTTGAGAGACGACAGGAGACAGTAGGCACGGTCCAAACAAAACGTTTATTGGGCAGAGGTCCCAGGCGAAACACCGCCGGGAATCCCCCGTATTTATAGTGAACAGGGACAACAACAACAATCTCAAGAACCAATAAACAGGCGGGGTTCTCCCGCCTAACAAGGATGCCCAATAAGAAGGAGATCGGCTAAAGGTAGGCGCGGCTGTCAGCGGCTTGTTGCCGGGGCCAGCTGGCAGTTTTGACAGCTCCGGCTGAACTGCGCATGCGCGGTTCTCTGGAGTTTGACAGCTGTCAGTGTACTGCGCATGCGCGGCAGTTTGACAGCTGTCAGAGTCGGCCGGTTTGACAGCTGTCAGTGTACTGCGCATGCGCGGCAGTTTGACAGCAGTCAGAATCGGCCGCTTGCCGCGTGTGTGTGGGGGGGGAATGCCGTGGCAGCCTTTTGACGGCTGTCAACGGCTGCCGGGGATTCCTTATAGTTGTGAGGGGGTTGTGTGTGTGTGTTGAATATATAACACCCCTTCCCCCCTTGCCCCTGGAAGTTCAGCTGGGGTCGCTCCGCTGTTTCTGCTGCCGGCCCACTCATAGTCCGCCAAGTACGAGGGGGCTTTCCGCAGTCTGGTGGAGCGGCGAAGGGTTGGGCTGGGCTGGTTTGTGCTGGGCTGGTCTTCCCTTTCCTCGGCGGGGAAAGTTTTGGGGTTTGGAGGTTGGGGGTTGTCGGCGAAGTCTTGAACATGTGGTGCTGGGCTAGGTGGCATTGGTGGTGCCGCTGGGGGAATCAGCGTGCCCGGTTGAGCTCGGGAACTGCCGTCCTGTAGCACCCGCGATCTCAGTTGGTCGGCGTGTCTCCGAATGAGCCTTCCGTCTCCTAAGTCGATGAGGTAGGAGACTGGGCCAGTCTGGTTGGAGATCACGCCTTGTAGCCACTTGTCACCAGCCCTGAAGTTCTTTGCCCAGATGGGTTGGCCGGGAGGGAAGACTTTGACAGGAGGCGCGTGGATTGGTTCGGCAGCTGCCCTGTTGGGGTGCAAGCGGTACAGTTTGGTGACCAGGCGGCGCCCCCAACGGAGCTCAGCCGGAGACTTGCAAGGTGTGGAGTGTTGGGCCAGGAGGTATTTCGCCAGTCTGCAGTGCCAGTCGCCGGAGATGATTTTCTTTAGGGCTTCTTTAGTCGCCTTCACCATGGCCTCTGCGAGACCGTTCGTGGAGGGGTGAAAGGGCGCGGAGGTGGCGTGCCTAATCAAGTTGGCCCTGGTGAAAATTTGGAAGTCATGAGAGGTAAATTGGGGGCCGTTGTCAGATACGATGACATCAGGCAACCCATGGGTGGCAAATACCCTCCTCAATCCCCTGATTGTGGCTGCTGAGGTTGTGGTGGCTACTGGGATGACCTCGAGCCATTTGGAAAAACTGTCTACTATTATAAGAAAATTTTGTCCTTGGAAGGGGCCGGCGTAATCAATATGAATTCTGGACCAGGGGTTCTTAGTCACCTCCCACTTATGGACAGGGGCGTGTGGGAGAGGTGGCCTGGTCTGCTGGCACATGTTGCAGGTAGCTACAAAGTTTTCGATGTCTGCATCGAGCCCCGGCCACCATAAGTAGCTGCGGGCAAGGGATTTCATCTTGACCACCCCGGGGTGGCCATCGTGGAGGGAGGTTAGAGCTTGATGTCTGTGCGGGGTGGGTATGATGACACGGCTGCCCCAGAGGATGCAGCCGAGGTGGGCTGACAGTTCATGGCGCCTTAGGAAGTAAGGCTGGAATTCTGGACCCGGGGAGGTGGATTGCCACCCGGTTAAGACCCAGGTTAGAACCCTGGCCAGGAGTTTGTCCTTGCTGGTGGCTGTAGCTATTTCTTTTGCAGATACGGGGCGGTCAGGCAGTTCCTGGATAGCCAGGATTTGGCCGGCGGGTGCGGGGTCTGGGTCGAAGTTAGGCAGGGGCAGTCTGCTAAGGCCGTCTGCGTGACCCATTTCCTTGCCTGGTTTGTGTTCGATTTTAAAGGAGTATGCTGCTAGGAATGTGGTCCAGCGAAGCATTCTGGGGGATAAAATTTGCGGGGTCAATTTGTCCCAGGTGAAGAGCCCTAGCAGGGGTTTGTGGTCAGTAAAAATTGTGAAGTGCCGACCGTATAAGTAATCATGAAATTTCTTCACGCTCGCCACTAATGCTAGGGCCTCCTTGTCAATTTGCGCGTAATTGCGCTCGGCTTTGGACAAGGTCCTGGAGTAGTATGCGATGGGGGATTGAGTTTCATCGCTGTGGAGGTGGCTGAGGACGGCGCCTATGCCATAGGGAGAGGCGTCGCAAGCGACACAGAGGGGCATTTTTTCTTTGTAGTGGGTGACAGTTGATTTGCTTGAAAGGAGTTGTTTTAATTTGTTAAAACTATCGTCGTGGGCTTGGGTCCAGAGCCACTGGGCTCCTTTGTCTAATAGCCTATGGAGCGGCTCTGCTAGAGAAGCTTTGTGGGGGAGGAAGGCATGATAAAAGTTTATGAGACCCAAAAAGGCTTGTAGTTCTGCCTTATTTTTGGGGGGTGGTGCTGCCCTGATGGCTCTGACCTTAGAATCCGTGGGGTGGATTCCGTTAGCATCAATTTTGTACCCCAGAAATTCAGTAGAAGGGACTCCTATGGAGCACTTCTCTTTCTTTAATTTGAGGCCGGCGGTACGAAATCTTTGAAGCACCTCTCGAAGCCTGTCAGCTAATATTTCCTCGGATTCCCCTGCGATGAACACATCATCGAAGTAAGGGCAGACCCCCGGGATTCCTTTAAGGGTTCGCTCCATGGTTTCCTGGAATATATAACAAATACTAAAGATTCATGTATGTAGGGAATGTATATAGGATAATGACATTTTTGTTGTACAGCAGTTCAATATATATTGAACTATCATTTGTTCTTGTTTTTTTTAATGTTCTTCAAATAAGTTACTGTCTATCCACTGACATCCTTTAGCATGTCAATCCAAGGTTGGCTCCTTTGAGATTTGGAGAATCCTTGGAAGAGCTTCTTTGATTTTGTATGATTGTTTCCATCTTTGATGTCTTTACAGATGTTGCAATAATCCTTGTTTCTTTTAACAGCCCTCTGAAATTCTTTGTTAAATTCTTTCCTGAGATCTTTCTCTTTTTTGGTTTTACCATCTCTTTTATTTTTTATTCTTCAATTTCCAGTGTTTGTTCTGACATCCATATTGGTTTCATCTGTTTCTTGGGTTTTGACAATGTTTTCACATTCATCCTTAATAATTACTTTGATTTCATTCCATAGTTTTCTAGACCTTTGTCACTGAGGTTCAGGACTTCAAAGCAATTTTTGAAAATGGTGGGTATATGTCAAGATAATATCTTAGACACCTGTTTACTTTCTTCTTTCTCCATAGCATGGCTGACAGTTTGCATATGAGCAATTTTTTATCACTTCCATAGTCAGCCCCTAGTTATAGCTTGCTATTATAACTAAGCTTTTCTACCTCTTCTAACCAATAATATATTAGATTTCTGCAAATTCTATCTGATGATGTTCACATAGCATTGTTTTGGGTTTTGGAAAGTTATAACAATGGAGAACCTATTGAATTTGTCAAAATTGGTAATAGGTTTGAACACCCTGGGTCAAGATCTTAGCAGAGGCAGAGTCTTTCATAAAAACAGTAAACCAGCCAAACTCACTGTATTAGAAAATGTTCAATTTAACCATATTAGAGACTTTCAAAAAAGAAAACCTAATTTGGAATCTGGTAGGTATTAGGTTTTTCAGATTAAAAAATATTAAACAGAGCCTTAAGAATCTAAAATAATATACAATTGGCAAAGAAAAATAGGAGTGTGTTATTGATTATTTTTGCTGTAAGATTTGAATAATAATAATAATAATAATAATAATAATAATAATAATAATAATAATAATAATAATAATAATAATAAGAAGAAGAAGAAGAAGAAGAAGAAGAAGAAGAAGTTGGAAGGGACCTTAGAGGCCATCTAGTCCAACCCCCTGCTAAGGCAGGAAACCCTATACCATTTCAGACAAATGGCTGTCCAGTCTCTTCTTAAAAACTTCCAGTGTTGGAGCATTCACCACTTCTGCAGGCAGGTTGTTCCACTGGTTAGTTGTTCTAACTGTCAGGAAGTTTCTCCTTAGTTCTAGGTTGCTTCTCTCCTTGATTAGTTTCCATCCATAAGTAATAAATGATATAGTGATAGGAAATGACTGAACTGGAACTAAACCCATGTAAGGAATTGAGGCTTACAGGCGGAAAAGAGTTAAAATGGCTATAACTTCTTCTTATTTTAAAGTTTGTTTTTTTTTAAAAAAATGGACTGATATATTAATAACTAATAACTTGAAAGGGCTACCAATTTTAATGGATAAAGTTTTAGAAGATGATAAGAAAAAACTTTTTTTTTTCACCTGACATTTTGAAGGTATGGAAGACAACAAACTTGAGTTTGGCAAAATAAGAGTACAAAAGGCAAATCAAGAAAAGAACTTGGACATGGCACAGCTGTGACAAGAAATCCTGGCTCTTTATGGGATTTACAGAGTAGGCTGGTGAAAGCTTTGAAGGCTCCATTTAAATGCCAAAGAGTGATGAAAGATCAAGTCCAGTAATCCGCAGGAATGATTTAAAGGTCAAGATTCTGCAGAGCAAAAAGGATGTCAGCCCTTCAGGGCAACCCAGATGGAAAAGATGACAGATGAACTTATTCTACTTTATGGTATGGGTACATTAACAGACCTTTGCAAGAAAGACAAACTTTCTGTCTTTATTTTTCTTGTTTCTTCTAGTTGAGCTTGCATTAGTTTTTACCACTTGTAATAAAAGCTTTAATAAAATTATTTATTAAAAATGAATGATGTCCCCTTATAAAATAGCGTACTTTGCTACCTTTGATCACTTTGCTGTTCTGAAAGCTAGGAGGACTGGTATTGGTGATTGGCAAGTTTGACCTGCCTGGCAAAGACCTTCTCACCCCTGGCAGGACTTGATTGTGTCAGGGTTGTAGCTTGCTGTCAATATTCTTATATCACTGAGAAGCAGGAACACAGAATAAGAAACAATGCCACAAAGTTAAGCATACAACAGAGAAAGAGGTTGGCATTTATAACCTGGCCACCCACTTTTATTTTTTGAGGACTAAAATTTTGAGCTATTCATTGTCAAGAAAATTAAACCCACTCCTATTGTGAAGAATTTAAGTCAGATTATGTTTTGTGTAGCTTCTGCAATTATTTCCTGTGTTAAACTGCCCTTATGATTGTGAATTTTTTTCTTAACATTCAGTGATATCCACTTTCTTGCTATGTCTACAGTTCTATTATTTCAATCTTTGAAAGAATGAACCTTGATCTTCTCTGATCCAGGAGGCAAATCTTTAGTATGGTGGAAACTTTAAACTTCCTACTACAATGGGGCTGGAGATACTCATACGAGCAGGGCTTTTTTTGTCATAGAACTCTCAGAACGGAGTTCCAGCACCTTTTTTGGATGGAACCTTGTAGGGTAGGCAAGACGGGTTGTATGACATGTGTGAGTTCTGGCACCTTTTTCTTTTACAAAAAAAGCACTGCATATGAGTAGTAGCTTTACTCTTCTTTCACTTATTAAGAATATCATCCCTGGACCTCAGTGCTTCCTTATTCTTAACTCTTTTGTCCTTTACATCCTGACTGATGAAACAAAATGATGTGGGGCCAGCTGGAGGAATATTTCTTGATCTAACCTCATAGCTGGACAGCCATTTACCAATCAAATAGATCTGTCTTATTTAAGAAGCAGATAGGAATTTCATTCTCACAGGTAGATTGGGAAACTTGATAAAGGGCATTTATTTTATAATATTCCACCCACCATCTTCAGGATTAGCTAGCCCCATACAAGAACTGAAATCTTAAAATCAGAATGCTCTCTATCATTGTTTTTCAATCTCAGCAACTTTAAAATGAATGGATTTTAACTTCCAGAATTCTCTAGCCAGCATGCGGATTGGGGAATTCTAGGAGTTGAAGTCTATACATTTTAAAGTTACTAAAGCTGAGAATCACTGCTCTGTGTAACCGCTACCTTTAGAGGTTTTAGTTACAATTATTAAGTACTACTTTTAACAACTACAGATATGAATTTGATCTAGGGTGCAATAGGGCTTAAAATTGCATTGGCTGACTGCTTCTTTTTACTAGAGATGTTGTTGACAGCGTAAAATCCTTTTCTTATTAAGGATTAACTAGATTTCTGATAATACCATCTGGAGAAACTCATGTTAGTGTAAGTAGGAACAAGCCCTTGGAACCATTCAAATCTAAATGTGCCCTCTGCTCTTTGGGCTCAGAATATGAAACTTAGAACTATTAATGGATTTCAAATAAATGGAAATGGATTTATAGCTAATGGACATATAGGCCACAATCCAGAAAGCAACTTTAAGTGCATACAAGGAATTATATGAGTACAGTGGGTACCCTCCCCCATATGGAACAGCAAAGTTAAAGAATATCACAAATTGCTTTTGAAATTTGGAATTTTAAGAGATATTTGCAAAAAACAAAACAAAACCCCACCTTCTAAGAGACCTGATGCTTGGAAACAAGAACATTAGGTCCTTCCTTTAGAATTAGTCATTCAGTGTTCCGGAGTGTATCCATGTAATCTATCTGAAGTGAATTTCAGCTTTAATTAAGCTCAGTGCTTTTTTTGTAAAAGAAAAAGGTGCCGGAACTCACATATGTCATACAACCCGCCTTGCTTACCCTACAAGGTTCCATCCAAAAAAGGTGCCGGAACTCCGTTCTGAGCGTTCTATGAGAAAAAAAGCCCTGATTAAGCTTATTAAAACCCCTTGATTTTAGGAAAAGTTAGGTACATATTTAACTCTATACTTTTTCATAAACAAAAATAAAATTATAAATTGATAAAAATCAAGTAACAAGTTTTTTGGGACCAGAATAATCCTTGAAATTTTCCCTGGACTAGTGCTAATCAAAGAACTATAGAAACCTAAATTGGAAGGAGCCATTTAGGCCTCTGTCTCCAAATCCCTGCTTAATAAAGGAACAAAATAGAGCATCCCAGGCAGACGTTTGTCTACTTTCCACTTGAATGCAGTGAAGAGAAGCCCAACAATTTATTATCTGCTGAAATTTTATGACATTTTCTTAACTTGGAAACTGATCTTCCTGGAACTTACATTTATTTTTTATGTTTAATACTTTGTTCTTTAGGAATGCTAATGCTAAAAGAAGAGGGAAAGATGAACAGTCAGTTACAGTACACCCACCACTGGGAGACTTGAAAGAACAGATTAGGACTAGACTATCAGGCAGAAAATGTATCTATGATTGCTACAAGTAAAAAGATGTCACACAAAAGAAAAATAATTATTTATTCCTTACCATTCTAGAGTAAAATAAGATAAGATAAGATAATCTTTATTGTCATTTTTTACTGTGGGCACAACAACACACATCAAAAATGAAATTTAGTTGCCCACTCTCAAGGTGAAACACGTACATGACACACACCTAAAACATACTATATACAACATATGTATAGACCAACACACAAGACTTCATGACACATAATCAGTCAATAATTTGGAATGGCAGAGAACAAAGACTAATTTTCTTTTGTGTGACAAATATATAGGATGATACAAGTACTATGTAAACATATATAGGACCCTAGGAACTTGTGTTTGACAGAGAACAAGGGATGAAGGTTAATAAATGGTTTTAAAAGAGTGGATAAGTTTGTGTGTCTGTGTGTGTCTGTGTGTAGAATGTTTATTGAAAATGGGAAAATGAATGAACACTTTTCAAAATTTGAAAATGTGGGCACAAAGGTAATGGCTAGTATGAGTATTAGTTTAAAGAAGTATACATTTTTCTGACCATTTTGTTAAATGGCAATGAGATTTCAGACAAACATAAAAGCAAGCTAATTGCAGCAGAATGTGTTACTTAAGAAAAGTAGTGTCAGTAATAAATGGGTATTGACAGAATTGAATAGAAAATAATTGCCTAGCAAAATAAGTTTTTTGAGGTGATTTGGTCACATAGAAGAAGGAAAGTTGAACCGCAAAACAAATAAATGACAGAAGACAAAAACAGATAGAGAGGAAGAGGACTATTAAGAAAGTTGTGATTGGATCGAGATGATGAGATCCTGAAAAAGAGAGAGGCAAAACCCAACCAAAACCCCATAACCAAAGGGAAGATGTGAATGGATGTAGCAAAAGCAATTACAATTTGAAAGAATCAAAAGATATAAAGTGCTGGCATTGGTGTAACTAGACATAACCATGTTTTCTATCCTTTTCTCTTAAGCTCACTTTTTCATTTACTATCTTTTATTCTTTTTCTGTGTTTTGAATAAATGTTGCTTGTTTATAGTAAGGAAGTTACCTAATAAAAATGAGATATTAATTTGATAAGATTTGTTCTTGACAAATGACTTCTAGTAATTATCACATTATTTGCACTTACAGACTGATCTCTTTATTTTCTTCTCAAAAATCTTCCCAAGCTTTGATGTCACACTGATATAACTGCAGTTCCCTCAAATCATCATTCTCCCTTTCTTTAAAAAAAACAACAGGGATTTTAATACATTCTTTAGAATCTTTCAAAAATAACATATAATGTTTCAACCAAATCACTAGTGAATTTCTTTAGCACTTTAATTGTACAGTATATCTGTAAACATGTTTACAGTCCAGTTTGATTACAGGTAGTTCTCTACTTATGATCAGTCACTTAGCAACTATTAAAGCTTTTGCTGGACCACCAAAAGCTATTTACAGCCCAATTTCTAAGTTATATAGCTGCATACAGTCCTGCACTCACATGTTCACCTTTTGGTACTTGGTAACTGGCTCTTCTTTACGACTGTAATGTCCCACAGTCATGTGATTGCACTTTTCAATGATTTTTGCTGATTTCTGACATTAACTTTCCGTTTCCAGCAAAAAACATCCATTGGGTGAAATTTTTTTATTGAAAAGTTTTAACATACATTTTATCTTTAACAATCCCCCCTCCCCCTCCCATACCCATCCCTCCCTACCCCTCCCCCCTTCCCCCCCCCCGACTTCCCAGAGCTAAGTACAGGGTATAAAAACAAGAAAAAAAAATCATAAACATCCAAATGCTAACAACCACAAACTCTAAAATCTATCACTCTCTAGCTCATATAGGATAACTACAAACACTATTACTATTAAATATAAAAAAAAGAAAAAAGAAAAAAAGGAAGACTTATTCAAATGCTACATGAAACTTTTTAGTCCCGTATTTGTTCTGGATATACTCAATCCATTTTCTCCACTCCATAATGTAACGTTATTGCGAGTGATCTTTCAAATAAGCCGATATCTTTGCCATCTCTGCCAGGTCTGAAACCTTTAAAGTCCATTCTTCTATAGTCGGCAGTTCCTCCTTCTTCCAATACTGACCTATTAAGAGTCTTGCTGCCGTAATTAAATTCAACATCAACTTAGTGTCCACAACAGTAGCTTCTGTAATTATACCCAACAGAAAGAATTGCGGACAAAACTTAATCTTTTGCTTGAAGATCTTCTGCATATTCCACCAAATTTTTATCCAAAAGGCCTTAACCTTTTTGCAAGTCCACCATATGTGAAAATATGTTGCATCTTCGTCACCACACCTCCAGCATTTGGGCTGATAGTTCGGATACATACTTGCAAGCTTTTTAGGATCTAAATGCCATCTATAAAACATTTTATAAAAGTTCTCTCTTAAATTTTGAGCTTGTGTAAATTTTACGTTCCTCACCCAGATCTTTTCCCACGTGTCCATTGTAATAACTTCTTGGATATTTTGGGCCCATTTTATCATGCAATCTTTAACAAGTTCTGTTTCTGAATCCATTTCTATCAATGCAAGATATATCCGTTTGATATGTGCGGGACCCTGATTTCTAATTTGCTTTATCAGATTTTCATCAGTCATTGTAAAACCAATTTTCAGATCTTCTTTCCACCTGGCCCGTAGCTGAATGATCCATTGGGTGAAATTGATATCTTAACAACCATGGCATTCACTTAACAACCACCACCACAAAAAAGATCATAAAATTAGGTCTGGTCATGTGGTGATCTGTTTATCAACTGCAACAACTTACAACCATAATTCCAAGGTCATGGGTTTGTGTACTATCTATATTGGCACATTTAATTAAAAGCATCTTGGTTTTAATAAAATTTACCCTTTACTGCATAGGCTTGCTCCCAATTGACATACTGTAAAGAATCTAGGGTTGCTTGACTAATGATCAGGTATTTTATTATCTTAACCTTTCTGGTCATACAGCATATTCTTCTCCAGCTACTTCACAAAGTTGTTCCAGAGGGAAATCTCAGTTTGATAAGCATGAGGAACCTTCAATTGTTTTATTCTTTCTAGTATGTTCTTGTTCTTCTTGCTGTTGTTGTTAGTTGCAAAGTCGTGTCCAACCCATCTGACCCCATGGACAATGTTCCTCCAGGCCTTCCTGTCTTTTCTAGTATGTTTGAACCCAATTCTAAGTAAATCAATTTTTACAAATTAGAATATACGCTTTTTAAGTTTTTTTAAAAGAAAGTATGTGCTAAATAACTGAATTGCAATTAAGGGAGGGGAGAAATCCTCTTGATTTTTAAAGAGTGAAGTAGATCTGAGGCTCTTAGGTTCCTACTCTTAATTTGCTTTGTGATTTGATTTAAACATTAGCCATAAATTTAGGGAAATAACATAATTATATATATACGGTATATATATATATATATATATATATATATATATATATATATATATATATATATATATATATATATATATATATATATATATATATATATATATATATATATATATATATATATATATATATATATATATATATACGTATATATATAAAAAAACCGCTTCGGATCTTACCAAAGGTGCTGGCAGATTTGCAGCTGCTAAGAAGCATTACCTTTAACAAAATTGTAAAAGGGATAAAAGACCACATGAAAGGTTGTCTGGGAGATCACAAAGCTATTAATGAAATATATATATATATATATATATATATATATATATATATATATATATATATATATATATATATATATATATATATATATATATATATATATATATATATATATATATATATATATATGGTATATATATATACCGTATATATATATATATATATATATATATATATATATATATATATATATATATATATATATATATATATATATATATATATATATATATATATATATATATATATATATATATATATATATATATATATATATATATATATACGGTATATATATATATACGGTATATATATACGGTATATATATATATATATATATATATATATATATATATATATATATATATATATATATATATATATATATATATATATATATATATATACGGTATATATATATACGGTATATATATATATATATATATATATATATATATATATATATATATATATATATACCGTATATATATATATACCGTATATATATATACCGTATATATATATACCGTATATATATATATATATATATATATATATATATATATATATATATATATATATATATATATATATATATATATATATATATATATATATATATATATGTGTGTGTGTGTGTGTGTGTGTGTAAATTACTAACAAAGAATTAAAGGGAAACTGGGATGCATTTCTGACTCCTTAGTCGTCATCAGCCAGCTATACCCTTCTGAGATTCGAACCTGGGCTGATTGCATACAAGGCAGTGTTATTTGCCTCTAAGCCACAAGGTCCCTCTCGCTCTGTTAGCTTTTTTTTTTTTCCTGCAAGGGAAGATATGTTTCAAATGTTAACTATTTAGATTACCTTGCTAGGCCCCAGACATGGGGCAAATCTTTATTTCCTGTTTTCAGCCTATCTTGAAGGCTATCAAACAGGCAGTAGTCACACCGGACAATTCATATATTTGTGTAAATTACTAACAAAGAATTAAAGGGAAACTGGGATGCATTTCTGACTCCTTAGTCGTCATCAGCCAGCTATACCCTTCTGAGATTCGAACCTGGGCTGATTGCATACAAGGCAGTGTTATTTGCCTCTAAGCCACAAGGTCCCTCTCGCTCTGTTAGCTTTTTTTTTTTCCTGCAAGGGAAGATATGTTTCAAATGTTAACTATTTAGATTACCTTGCTAGGCCCCAGACATGGGGCAAATCTTTATTTCCTGTTTTCAGCCTATCTTGAAGGCTATCAAAGCCTATATATATATATTTCATTAATAGCTTTGTGATCTCCCAGACAACCTTTCATGTGGTCTTTTATCCCTTTTACAATTTTGTTAAAGGTAATGCTTCTTAGCAGCTGCAAATCTGCCAGCACCTTTGGTAAGATCCGAAGTGGTTTTTTTGTAAAATAAAAAGGTGCTGGAACTGACACATGTCATACAACCTGCCTTGCCTACCCTACAAGGTTCCATCCAAAAAAGTTGCTGGAACTCCGCTCTGACCGTTCTATGACAAAAAAAGCTCTGGTAAGATCAGACATTTTTCACAGCCATCCCATGGACTTGTCCTATTTTCCCCCTATTCCTTATCCTCCTCCAACTCTGAGGTCACACACAGAGGGAGTAATCATGGCATACTCCTCTCCTGATGTCTTCCTTGGATGCATCTGTTAAAAGGCACATAGTTATAAAGCCATATAATTAGCTGATTGACTGTACTGGGATGACTCTAAATAATTCTGATTTTGAAAATTTTCTCAGTCTAGACCGTATCATAGTGTCTTTATGGAATCTTTACTTTGTGTTTTTAATGGCACAATTCATGGTATTGTTTTATTTTTTTTATTTTAATTCCATTTATATCCCGCCCTTCTCCAAAGACTCAGGGCGGCTTACAAGCTTAGCAGTAGCCTTCATTCTATGTATATGCCTGCTTATTAGGGCTTTCACACACACCCCAAGCGGCATTATTACAAAGTCAGCTTAATTGCCCCCAACAATCTGGGTCCTCATTTTACCTACCTGGGAAGGATGGAAGGCTGAGTCAACCTTGAGCCTGGTGGGATGCGAACCTGCACTAATTGCAGGCAGCTGGTGTTACTTAAGGAGGCATTAGCCCACTGCTCCACCAAGGCTCTTATATGATTTAACAAGGCTGTTTATGTCAGAATAGAGCAGGAAATATGGAAGACAACACTGGGCTGCCCAAGAAACATAATACTTGAAGGCGCATTAGCTTAGTCTTTCAAGAGGTGATAGATGAGCTGTGACTTGAAATTGTGTTTAAATTATGTGAAATAATGCAGTAGTGGTTACATTCATTCTAAGCAAATCACTTTTACTTACTTGAGCTTTTCTATCTATGTCCTCTTCCTCTTGCAGTTCAGAATGCATACAACAAAAGGAAAAGAAAGGGGGGGGGTCACCAACATGATTCCCATGGGGATGTTTCTGTCTGGAGACATTTGTCTCCAATAGTACCATATGGAATAGCTGGAAGCTTGGCATTCAGAGAAATAATCCATCAATAGATACATAAAGATAAACCACATTTACAGACCATTTAAAGAGACAATAACAAAGCTTAGAAGGAAACAAAAAGACCCAAACACATCATCTCCAGGCAGCCTACACCTAGATAAACAGGGATTAACGCCACACAAACTGTCAAGTAGGAAACAATATTTTAATTAAGGAATTATCAAGAAGAAAGCCACACCCCCACCAACATAGGCAGGACAAGCTTGTACTGGTACATAAACCCCATTCACAAGCATTGATTATGTTAGCTAGTAAGGTGTAGGAGAAGGACTGGCAGAGCTAGGGGAGGAGTGAAAAGAGAGATCAGCTTAAATCACAATATAATTACCACAAATGAACTACCCCCCCCAACTGCTGTTGATCCTTCTTTTAATCATTAGTTGACAAGATTCTTGTGCATAGGTTTCAGCAATACTGTAAATCAGTTAAATTGAGTTTTTGTGGCCTTTTGTTTGTGCCTGACATTTGGTAATAAAATGTCCACAAGCACATAACTAGAGAACACCAAGAACTCCACAGTTCAGCCCTGGGCTATAGGCATTCTCTTCTACTGGAACTTCCATAAAGTCAACTCATGCACCACCAGTTTTCTTTAAAAACTGAAGCTACAATCCTGTATATTTTTTCATGTCTGTATGTAAGTCACATTTGTTGCTCAGCAAAAGAGCTAATGGTGAGATGTGTAATGATGATGATGATGATAATGATGATGATGTTGGAAGGGATCTTGGAGATCTTCTAGTCCAGCCCCCTACTCAGGCTGGAAACCCTGTACAATTTCAGATAAATGGTTGTCCAGCCTCTTCTTAAAAACTTCCATTCACAACTTCTGGAGGCAGGTTGTTCCACTGATTAATTGTTGCAACTGTGTATCATACTAAGCCATGATTTACAGAGCTTGATGGTTCAGTTTATATAATACACTAAACTAAATCAAAACTGCATTGTGGCTTAATGAACACATGTACCCAGGCAATGTAGGAAATACTATTTGAGGTGAGAGGAAGGAAGGAAGGAAGGAAGGAAGGAAGGAAGGAAGGAAGGAAGGAAGGAAGGAAGGAAGGAAGGAAGGAGGGAGGGAGGGAGGGAGGGAGGGAGGGAGGGAGGGAGGGAGGGAAGGAAGGAAGGAAGGAAGGAAGGAAGATCTATTCAAATCTATATGCAACTGGAGCCTCTTACTATTAATTTATGCTCATGAACATTGAGGGAAAGCATTATTCAGAGAAATGCTTTTCCCCCACCTGTTTTGGAACAATTCTTTTATTCAGAACTACTTCTCCTGCTATTCTCTTATTCAGCCATACTTGATTTCACAAATCAAGCAAAAATGGCTTTGAAATGCATCAGGCAGAAAACACTGATCTGATTTTTCCTGGCGCTTTAAGAGCATTCTTGTCTTTTGCATGTTTCTTCCATTGGTGGCTCCCTCCCCCCCTTCCTCCCAGTATTACTTCTCATGGGAAACTGCTTGTGGAAGTCAGCCAGAGGTTGGGCCAAAGTATCATTATTTCCGACTCAAGTTTTACTCTATGAATCCTAGGGAAGCAGTGGGAATTTTGAACAGGTGCCGAGAGTCAGGTTTGGATTGGATGAGGATTAAGCAGCAGAATTTTAATCCTAGTAAGATAGAAGTACAGCAGGAAGCATATGCCATAAACGAGAATTCACAGATAAAAAACATATTTCAGTCATGGCCAAGCATAGATTGGAAGCACAATTAGTAAGCAACTATGCATATTTTTCCCCACTATGTGAAAAATTGCTAGCGTTATCTCTTGCTATAATATATTTTGTGCTTGACTATTTCTGCTTTCTCTCCATTCAGCAGCATGCTACATGCAGATTATGACTATGCAATATATAAAATATATCAAAAACACAGTGTGGTGAATTGTTTTTGTCTGCATACAGGATTTTTTTTCAAGTACAGAAGACCTTTTAAAATCAAAAACCTATTTGTATGATCTCTGATGAATAAAGTAAATAATTACATTGAGTTTCATTGAGGGTTTAGTGTTGGGTAAGAAATAAATATTCCATTTGCTTTTGGTGACTGAATTTTAATCTGTATTGCAAAAAACTAATAAAAGAACTTTACAGTGTTTTTTCACAATATTTTTAGTTTCCAGCTAAAATTTTAGATTCCTGGATTCCTACATTCAATGAACAGGATTTTCTGACAGATAACATTTTGGGGTCATTCTTTAGTAGCAAAAACACTTGTAAAACCAAAACATTTTCAACAAACTTTCTTGACTTTGACTTTTTATCAGCATGACTGGTAGATTGGTCATCTTTAGCTTTTTTAAAAAAAAAAACACCCAAGACAAAAATTTTCATTTTAAAAGGTTAGGAATTTAAAATAGTGAATAAAAATATTGAACTTCACAATGAAATATTGAATTTCACTATACATTTTACCAGTATTCCTTAAACTGCATTGATACTATTATAATTTATATTGGTGGAGACGCTGAAAATACATAAATATTTCCAAAGGGCACCTAAACTGCTCAGTAACTTGGACATTTATTTGCTTCCAATAAATACAGTTTAAAACAGAAAACTGGGTAATGAATAACTATCTGTGTTTTTTTCTGTTTTCATACAATATTGGATTCTTGTTTCTTAGGTCAGCTGGCTTTTCGGATGTGGCTAATAACTCAGTACAGAACAGCTCTATTTTTGACAAAACAAAACAAAACAAAACAAAACAAAACCCTGTTCAGCTTTCACAGGTCATTTCTTTTACTATTTTAGGTTAATGTACATTTTGTTTTTAAATCAACAAAAATAAATACTGTTTTATGCTTTTGTTTTTGATTCTATTACTGGCTTCAAAGGACTTTTCCAGACACTTAAAACATTAATACATTTTTAAGGACTTATTCTTACAATAGTTATTCTTACAATTTGTTCCCCTGAAATACAGATCAAAATAATATGGATGGCAGTAAATATAATATATTTTTATGATTCTTGATGGATCTTTTTTATTGCAGCTATCTTTCACTGCACATTCACAAGGGGTGAAATATCTTTAAATTAACCAAGGTTTGTACTGTTGCATTCATTTATAGGATGAACATTGGAAAAGATTTGATAGATCATAACAGCTAGGGAATAATCAGATTTCAAGGTGCTCTCTCAGCACTTGGAAGAACAACTCAGTCACTAACAAATTAATTAAAAACAGGTGCCAGGGTTTAAGCTGCAAAACTGTAATTTCTCAGAGAATGTTGTCATCGTTGTTTGAAAAGTGCTGGTGTTCGCTGACATCGTCCACTAAGTTTAAAGTTACAGTGAGATTACTTCCATCTCTAGAAGAGTTCCATATTACAATAATACCACTATAATTATTTAATAGAAATCTAGATACATACAGGTTGAAATATTAGACATGCAAGTGACGATTGGCATCCCTAGTAGGATTTATTTTCATTCTAGTTTTTCTACAACTCCCTTTGCACCTAGTTTTTCTACAGCTCCCTTTTCACCTTTCAAAAGAGCTACAGAAGATTGTAGAATGCTTTAGAGATTTGGGGGGTATCTGTGTGGTGGTGAAGTGAGAATGGAGAAGATCCTAAAAATCACAAGTGGAATTTGCCCATAACTTTTGAAACACTTTGCAATGTAGTGACAAACTTATTGCTAGATTCTCCTGGTATCATTTGGAAAACTATTTTTGAAATTTGCTGTTTTTTCTGAAAATAAAAAACCATGTCTTTCCTAGTTACTATCAACTGCTTGAAGCAAAATGAATAATAAATGTAATTGTGTTTTATAAGTAGCATTTTCAGAACGAACTAACAAGAATAAATATGAATATTTTTATTCCAAACTATACTTGATATATAAATTTTATTATATATGCTTTGAATGTCTCCATGCTAAACAACAATCCTGTGATGGAGTGCAGTTTAAGATTCCCAGGAGAAGGGAATGCATTCCAGAGGAGCAAGAGACAACTTGGTTCAAATAGTTTGCGTGAGGAAAAATGGGTGAAGATGGCTCCTCCCTAATAATTCCCAGAGTATATGCTTTATAGAGTTATTAGCATCATTTAGTTTGGCAAGGTTCTGTCTTTGGCAAGGTGAGGAACAATAAAGGTGCTTGGAAGAATCACAACATGTCTTTCTTGATTTTTGGAGCCGGATAGATCTTGATCATTGTGCTATTTGAACCAAGTGTTTGTGTATTTTGATACTTTAACATTATTGTTATCATTTCATGGAAGATTTTTTAAGGTAATTTAGATGCAAGCAAGCATGTGCACAAGACAGGAACAGTTTCAATGGTAAATGGATATTGCCCATTGTCGATGTGAAAAATAAGAAAGACAAGCATATTATAGCTCTGAACATCCAAGCTAAATATGTTATATAAATGCTTCACTGAGATGCTTTCCTAAACTATTAAGTACAGAACAAATGCATTAACATCATCCAATATTACTATGTATATAACCACAGATAATATCATATGCAATAAACTGAGGATAGAAACCACATTTTCCTTTTTTCTACATCAACCTGAGCACCAGCTGATATTGTATTAAATAGATTCAAGAAATACATGAATGAATTATTTGTTATTTTCTTTCCCGTCATACCAGATATCTGTCCAATGGGTCATCCACATTGTTCCAAAACTGGCTTCTTGACAGACACTTTAGTTAACATTTCCTTGTTTTCACTGCTCTGGCTTCTGACTAGTTTCTTTTTAAGTGATCAGGAAACTATGGTAAAGATGTTTTTATTTATTTTCTTATTTATTTAAAACAGTTTAGTTCTTCCTTTCTAAAAGTTAAAAGAAGCTAATAATAAATACATTTACACATATATAATCACAATACCATTAATATGCAAAATGCCCTAAAATATTCCTTAAAAGAACAAGCAAAAAGATGAAAAAAACAGGAGCAACAACCTGTGTTCATTAAAATCACTAATTTACCACATAATGGTAAAAGAGAATCATGGAAAGCGCAATACTAGACATGGCAGTAGCCATTTAAAAATATCCTTTGTCTGACTGCAGTCAATCATTTTTTTCCTATAACAAAAGACACCAAGCAGGACCAACCCAAAGAGTTTGTTACTTCAAAGCAAAATAATTGTGCCTGATTACATGTCCCTAGACTAGTAATTTTGTTTCAATATTGTTAATGGGATAACATCTTCATCTCACTTGAGGATGGCCCTTTAGTTTATGGGGGTACAAGTGTCATTACACAGGCCAAGGCCCAAGCCCAGGTCAACACTTGAGTCCAGCCTCAGACTCTCAATCTGAATCTGAAAAAGCTGGTTCAGCTGTACCAGTGCAATGTCAACTCCAGGAGAGAGAAAGCCAGGATTACAAGGCTAATAAAAAAAACAGGCACTTGAACAGCTGGATCAGATGAGGATGATGTAAAGCTGCCCAGCCCTGCACCTGGTGAATAGAATGGATAACAGAACAGAGGTGTTCTATGAGGCTTCTTGCCAAGCAAGAAAATAAAATTCTTAATGGCAGTTGGTTGCAGGCTGACTTAAAAGGCAGCTCAGACCCATGTTTCTTTGCTGGAAACAACTATATGATCTCTGGGGTTTGCATAACATTTGTGTAAATTTTACCCATGAAATTCTGACCTCTGGACTGGCTGACAATTGTAACCTGGCTCTCAAAACAGTGGATTGACTTTGGACTATTCTTCTGCATGCTTTTGTTAAAAGCAAACCATTCAGGAAAGATTATGTCAGAGAATTTATTTTGTTTTGCATGTTTTGACTGGGTTATGTCCTTGACCTTGAGAAAACTCTGAACCACCACTGCAACTGTGCGTGAGTCAGCATTTGAAACCAGAAGCAGTGCACACAGAGTTAATTTACATATAGTTGTATCTTCTGTTAAAGAGGAATAGTATGGATTGGAAGCTCCCATCAGCCACTGAAATGAATTGCTTCAGTTATCTTAAAGCGGGGAGGGGGAAGCAATTCTCTGACTTTATTAGCCTATCATGGGCTCAGTTGCCAGACCTAAAGCTGATGGAACAGCTGGATATTTTAGGCATACATTAGCTTTGCACTGTATTTCAATCATTTCATCATATGTTGAACTATAGTCTCTACTAGCATTTAGTGCTTTTTTATTCTCTCAGATCATTACCCTGGCACACTTCTCCTACATTAAAGTCAACACTTGCTAGCTTTAAGATTGGCTTTTAAAGCATTTGTAAAGTAGACATATATCTCAACTAAAATGTGGTGAGTATTTAATATAGGTTAATGGATTAATCCACATATATTTTAATGATTTATAAAAAGTATCTATTACACAGGCATCCCTATTGAACATTTTGTGCCATAATTTACCATATTGATGCTGAGCAGGTTGGTAGATGTTGTTCAACTTCCTAATCTTGGACTAGAACTCCTAGAAAGTCTAAACCTGCCTCCAAAACAGCACTTTAGCTAAATCTGATTACATAATTCTGTGTTTCTCAGTCTCAGCAACTTTAAGATATATAGCGTTCAACTTCCAGAATTCTGAAAGTTGAGGTCCACACATCTTAAGTTGCTGAGGTTGAGAAACGCCAAGATAAATAGATAATAACTAGATAGATAGCTAGATGGCTAGACAGAGAGATAGATGGATGGAGAAAGCTGATATAGATAATAAATGATAGACATAGATGATAGATAGATAGATAGATAGATAGATAGATAGATAGATAGATAGATAGATAGATAGATAGATAGATAGATAGATAGAACACCTATGTTTATGTACGTGTGTGTGTCACATATGTTGGTGTGTGTGTGTGTGAGAGAGAGTGTGTCTATAAACTCAAGGCAGTGCACCTAGTTCTTAATTCCATTTCCACAGCAAAGCTCTACAACTCTGTGTGTGAAGTTGGGATGACAATAAAATGTAGCGAAAGTCACTCAGTGATAGTTTTATGCATGAGAATAGACTTCCTAGTGCCAGCACTTAACCATTATTCCACTCTTGTTCTCATCACCACAAGGGACAATACTTGTCTGAATATCTGTCCTGCACATTGTGTCAGCTGTAGAGATTTTAGATTATTCCAGTTCATCTTTCCAGAGCTGAAGTTTAGTGATTAAAGTCTTCATAGAGCAGAAAGATTTTATTTTATTTATTTAGCATTTGGTATCTACCAAGGTCATGCAATCACTGAAATAAAAATAAAAATAAAGCATCAGCAAATATATACACATACATAGTATATGGATAATACAATATACAATATAAAGTATTAAATTAAGATAAAACCATAATAATAGAAAAATAAAGTTAAGAGGATCTCCTGTTCAAAAATAGCAGGAACTTATGTGTGTGATTTCTTTTTTTGTGTACTTAGTAGTTTGAACAGTGTAATAATTTCTTCCCTTTCTTTCAATAGTTCAGCCTTGATTTGCAGACCCCTTTCTACAAGCTTCACCAAAATTTAAAATTGCAGTTGAAATTCTGTATGATCTGAATAATGTGGAGGGAGAGAGAGATTTTTCCCCACCAGAGATAGCTAGAGTTCAAGGTCATTCACTGAGACTAAATGTATGAGATTCAGAATTGACCTACAGAACATTTTTTAAATGATTCATTTTGTTGGCAGTGAATCCTAAACTTTGGGATTCACTGACAACAATGACAGCCAACACTGACAATTTCAAAGAGAATGGAAGAAGTTCCCTTTTGCTTTTGTTGGCTTATTTTCATAAGAGGCAATACTGAGGTACTAAATCCTTTTCTACTATTGTAGAACTGTTTGTGTGACTACATATTAAGGAGTGTAATTAAACAGGAAATACACAGTTATGAAATACAGATATTCTGAATAATAATAATAATAATAATAATAATAATAATAATAATAATAATAATAATAATAATAATAATAATGAAAGGGACCTTGGAGGTCATCTAGTCCAACCCCTGCTCAGGCAGGAAACCCTATACCATTTCAGACAAGTGGCTGGCCAGTCTCTTCTTAAAAACTTCCAGTGTTGGAGCATTCACCACTTCTGGAGGTAGGTTGTTCCACTGGTTAATTGTTCTAACTGTCAGGAAGTTTCTCCTTAGTTCTAGGTTGCTTCTCTCCCTGACTAGTTTCCATCCGTTGCTTCTTGTCCTGCTTTCAGGTGCTTTGGAGAATAGCTTGACTCCCTCTTCTTTGTGGCAGCCCCTGAGATATTGGAACACTGCTATCATGTCACCCCTCACCCTTCTCTTCATTAAACTACACATACCCAATTCCAGCAACCGTTCCCTATATGTTTTAGCCTCCAGTCCCCCAATCAGCTTTGTTGCTCTTCTCTGTACTCTTTCAAGAGTCTCGACATCTTTTTTACATCGTGGTGACCAAAACTGGATGCAGTATTCCAGGTGTGGCCTTACCAAGGCATTGTAAAGTGGTATTAGTACTTCACGCGATCTTGATTCTATCCCTCTGTTAATGCAGCCTAGCACTGTGTTGGCTTTTTTGACAGCTGCAGCACACTGCTGGCTCATATTGAAGTGATTGTCCACTAGGACTCCAAGATCTCTCTCACAGTTGCTACTATTGAGCAAGGTACCACCTATACTGTACCTGTGCATTTGATTTTTCCTGCCTAAATGTAGAACCTTACTTTTTTCACAATTGAATTTCATTTTGTTAGATAGTGCCCAGTGTTCGAGTCTGTCCAGATCCTCCTGTATCTTAAGCCTATCTTCTGGAGTATTGGCTATTCCTGCCAGCTTGGTGTCGTCTGCAAATTTGATGAGTTCCCCATCTATCCCCTCATCCAAATCATTGATGAAGAAGTTGAAGAGCACTGGGCCCAGAACAGAGCCCTGAGGCACCCCACTACACACTTCCTTCCATGTAGATGCAGTTCCATTGAGGACCACACACTGAGTACGGCCTGTCAGCCAGCTACGAATCCATCTGGTGGTGATGCTATCTAACCCACATTTTTCTATCTTATCAAGTAGTAGGTTGTGACCTACTTTATCAAATGCCTTAGTGAAGTCCAAGTAAATTATATCTACAGCATTCCTCTGGTCCACTAGTTTTGTCACTTGGTCAAAGAATGCAATAAGATTTGTCTGGCATGATCTGTTTATGACAAACCCATGTTGGCTTTTAGTGATAACTTTGTTCGCATCAAGGTGTTCGCTGATTTGTTGTTTGATTATCTTTTCCAGAATCTTCCCAGGTATTGAGGTCAGGCTGATAGGTCTGTAGTTTCCTGGATCTATTTTTTTCCCTTTTTTGAAGATGGGAACTACATCAGCTCTCTTCCAGTCCTTGGGTAGTTCCCCAGTGCTCCAAGATCTTTGAAAAATATAGTTCAGTGGTTCTGAGATCACGTCTGCCAGTTCCTTGAGAACCTTGGGGTGTAATCTGTCTGGACCTGGTGATTTGAACTCATCTAGGCTGGACAGGTGCTCACTTACCATTTTCTTGCCTATCTTAACTTGTGTTTCTATTCTGTTTTTTATAGCACTGGTTTTGGTAGGTTTGACTGTTATTTCCCCTTTGTGTAAAGACAGATGCAAAAAACGAGTTAAATAGTTCTGCTTTCTCCCTGTTGCTTGTCACCTTCTTGCCACTTTCCCCCTTTAATGGACCAATCATTTCCTTAACTTTTTGTTTTTTAGAAATAGTTCATGATCATATTAAAAGCAACTTGAGGAAAGAGAAGACCATTTGGATATCAACTTGAAGATACTATGTTTAATTTAAAATTATTGATAAGTATTTAATGATTGTGATAGATAAGGTAAAGAATGATTGACAATCCAATTCTTATCCATTATTTTTAAAAAATCATATTTTAGTTTTATGCATCTCATTAATTCCTTCAGTAGGAATTAATTTCAGCAATATTATTTTATTAAATATTATTGATTAACCACTGATTAACAAAACATAGCTACAGTGACTCAGGAAAATGTATTCTACACATTCTTAGAAATGCCTTTCTTGAGAAGATAGAGAGTCCTTTGTAAAGTCATGCCAGGTCCTCTACGACTGTCACACCTGTAGAAGTTTCTTCAGACCAGGAATTAGCAGTAAATCCCTTTTACAAAGCTGAAGCTGCTGTGCTCAAACTCAGCAGACATCTTTCAGCTTAACATAGCACTGCTTGATACGAATCTTTCCTACAAGCTAGATTGAAGCCATATTGTTGATTGCCCTCTGTCAGCATCGAGATTCAGTTCCACTTGTATCCATGGCAGTTCAAACATGCTGCTTCTTTTTTAACCTTTCCAGGATTCAGTGGTGTGTGCTTCATGATCTTGAAGCAGAGCAATTTGTTGTTGACAGAACTGACATCTCTGTCCTGAGAACTGTTGGCTCTTGGCTTATCTTTTACACCTGAAACATTTTTATTCTTAACTTTCTACTGTGGTCTTAGTGTACTCATGAAGAATTGACTATACAGATTGGAAGGACTGCTCATCACTTCTAACTCTATGGGTACTACATACAAATGCAGTATCTGATTGCTGCTTATACATTCACTGTATTTTAGATTTAAAGCTCTTGAACAGACTTTTTTGTTATAGTCTGCAAAATAAAGGCCATAAAAAGAATTAAAATTTTGCAGCAACAAAATGAATATTTTTATCTTCCTATATTTCTGTATATTTATTTTTCCTGTTCAAGATTTTAACCCTGGGATTGAGACAGTCAAGGACTGGGCTCTTTTCTGTTTAAATCAAATAAAGCCTTGGCTGGTATAAATCAAAGATGAACAACTAGCAATTTATAAACTCCATTAGACTTCTGGCCTTAAGATTTTGAACTTTCCAGAGCTATCATCAGTCTTAGATTGCCTTTTTTTGTATGTATCATCCCTGACTTACAACTCTCTCTCACCCTACTATATACATAATAAACAGACATTGCTTAATATCTCGAGCCTAGTTATACTATTTATAAAGTCTGAAAATTATAAGGAAATTACCATAGAAATCTGTCCTAAAACTGTCTACTAAAATGTCCTTCCATAGGTTGCATTTGCTGCTTGCAAACTAAGATAAGTTATTTCATAGTTTTAAAGTTTGAGTAGTTTGAAATACAGTTTTGAAATCCTTCTGTGTAGCTGAAAAATAATTGGGGGAGGGGTGGTAGATTATAAAGACAGCTGTGTGAATTAATGAACTGATGTATGAATGGGGCTTGGCCACGTGCCCTGTCTGAAAGTCATGTAGATGATCTCATAAGAACAGCCAAACAATGCCCTTTACTTTACTTGTAAAATCAATCTGCTTCTTAAGAAATGTCCACATAATTCAATGTACATTTAAGCTCAATATTATTGCTTCATTATTGCAGAATGAACATTTCCCATGAAAAGCATATTTAGCCAGCAAAGGCAACTATAAACCATAAGTGATATTTCACAGTATATACAGGTTTGCTCTCTGGAGAGAATAAAGTGTCCATTTTGCACCTGCATTTTAACAGCAGTCTTATAGGCTTTCAACCATTAACATTTTTCATTAACACACTTCATGCACATTTTTTTACAAATTTGTTTTATATTTAGGTTTCTCTCCTCATCCCATGTAACATTAAACAACTTAAACACAAAACCTACTACTTAAAACCAAATGGTAGAGCCTGACTATTTTATCAAATGGTTTTGTCCTGTAGTGGTGCTAGAAAAGTGGGTGGCAAGTTGTCAGCCTTTGCCAAATACACCAGACAGAAATGCAGCCAAATAAGCTAATTCTATTTTATTGTAAAGCTACCTTAAAAGTCTGAAAGTACAATTATCCCACCATCACCTTTACAACCCAACAATTTAGGGCTTGTGCCTCCTAAGCTTCTTGCTCTTAGGCTATGGAGCTCTGGACTATGCTTCCTCTTATCTGATTGTTCCCTAGGCAGCATGGTGTCTCCAGTCTCCCCAACTCACTCCCACATATCATTAAACTAGTATATATTATGCAGGTAGTTCTCTACTTACAACAGTTCATTTAGTGACTGAAGTTACAATGGCACCGAAATAGTTATTTATGACTATTTTTCACTCTTACAACGATTGTAGCATACCCATGGTCATGTGATCGAAATTCAGACACTTGGCAATTGGCTCACATTTATGAGTTGCAGGGTCCTTAGGTCATATGATCACACTTTGCAACCTTCTGACAAGTAAAGTCAATGGAGAAGTCAGATTCACTTCAGTTTTATTTCATTGTGTGCCTTTCTTGGAGACTGCCTGGACAAGTTTTTTTGGCAATGTTTTCCAGAAATGGCTTGCCATTATCTCCTTCATAGGCCAGAGAGAAAGTGACTGGCCCACCAGAGCTAGCTTTGTTCCCAAAGATAAAGTAGAATTAATGGTCTCTCATTTTCTAACCTAATGCCTTAAGCACTACACCAAACTGACTCTTGAATTCATTTTTTTTCAGTTATAAAAAAGCACGAATAGGCCTTTAGTGAAATTTCTTGTGATGGCCAGGCGGTGGGAGGGAATGTTCTGACTTCCACTATACAATACAATCAGATCACAAGCAGTCTCCCATGGTGTTCCACACTTTATTTCAAACTGAAGGGAAGACCTAATGTGGATGCTTAAGATACGAATTGCAGGAATCCAGAGATGTTGTGGAGTAAAAATGAAATTATAGCAGTGACATAACCTACTGTACACGAGTTCTTCCCACACTGAAACAAAGTAAGTTGAAATATGCACCAAAAGGAATTCAAAGAAAAGATAACTTGATAAGAAAGCTGAAAAACAGAAACCTCCTTTCAATGGAATAGAAAACTATCAGGAAGTTGAAAGACAGATTTTAACACAATGGTCATATGAATCATTCAGCATTCCATAAAGAACTGTATGATCTAATGCTATGCATATGATTCATACCCATTCACACATTGATCATAGCTCCCCAAAAGAGTATTTGCAAATAAAGAAATCAGCTTCAACCTCCAAAAAAGTAAGTAATCCAAAATTTCTACACCACAATTCAAAGACAACCATTTTTTCTTTAGATTAGACCTTTCTGAGGTCCACCTTTGTTAAGCCAGATGTTGCACCTGTAAAACCATAGTCTTAACAGTACACACCTTTGTTGTTATTGTGAAATCTCTCCATTGTTAATATTCTGCCTAGGCTTGTCATTGTTGTTCTGTACCAGCCTGCTACCGGCCCTGCAGAAAAGGCAGGGACAACCCCTTTTACAAGAAGGCAAGAGGCTGGAACTAAGCCTGCCAAATTTATTAACATAAAAACATAAAACAGAGCAAACAGAGCAAAGAGAGCAAACACGAACCATGAAACAGGAGCTATTCAAATGGTTGCCTTCAGCAAACCAGCCCTCCCACACATTCCCCTTTTAAACAGTTCAGGGCGTGGCTTCTCTCTGCCTCCTTCCGAGGTGCCCCATTGCCTTCCTCTGTTTACTCCTGATTGACTGCCTCCTGTGTCGGGCGTCCTTGAACAGGGCCAGCTGTGGGTCATCTTCATCCACCCTGTCAGGCTCACACAGCTGGGTCTGCGTCGTGACCAGATGGGAGGGGCCTGGCTGAGGGCTCTGTGGAGCCTCAATATTATTCTCAGCAAGCTCTCCAACACCCCCCTCCTCCTCCTCTGAATCGTCCGACCCAACTGCCGAACCCACAGGCTGACCCTGAATCACAACAATTGTTCTGTTTCTAGTAGCACAAGTTTATTTTTATTTTATTTTATTTATTAAATTTTTATGCTGCCCATCTTACTGTTGAGCAACTCTGGGAGAATCATAAGTAAAGAAGAAGATAAACCAAGAAGAGTTTGGACAGGCATTTGTCCAGAATGGTATAGGGTCTCCTGCTTGAGCAAGTGGTTGGACTAGAAGACCTCCAAGGTCTCTTCCAAACCTGTCATTCTATGTTCTATCAGGAAAAAAAAGGGAAACTTTCTTTGAGGTTCCAGGATACTACTGCTGGTGAAGAATAATATAATAGGCCAGGTTGAACAAATCATAACTATTTTTGTGATGCTCAAATTAATTTTTATAAGAAACTTCAATCTTAAACCTACACTGTCCAGTATCGAAAACAGTCTGTCAGGGATATTAGTATCTAAGAGGATGGTGGAGCCAAAGAACAGACAAATAGGTTATAGACAAGTTTTGTCCATGACAGTCATGAAAACCATGTTACTTTCCAGGTAGTTACTGACCTAGTACACATGGTGGGACACACTCTGAAACTGTATGACTTCCTCTACTAAACTGAAGGATAATGGGCTGAAGTTGGGGGTTTTATATCGACCTACTTGTCACGGTCAAATCACTTCCTGCTGAGCTTTAGACCTGCAGCTGTCATTTTATGTCTCAAATGATACGAGATCCATTAGAAGAAATACATGCTAAGAAGTTAATGGATGCCAATGAATTCCAAAGAGCTCTGGGAGATTTTCCAGCCATTGTACTGGATGCTCTTATAAAAGTTATCATTATGGCCAGTCCTTGGCATCATCTCCCACTATGTACCACCTCTTGTTCATTTCCTTATTTACCCCTGATGAGGGCGATGAAGCAAAATTTGACCTGACTAAAAATCCAGAGAGAGGAAAACTTCTTGTAGATCTGATTGGATTAGAGTTTGTTATCAAATCTCCTCTATGTTGCTAATAGAGGAGAAGCATATTTTTTCTCCTTCACAACTTCTTTCTCTAGTTTCACTCTGCAGAGCTTTTCCAAGAAGGTTGTCCTCAAGATCACGTGAAATCCTTGATATTGAATGTGATTAGTTGCCCAAATACTGAGATGAAATCTACACAGAAAAGTTGACTTTGCTAATATTGATATGGTTGTTAATTTTCATAGTAGTTCAAGATGTCTTATGTGGGAATTTCTCTTTAATATTATACCCACAGTAATAACTGTCCCAAGGCAGATTAGAACATGAACCTTCCTAGCTGAAGTCTAACATTTTAACTACTACCCTACCAGTAGTTCAATGATGTGTGGGTGTGCAGAGCATTGCCTGGTCAGATTTAATTTTTTGTATGACTTTCAATTTTTGCAACTGAAATGATTCTTTTAGATCCATTTCAGTTGATGCTGGTTTTGAAACTGGAACTGTCTTGGGTATCTGGTAGTTAATCATTGCCAAAAGACAAATTTGTGTGTGTGTCTGTGTCTGTGTCTCTGTGTGTGTGCAATTGACTTTTCAGTGGCTTAGATACTTTTGAGCTGGTATTTTCCACAAAGGTTATCTGAATTAAGTGTGGTTGGAATGGTTTTGTAGAAGGTAGTGATGGCCATCTCCAGAATGTAGATCTTTTTGCCATATGTAGTTTATACAGTAATTATAGTAGATACACCAAAGGGCTTTAGCTCCCCTGGTGGATAACATCTACATGGAGTCATTCAGTAATATCATCTGTTGACACAAAGCTTGATTTCTCCTTTTCCTCAGCTCCTGATGAGATGGTGGAAATCCTGAATCAGTAATCAATAATAGATTCTATAACAGCCAAAACATTTAATTCAGCTTAGATAAGACAAGGATATATTTAGAGATTGTCAAGTGATATTCAATTGAATCTAAAAGAGGCTCTTGAGAGTTTGTAACTTAAGACTTCTTCTGGGCCCCCCATGGTCACTAAAAGCACAAGTGTCTTCTGTAGCACAACAACTTTTAGTAGCTTAGACTAGTGTGCTAATTGTGCCTCTGTGTGTATAGAGATATTTTCACTTCATTAATCCATGCTTTCTTCAAACATTCTGATGTTATTCATATAATAGCATAAGATGTGCATTTAATAAATAAATGCATTTAGGCTGACACTTCAAATTAATGTGAAGTCAGAAAGATATGTTTCAAGCTTCATCTTAATTTTGTCAGCTTTGAAACTAGCTACTTTAATAGGCAGCTGCCCAGTGTTTGAAAGCTATATAAAGGTTTTTAATACATGCATAAATAAATATCAACAACAGGAGTGTTGATTTACCACCAGCCTATCAAGTACTTAGAAGGTGATGGCTGGACAGCACAAGCAAACAACAGCTAATGACTTAAAAGCCAGCCATCAACACAGCCCAATCAACAACTAAAAAGCCACTTATAACAGGCACTATAAATATCACACAGAGAACAGCACACTCTCTGTTAGACAGAAGATCCCTGAAGATGGGCTCCAGTGTAAGTCCAAAAACTCAAAAGACAAAGCCTCTGGCCCCCTCTGACCAACTCAGATTGGATCCTGCAGCATAAATAAATAGTTTGCTTCCATAAGCATTTTTTGGGGGTGGGGATGTGTAAGCATCCTACTAATATTTACTACTAAACCTCAGTATTTGTTGCCAGATTTTTCCAAAGAAATTGGAGCTCAAGCTAAAAAATAAAATTATCTATCACATATTTTTATAACTTCCATGCCAAACAGCCGTAAAAACTAAAAAAAAGAGCATCAGATAATGTGGACTCTCCTCCTGCTATTACTTATTTGAGCTAAACAAACCTAAATAAAGTCTGTGGGTGCTGTATTTATAGCAGTTGGCAGAATAAAGGAAACAGCTGTGAGATTATATATTTTTTAAAAATCTGAAGTGATGTCCTGGCTAAGTGATTCAGTTTGAATACAGATAAACTCAAAGATTAAAAATGAATTGCTGGAGCATCTGTCCTTAATATCCCTGAGCAAGATTTTTTTTTAATGTGCATTCGGCCTGTGTGACCATTGTCCTTACAGTAAAAAGGTAAAGGTAAAGGTTCCCCCGCACATGCGTGCTAGTCATTTCCAACTCTAGGGGCCGGTGCTCATCTCCGTTTCAAAGCCGAAGAGCCAGCGCTTGTCCGAGGACATCTCTGTGGTAATGTGGCCAGCATGACTAGATGCCAAAGGCGCACAGAACGCTGTTACCTTCCCACCGTAGTGGTCCCTATTTTCCTACTTGCATTTTTATTGAAAAGTTTTAAAATACAATTTTCCTTTGAAAAACCCCCCTTCCCCCTCCCTCCTCCCCTCCCTACCTCCCCCCTATCTCCCCCCCTCCCCCTCTCCCTCCTCCCTCCCCTGCCTCCCACCCCTCTACTTCCCCTCCTCCCCCCCTCCCCCCCCCCCGACTTCCCAGAGCAAAATACAAGGTATATATCTAAAAAGCAATCATAAACAATCATATACTAACAATTATAAACTCTAAAATCCATCACTCTCTAGCTTATATAGAGTAAACCAATCCTTAACAATACTAAATATGTATAAAGAACTAAAATAAAAGAAAACTAGCATCATTCCCATCTATGTTCTTCCACAATTCACTATTACCTAGACATATTCTCACTTACACATCACAAGCACCTATCCCTATTAACCTCTCTAGCCAAAATAGGCTATAATAGATAGTTCTTACACAAATTAACCCGCATTAACCCACAAAATTTTCTTCCTCTTCCTCTGTAGTAAATTGTCCATTAATTCCAAATTGAACATTCTGTTACCATAGATATCATCCCAAAACTCTTAAAAACACAGCTACCACTTGACTATAAGTATATTGTGGAAGTTCCATAGATTTCTACTGGTCTTATTTTTTAATCTTTTTTGAGCGTTTTAAGGCAGCACGCGTCACCCTCTGTTCTCTAGGATCATCCAAAAGAGTTGCAGCTTGATCTCCTCCTGTACCCTTCTCGTCTATCTGTCCATCTTCATCCTCTTGATGTTCTCCTTCTCCAGATCCCTCTGCAGCTTCCAGAAGTGTTGATGGGGTTGCTTTTAAAACATTGTTGTAAAAATCATGCGCTTGCTTCACAGTACCCAAACAGTACCTTTTGCCATCATACATGAAGCTCAACCCAGCTGGGATCTCCCATCTGAACCTTATATCTCTTTGCTTGAGCTCTTGCACAAGAAATATAAAGTCCTTCCTTCTCTTTAAAATCTTTGGAGGAATTTCTTTTAGAACCAAAACTTCTTGACCAGCAATCACAACTTTAGTATCATAGGCAGCTTGTATAACTTCATCTCTAATTTCCCTTTTTACAAAATAAACCACCACATCTCTAGGCAACTTTCTCTGCTTAGCAATCCAGGAATTCACACGAAACACTTTGTCCATGCCTTGTTTTATTTCAGATGCTGGATGGTTCAATACCCCCTCAAAAGCCTCAGAAACCAGCTGCTTTAAATCTTCCTTAATATTCTCTTTTAGGCCTCTAATTCTAACAGCAAACTGCATCTGGTAAAATTGAGCCAAACTCTGTTCGCTATCCATTTTGTCTTTTAAATCTTCAATTTCCAATACTTTTGCTTCTAATATAGCATTCTTTTGAGTCAAGTCTTCCACTTGATCATCCAGCACCTCCACACATTTAGCTACTTTATGCACTGAGGACAAAATGTCTACCTTCATCTCTCTAAGTTTCTGCTCCATCCTTTCTTCCATTCTCTGCTCCAATTTCTCCAATTTCTCCTCCATCTGTGCAAATTTAACACCCATTGACTCCAAAATTAACTGGGTATGTTTTTCAAGATCCTTCGATGTCAATACATCAGGAGAATGCAACGCCTGCAGTAATGATTGTTGTTGCACCGGAGAGTTTCCAGCACTCCGAAAAATTCTAGGGGGAGGTTTAGCCGCCATCTTTTACTTACAATTGTGACGCACTTTCACTTTAAGTTTTAAGCATAGTCCATCAAGCTTGAGAGTAAAATAAAATAATCCTCTTCATCTCTTCACCTTTTCCTCTTGTACCGCTCTGCCTGCTCCTTTAAATCATAGTCCTTTCTTCAGGCAGGGATGGTTCGCAGACGCCTGGCTCTGCTCCAGGAAATTCGGAGCAGAGACGACGGCCAGCTGGGAGCAACCCAGGCTTCGGGGGAGTTCGATCCTTCAGCCGCCCAAGCTCAAAGCTCAGGCGGCCTCGGAGAACTCTACCCCTACCTGGGGCCTCACCCCCTCCTCTTCTCCCGAGGAGGGGGCTTCAATTTCGCCCGAACAGCTGATCGGCGCTGTTTCGGGCGAAAAAACAAACAGCTGAGCCGCGGGCAGCCAGGGGAGGCTGTCTTCGGCGCCGCGCCGCCAGCGGAAGTCCGCCGTAGTGGTCCCTATTTTCCTACTTGCATTTTTACGTAGGGTGTAATTGGGCAGCACTATTTACAAAAGATTTGATGCCATAAGAAGATCAGACTTCTTTTGACCAACTGCAAGAATGCCATTCTGAGCAAGTTGAATTAAACAAGTATGTATTGCTTGTACAAAATATATGATTCTTCTGTTTTGCAAACAAGGTAAACACTACTTTAGGAAATGTATTTGTTCCCATGCTGCAATTTGTTATTTAAAATGTTTGATTGTCAAGGTTGACCCCTTGATAACTACTTAAAAAACCCCAAATGCTAAGAACCAACATTTAGTGTCACTATGTGTGAACTGAGGGTCACATCCACAAATCCCACAGAAAGGACACAAAGACAACCAAAATGCTTTTCAGAGTGAGATGGTCAGCATATAAATTTAATAAACAAATTAATAATACTGTTGCTCAGCTGAGGTCCAAGTCCCAGTAGCAGATCAAATAGGTCCCCAGGTTTAGTAGTCTGAAGGATTAGAAAATGTTGCTCTAACTCATCACAAGGGCAGTTAAACATAGAAGTGAAGTTTCCTAGTTCTACCCCTATTATGCTTATATGGATCCAGCCAAATGGCCATATTATTCTGTTTTTTTCTTCTCAAAATCTCTTTAATTTCCTTCAAAAGAAAAAAGAAAATAGACAATGAAGAATGATGGTGGACTCATCTTTTTAACATTGAAGGACAACCCAAACTAAACATATTTATTCATTTATTTTTTACATTTATATCCTGCCTTTTCTCCAGGAGTCTAGCAGCATTTATTCTATCTTGGTTGATATTGAATGGCTTAGCAAGGATCTGGTTAGGAATAGGTAGAAGACCATCAGGTAGACTAAATTAGGAAGACCACCAGGTAGACTAAATTATATATTGGTCAGTCACTATCTCTCAGCCCAACTCACCTCATAGGGTTGTTGTCGTGGGAAAAATAGGAAACAAGGAGGATTGACTACTTTCTCCACCCTAAGTTATTTGTCAAAATAATAAAGACAAGATACAAATATATAAATAAATCTATCCAAAATCTCCTAGCGATGGTATTTGAATTATATGATGAACCAAAGTTCACTAGAACTATGGCTTAGCTGTACACAAACTGGGTTACTAGTACACAAACTGTGATACTACTACCAGTCCATTTCATCAACACATGTATATAAATCCATCTGTGGTTTGATTAGTGTAAATATCAAACCAGGAACTCTGGCTTGTGGATCATTTAAACAAGTGAATTGGCTTGTTATATCTTAACAAGTATGGAAGTATTTGGTTAAATAGCATACAAAATTAGCCACCAGTGGGGCACAACTGAAATACAGAATTTTCTTTAAAAAAAATTTTTTTTAATTAATATTCTGTTATTACAATTCATTAGCGCTTAATGAACAATGTGTTGTCTGGGTTACTTTTTTGCTTAGTAATAGAAGTTAAATTCTTATTCTCTATCTTGTTTTTGCAGCTGTTGATAAAATAAGTTCCATGTTTAAAAATATTGTGTCTTCTTTTTGTTTCATTCTCAATGTAAGTCTATCCATTTCAGCACAGTCCAATATTTTCTTGGTAATCTCTTCATCCAATGATGTTTTTTTTATTTTTCCAGTGCTGTGCAAATACAATCCTCTCTGCCGTTAATAGATGTAATGTTAAATATTGTTGTTGTTAGTTGCAAAGTCATGTCTGACCCATCGCGACCCTATGGACAACATTCCTCCAGGCCTTCCTTCCTCTACCATCTTCTACAGTCCATTTAAGCTCACGCCTACTGCTTCAGTGACTCCATCCAGCCACCTCATTCTCTGTCATCCCCTTCTTCTATTGCCCTCAATCTTTCCCAGCATTAGGCTCTTCTCCAGTGAGTCCTTCCTTCTCATTAGGTGGCCAAAGTATTTGAGTTTTAGCTTCAGGATCTGGCCTTCTAAAGAGCAGTCAGGATTGATCTCCTCTAGGACTGACCGGTTTGATCGCCTTGCAGTCCAAGGGACTCGCAGGAGTCTTCTCCAGCACCATAGTTCAAAGGTCTCAATTCTTTGGCGCTCAGCCTTTCTTATGGTCCAACTTTCACAGCCATACATTGCAACTGGGAAGACCATAGCCTTGATTATACACACTTTTGTTGGTAGGGTGATGTCTCTGCTTTTTAGTGTGCTGTCTAGATTTGCCATGGCTTTCCTCCCTAGGAGCAAGCGTCTTTTAATTTCTTGGCTGCAGTCCCCATCTGCGGTGATCTTGGAGCCCAGGAAAATAAAATCTGTCATTACCTCCATTTCTTCCCCATCTATTTGCCAGGAATTGAGAGGGCCGGATGCCATGATCTTGGTTTTCTTAATGTTAAGTTTTAAGCCAACTTTTGCACTCTACTTCTTCACCTGCAACAAGAGGCTCTTTAGTTACCCTTCACTTTCTGCCATTAGAGTGGTATCATCTGCATATCTTAGGTTGTTGATATTTCTCCCAGCAATCTTAATTCCAACTTTTGATTCATCTAACCCTGCCTTTTTCATGATGTGCTCTGCATATAAGTTAAATAGACAGGGCGACAGTATACAGCCTTGCCGGACTCCTTTCCCAATTTTGAACCAAGCAGTGGTTCCGTGTCCAGTTCTCACCATTGCTTCTTGACCCGCATATAGGTTTCTCAAGAGACAAATAAGATGGTCTGGTACACCCATCTTTTTAAGAACTTGCCACAGTTTGTTATGATCCACACAATCAAAGGCTTTAGCATAGTCAATGAAGCAGAAGTAGATATTTTTCTGGAACTCCCTAGTTTTCTCCATGATCCAGCGTATGTTGGCAATTTGATCTCTGGTTCCTCTGCCTCTTCGAAATCCTGCCTGTACTTCTGGTAGTTCTCGATCCACATACTGCTGGAGTCTAGCTTGTAGGATTTTAAGCATAACTTTACTAGCATGTGAAATGAATGCAATGGTGCAATAGTTTGAACATTCTTTGGCACTGCCTTTCTTTGGAATTGGAATGTAAATTGATCTTTTCCAATCCTGTGGTCACTGTTGAGTTTTCCAAATTTGCTGGCAAATTGAGTGTAGCACTTTTAATGCATTGTATTTTAAGATTTTGAATAGCTCAGCGGGAATACTGTCACCTCCACTAGCTTTGTTGTTGCTCAGCTTTCCTAAGGCCCACTTCACTTCACATTCTAGGATGTCTGGATCGAGGTCAGTGACCACCTCATCACAGTTATCAGGGACGTTAAGTCCGTTCTTGCATAGTTCTTCTGTGTAATTTTTCCATCTCTTTTTAATCTCTTCTGCCTCTGTTAGGTCCCTGCCATTTTGGTCATTTATCATGCCCATTTTTGCATGAAACGTTCCCTTCATCTCTCCAATTTTCTTGAAGAGATCTCTGGTCCTCCCTATTCTATTGTTTTCTTCTATTTCTTTGCACTGTTCATTTAAGAAGGCATTCTTATCTCTTCTAGCTATTCTCTGGAATTCTGCATTCAGTTGGGTGTATCTTTTTTTTTCTCCCTTGCCTTTCGCTTCCCTCCTTTCCTCAGCTATTTGCAAAGCTTCCTCAGACAGACATTTTACTTTCTTGCATTTCTTTTTCTTTGGGATGGTTTTGGTTGCTACCTGTTCTACAATGTTGTGAACCTCTGTCCATAGTTTTTCAGGCACTCTGTCTATCAGATCTAATTCCTTAAATCTATTTGTCACCTCTACTGTATATTCAACAGGGATATGATTTAATTCATACCTGAGTGGCCTAGTGCTTTTCCCTACTTTCTTCAGTTTAAGCCTAAACTTTGCAATGAGAAGCTCATGGTCTGAGCCACAGTCAGCTTCTGGTCTTGTTTTTACTGAATGTATAGAGCTTCTCCATCTTTGGCTACAGAGCACATAGTCAATCTGATTTCTGTGTTGACCGTCTGGTGATGTCTATGTGTAGAGCCGTCTCTTGGGTTATTGAAAAAGAGTGTTTGTAATGACCATCGTATTCTCTTGACAAAATTCTGTCAGCCTGTGCCCTGCTTCATTTTGTACTCCAAGGCCAAACTTGCCTGTTATTCCAGTTATCTTTTGGCTTCCTAATTTAGCATTCGAGGTTGCCATTGCCAATTTATAGTTTCTTTCCCAAAGATTTTGCCATTTCTCTAATTCTATATTATATACAAAAAAATTGCCCATATTATCATTGTTTCTTTTACTTTTCATCTTCCATTTTCAAGTTCAGTAAAAAGTTACACAATTTTTTAATCAGTTTTTCATCAGACGTCAACACACCTGATCAAACATTGTCTGGTCTTTATAGAAACCATATTTTTTAACATCTTTATCATACCTCGATTGCATTTGCAGTCAAGGCCACCATGATAAGTCAATACTCTGATCTTCTAACTCTTGTTTAGATTTTAATTTCCCATCTGTATTCAGGATATCCTTATATGTTAGAATTTTCTCAAATTTAACTACATTTGGGTGAATGAATGCTTCCATCATTGATAACAATCCTGCGATTTTTGTATAGATTTTTGATTTTATCTTTTCTCATACAAATAATAATGTGTGCCTTATATAATGATTTTGGAAATATCTATGGCTTTTCATACCATAAAAATGCGTGCCATCCAGGTTGCGGGTCTGGATGAGAAGGAACAGGCTCAGGCTCAACCCCTCCAAGACCAAGTGGCTGTGGATACTGGCATCTTGTGTTGTCCAACTAGTTCCTTCTCTTTTAATGGGGGGGAGGTATTGCCCCCTTCAGAAAGGGCTTGCAACTTTTGTGTCCTCCTGGATTCACGGCTCAATTTGGAAGATCATTTAATGGCTGTGACCAGGTGGGCCTTCACACAGGTTCACCTAGTGCGCCAGTTGCGCCCCTTTTTGGACCGAGATGTCCTATGCATGGTTACTCATGCCCTCGTCACCTCTTGCCTGGACTACTGCAATGCTCTTTACATGGGGCTGCCCCTGAAGAGCACCTGGAGGCTTCAACTGGTGCAAAATGCATCCACGCGGGTGCTCATGGGAGTATCTTGTTACTCCCATGTTACACCACTCCTGTGTGAGCTGCATTGGCTTCCGGTTGCCCTCCAGGTGCGATTCAAGGTGCTGGTAATAACCTTTAAAGCCCTGCATGGCTTAGGCCCGGGGTACTTGCGAGACCACCTGCTGCCATTGTCAACATCCCATCACCCGGTTCGCTCCCACAGAGTTGGCCTCCTCAGAGTGCCACTGGCTACTTCTCTGTGGGCGCACCGACCCTCTGGAACGAATTACCCCCGGACCACTGGCCTTTGGTCCTTCCGCTGTGACCTGAAAACTTGGTTGTTCCAACGAGCGGGTCTGGACTATGTTTTTTAATTAGGTTTTTATCGGGTTTTTAAAATTGTTATGTAATTAATGTATTTATTGTTTAATTCTTTTTTAAAACTTTTCATCTTATTTTTTTTTAATTTTTATTGTTGTGAGCCGCCCTGAGTCCTCAGGGAGAAGGGTGGCATATAAATTAAATAAATAAATAAATAAATAAATAAATAAATAAATAAATAAATAAATAAATAAATAAATATACTTCTAAATATAACAACCTAAGGGTTATCTATTCTTTTAACCACGTTAGAGCACATGCTTGGTAGTATAAGACCCAATCTAGTAGTCCAAATCCTCCATTTTCTTTAGCTTCTTGTAGCATTTTCAGTTTAATTCTGGCTTTTCTTCCTTGCCAAATAAATTTTGAGATCAGTGTATTCAAATCATCAAAAAACTTTATTTTTATAGGTACTCTTTGAAATAAAAAAGGAATTTTGGTAAAATATTCGTTTTCACAGTAGCTATTCTTCCTAACACTGATAGTTGTAAATTTTTCAATTTTTCTAAATTTAATTTTGTTTGATTTAGTAATTTTATATAATTATCTTCTTTTATTGTTGCACATCTTGCTGTTAAGTATATTCCCAAATATTTAGCTTGAAATACACAATTGAAATACAGAGTTTTCTAGTGTTTAGTGTGGTGTCACTGGAGTAGCTGCTGCATATAAGATTGTTGTATGGCATTTACTGATTAGCCTCAGGCAACCACTGAAATTTTATCTCTATTCTTGTGTTACATTTTTCTTGCATAATGCAATTTTTATTAAGCAGTTTAAAGGTCTGTTTGCAGTGATAGGAAGGCTGAATCTGCACGCCTTCATATTATTCAAATATGAATCCTCTTCTCCTCCAGTTGTGTGTGAAATTTATTTATCTGTGGAGAAATCAATCAGTTCTGTCCATCTGAGTAGTTTACATCTGTGATGGTAGCTTCTTTCTATAAGTAAGATACAGCAAATTCCATAATCCATGTGAAATAATTGTGCCCCAAATGAGTCTTTTGTTTTCTGCTTTCATGGAGATTGCTTAAAACAAGACACACATGTTGCAGCAGTAACACTACCCACAGTGAGAAAAGAACTTTCCTGTTGTGTCTTGAATCAATCATTCTTGCATATTGGAAACAGCAAGAGAAAAAGGGCTAAGAAACCACAAGTGTTTTCTTTCTCAAGAAAAGGATTACATACATATCTTTGTGCACACTCAAGACTGGGGAGCAGGCTTTCTTCCTCCTTCTTACCACAACTGAGTAATATTTAATTAGTAGATTTCCCCTCTATTGTTTAAAAGAGTTGGACCTGTTTGCTGCCTACCTATCTTGTACTTCTTGTAATGTGTTAAATATTTTGACAAATAAAGTAGAAACAGAGGATATACATTTGTGGTGAGATATTTTTATGTTTCTAGTTTTCTTGGTAAGATTTTTTGGGAACCAGTTGTAAAACATAGGGGAAAATGAGAACAATGTATAAGTGTTCTTAATTTATAAGAAGTACAGTGAGTTTGATGCAGCCTGTAAGGAAAAAATATTTCCAAATATTAAAATTGTCCAATGAACTTTATCATGCACACTGTTTCTGATTAATGCATGAGTCTTCTACTGAATTTAGGATGCTCAGAGTACAGTATAGGTATTTTATGTGTATTGTGTCTGCTTTCACAGGATTCCTACAAAATGTGGGTGGCCAATTGGTAGAACTGTCTGGTCCTATTCTAGACACAAAATGTAGGTGAATATGATGTAAGTGAGTCAGCATGGGCCAAAGGACAATGTTATTGGGCTGGATGTGTGAAACCACAGTTTCAAATTTCAACTGCACCAAAGTTCAACAGCTAACTGGGTGGCCATTTGGGAACCACTCCTCCTACTTTGCCTTGTGTTATTGAGACAACTGTTGAAAGCATATTCAGAACGAGAAAGTGGCTATTTTGGACAAAGATGTGAAGGTAAAACAGGCTGACTTATGATGGCAGTAGACAGGTACTGGAGAGCCAGCAAAACAAAGGAGCTGATTGAGAAAGGAAAGAGTACAACATTTCAAAGTGAATTATGATGTCACTTGTAAGGAGTTGACATCCAACCATTCTTATGGAGTTTGCACATTCATAATCATTGGAAGTCCACAAATAATGCAATTTATTAATTTTTAAATAAATTGAGTTAATATTGTCTCTGCAACATTTACTAACACACAAACACACATTACTATTATTATTAAATTTATTTGCTGCCTATCTCACCATGGAGCTACTCTAGGTGGCTCACAACCATATAACATGAAGAAATAGGAAGTATAAACAAAGTGAAAGTAAAAGAGTAGAACAATAAAATAAACAAGAAAAAAAGAAAACAAAGAAAATATATTAATATAATTAGTAAAAAAGTTGGGTGAGTGGGGAGCAGAGAGCAGGAAAGGATGTGGAGTCTGTTGTCAATCTAGCAGCCACCTTGAGAATCGAAGTCCCCCATTAGTTCCCCAGGCCAATTTGCAGAGGAAGGTCTTTATACTCTTATACTGGAAGGATAGGATAGGACAGATCTTACCCTGAAGGGCAGGAGTTCCAAAGGGTGGGAGCTGCAGCAGAGAAGGCTTTTCTTCTGGATCCCAACAATTGGCATTTTTTTGACCAACAGGATCTGTAGAAGTCCCTCTCTGCCAGCCCAGTCCGCAGATAACCACCCAGCCGCCCTGTTTAGAGTGACCCGCTCCCTGTTTAATCAGGGACCGAGGATGACCCCTTGCAGGGTAGGGCTGAGGAATTTGTACAGTATCTGCAGGACAAAATCGCTCAGATCCAGACTGGCTTGGACTCCGACTGGGCGGAATCCGGCGGAGTGGAGAGGGCAGGTCTTGACCATACCATTTGGGGTGAGTTTGACCCTGTGACTCTGGATGATGTGGACAGGATCATGAGTAGACTGAGCACTACAACTTGTTTACTGGACCCATGTCCCTCCTGGCTGGTTTCAGCCGCCGGGGAGGTGACAGGGGGCTGGCTCCAGGCAGTTGTTAATGCTTCTTTGATGGAGGGTGTCTTCCCCTCCGCCTTAAAAGAGGCGGTGGTGAGGCCCCTCCTCAAGAAGCCTGCTCTGGACCCGGCCTCGTTGAATAACTACTGTCTTTTCTCCAACCTTTGCTTTGTAGCGAAGGTTGTTGAGAGTGTTGTGGTACATCAGCTCCCGCAATTCCTGGATGAAGCGGACTATCTGGACCCGTACCAGTCTGGTTTCAGATCCGGCTACAGCATGGAAATGGCATTGGTCACACTGGTGGATGATTTCTGGCGGGCCCAGGACAGGGGCTGTTCCTCTGTCCTGGTCCTACTTAACCTCTCAGCAGCTTTTGATACCATCGACCATGGTATCCTGCTGCGACGGCTCGAGGGGTTGGGAGTGGGAGGCACTGTTCTAGGGTGGTTCTCCTCCTACCTCTCGGGCTGCTCGCAGTTTGTATTGGCAGGGGGACAGAGATCTACCCCGAGGCCGCTCACTTGTGGGGTGCCTCAGGGGGTTGGTTCTCTCCCCCTCCTGTTTAACATCTATATGAAGCCGCTGGGTGAGATCATCTGTGGCTTTGGGGTGAGGTATCACCAATATGCGGATGATACCCAGTTGTTCATCTCCACCCCGAGCCAACCCAGTGATGCCCTTGACGTGATGTCCCAGTGCCTGGAGGCGGTGCGGGTCTGGATGGGAAGGAACAGGCTCAGGCTTAACCCCTCCAAGACCGAGTGGTTGTGGATACCAGCATCTCGTATTGTCCAACAAGTTCCATCTCTTTTGATGGGGGGAGGTATTGCCCCCCTCAGAATGGGCTTGCAACTTGGGTGTCCTCCTGGATTCACGGCTTAATTTGGAAGATCATCTAACAGCCATGACCAGGGGGGCCTTTGCACAGGTTCGCCTAGTGCGCCAGTTGCGCCCCTTTTTGGACCGAGATGCCCTATGCACGGTTACCCACGTCCTTGTCACTTCTTGCCTGGATTACTGCAATGCTCTTTACATGGGGCTGCCCTTGAAGAGCACCCGGAGGCTTCAACTGGTGAAAAATGCAGCCGTGTGAGTGCTTATGGGGGTATCTCGATACTCCATGTTACACCACTCCTGCGTGATCTGCATTGGCTTCCGGTTGCCCTCCGAGTGTGATTCAAGGTGCTGGTAATAACCTTTAAAGCCCTGCATGGCTTAGGCCTGGGGTACTTGCGAGACCACCTGCTGCCATTGTCAACCTCCCATCGCCCGGTTTGTTCCCACAGAGTCGGCCTCCTCAGGGTGCCATCAGCCAGGCAATGCCAGCTGGTGACCCCCAGGGGGAGAGCCTTCTCTGTGGGCATGCCTCTGGAATGAGTTGCCTCCAGAGCTGCGGATGGCCCCTGACCTTCGGTCCTTCCGCCGTGACCTGAAGACGTGGTTGTTCCAACAAGCGGGCCTGGACTGACTACGATTTTTAATTAGGCTTTTTACTGGGTTAAATTGTTTTGTAATTTTGTATTTATTGTTTAATTCTCTTTAAAAAATTTTACTCTATGTTTTTAAATTTTTATTGTTGTGAGCCACCCTGAGTCCTCAGGGAGAAGGGCAGCATATAAATTTAATAAAATGAAAAATGAAAAATGAAAAGAGATTAAAGAGCATAGATTATAATAGATGATTGCTAATTGTTAATCTGTAATTACAGGACAAATTTCATTCCAAAATGGTGTTAACATCCTGCAAAAGCTATCCAGCAGTTTTTTCAATAGCTGCTGGGTGTTATTTTACCTTTCTAATGCTTTATACTGTAATTCTGGGGACACCATCTCAAGCACCTTAGGGGTCTTCAGATTTCCGCTACTGAGGATGAAATCAGGTCTGTATCTTTTCAGGGAGAAAGTTGATACCAAATCCTTCTTCCATCACCCCACCAGCCTCCGCAGCTGTTTCTGTTACTAGGATAAATTTTGCATCTCCTAATAAAAAACCAATGACATTGAAGGACTTTTTTTGACTATAAAATCCACAGCTTTTCCAGTTCTTTCTCTTATCCCCAATTTGAGAAAAACGTAGGACAACATTTGCAGTTCAGACAAAATGTCAAGAAGGAAAAAAAGAGTTGAGAACCAAAAGCAAAGCCAGAATCACAGCTCTTTTATGTCTATCCTGAGAAATGAAGAATATTTCAAAGTATTCAAAGTTATAATTGTACTACTGAGGGGTTAGAGTTGCTGTATTATATCCCAAACCTATCAGCCACAACAGAGGCCAAATAAAGTTTAACTATCATGGGAATATAAACAAAACCAAAATATTGGATTATTTTGTCAGTCTAGTCAGTGTATATATTGTTGTTGTTAAGCCAACTACTGCAGTAAGAGTTTAGCAAACACAAAATAAACCATATACAGCCCTGGACAGATACTAATGCGGCCCCACAAGATTGTAAATGTTTAATATTATTATGTGATTAATATACATTAATAATATTATATATTTTATATGCCGTCCAAGACAATTCCTCTTCACTCAATGTGGCCAAGGCTAGCCAAAAAGTTGAACACCCATGGTTTAGATGTTTGGTCTTAGAAGGCTTTATAACATTCTGATACCAAGAAATAATCTGATGAAAACAATTGTATGTTACATATATAAAGCATTTTATTTAAAGCAAATTAGGTATCTTTTACACATGGGAGTTGTACTGACCTAAAGTTCTACTCCTTGTGTCTTCGTAACATTGTGGGGCTGGCAAGGAATTGAAAAATTGAGCCAATGAACTGAATGCCCTTTGGGGATATCGTCTTCCCACCTGGATAAAATCTATTTATATGGTCATTAAGAGTCAACACTGACTTGATGACACATAATGAATCCTCCTCATTTATCTAGCAAGACCTAGCAAATGAAGGTACCTACATAGCAGACAGATTAAGCAGGAGCAAAACTATTGTGAAGGCATTCATAGTTCTTAACTTTGACTCAAATATGCCCTATTAACAGCTCATTACAGAAACATCCAACACTTTGATGCAGCCTACTCTTCATCCCCAGAGCATAACTATGGCTAGAGAATGTTGAGTTTTTAATAATGCAGTATAGCAATGGTGTTTTTCATCTTCTTCCAACACAATCCTTGCTTTATGCGGAATCTGAATCACTTAAGTAGCAACTATAGTGATGGTGTGTCAGGACCGAGGAATTGCTTTTCCTTTTGGTGCTTTGAGCTTTAATGAGCACACCCCCTGCACTACGGTCACTTCTGCCAGCTTCCCTCCATGACTGTCTTGATCTGTGGGGTTACACTAGTGTGACATTAGGGAAAGGAGCACCTGAATCAAGATCTCTTGACGAAACAGTAGGCCAGGAGTTCTGTACAGTGATCTATTAGGCCATGTGGAAATAAAGAACCCCAAACCAGTCTACTGATGGGGTGCTCTAAATTCCTACATGAGTTTGATGGATGGGTTACTTTAAAGATGCCATGGGATACCATGTTTTCTAGCCCCACCCATCTTGATGCTCCTCTACTGAGAGCAGCAAGATCAGGGCCATTCTAAGTAGTAGATCAGGAGTTTCGTAGAGAGCTGCAAAAATGGCTAAAATTATAGTTGTCACAATTCGTCAAACTTTGTTTCCTCCCTCAACCCATGTTTGAGAGATGGAATAATGGATGTTATCCTATTTTCCGGAAAAACCAATAGCTGTACCTTAATATTCCTGCCAGCAGTAGTACAATACACACACAAAGAAAGATTTTATGATTGTATTTTGTGATACAATGCCTATATTTCTAGTAACTGTATAGTAAACTTTGCTGTATGAAGAAACTGAGAATGTGAACTTTTCAACTTTCAGAGAATAGCAATCCAAGACTAGAACTGGTTTCAACTGGCTTTGAGGAAAGTAAACTAAGCAAACTAAGCATGATCATGATGTGTACCTGACTAAATAGGTGTGCAAGTCTGATGGCATAATTGGAGTGTAAACACCAAGTTAGATAAACAAAGAAGTCTGTAGCTGAGTCTTTTGTCTTTAATCCTTCATATTATAAGAGGTTGTTTTACTCCTGTTTTACTCCTAACCCTGCAGTCAATTCTCTCTGGTTGTGTTTTATTGGATTTAAAAGAAATCCCACAAGGCCCTTTGCTGCCCTTATTTCAGAGGAGCTGTAGAGACTTAGACAGAGAAATGATGCTGGCATCTTTTTGTGCGGCGTTAAGCATTTTAAACTGGCTGTCTGGATGTGCTCTGTGTCAGCTTCCTTATGTCTAATCATCACCTCAGTGCTTAAAAGCAGGGAGCAGATATCCACCAGGTGACACAGCATCTTAATCCAGATTTTATGAAAACCACTGACCCATTCATAATATCTGAATTAAGACTAGTTCTAATTACAGGCAGTCCTCAATTTACGACCACAATTGAGCCAAAATTTCTGTTGCTAAGTGAGACAGTTGTTAAGTGAGTTTTGCCCCATCTTACTACCTTCCTTGCCACATTTGTTAAGTGAATCACTGCAGTTGTTAAGTTAGTAACACAGTTGTTAAGTGAATCTGGCTTCCCCAGTGACTTTGCTTGTCAGAAGGTTGCAAAAGGGGATCACATGAACCTGAGACACTGCTACCATCATAAATATGAATCAGTTGCCAAGCGTTTGAATTTTGATCACATGACTCTGGGAATGCTGCAATTATCGTAAGTGTGAAAAACAGTCAGTTTTTTCAGTCCCCTTGTACCTTTGAACAATCACTAAATGAACTGTTGTAAGTTGAGGACTAGATGTATATTAAATTTGGTTTAATATATTGACAGATTTCATAGTTATTTTAAAATTATCTAGCATGCTTGATTCCCATCTTCACATATGCATAGAAAATAACAGATATGCATGGCAACTAAATTTTTAACTTGGAACGTTAATGGACTAAATTCACCACAGAAGAGGAAGAAAGTTTTTTAATATTTAAAACAATTCAAGATAGATGTTATATGGTTGCAAGAAACGCATATTAGGGTTGTGGACCAAAAGTATTTATCGAACTCAAGGTTGGGCACGCAATTTGTTGCTTCTGCAATGAATAAGAAAAATGGAGTGGTTGTTTATCTTAAAAGTGCTTTAACAGCGGACTTAATTGAAGCAGATAAGCATGGAAGATATGTTATGATAGAGTTGCTGCTAGTAGGTAAAAAGATGCTTTTAGTTGGATTATATGCTCCTAATTAACAACAAGTTGACTTTTTTAGTTTATTTCATACAAAGCTTACCCAGTTGGATTATAAAATTTTTATTTTTATGGGGGGTTGGAATGGTGTTTTGGATGTTCAGATGGACAAGGCTGGAGCTTTTAAGCGCGTCCCAAGTCATGCTAGACTGCCTAAATCCTTTTTGAAATGAAGGATGACTTGGAACTGTGAGATATTTGGTGTGAAAAACATTCGTATGAAAAGGATTATACCTTTTTTTTTCTGACAGACATCAATCTTTTTTTCAGGATCGATTTCATTTTGTGGACTAATGACTTTTTTTTAAGGATTAAGAAGGTGAAGATATGTGCAAGAACTATTTCTGATCATAGCCCAGTTTGGCTAGAGATTTATAAGGAGAATAAGGAGAAATTTTTTTTTGTTTTTTTTATATATTCTATATTAATAGTGTTTGTAGTTATCCTATGTGAGCTAGAGAGTGATAGATTTTAGAGTCTATGGTTGTTAGCATATGGTTGTTTATGATTCTTTTTTTCTTTTTTATACCTTGTACTTAGCTCTGGGAAGTCGGGGGGGGGGTGGGGAGGGGGGGAGGGGTAAGGAGGGAGGGATAGGGGAGGGGTAGGGGGGACTGTCAAAGATAAAATGTATGATAAAACTTTTCAATAAAAAAAAAGAAAATAACAGATTTACCAGAGTTAATTTTCTACCCCATAAAGTAGTCATTGAATAGATTATTCTCTAATTATTAGCTAATATGATATAATTTTATTTCTTTTCATTTTTCCTCTTGTGTAGCACATTAATGTCTGGCTTCCAAACAGATTGATTGCAAGTATTTTTCTTATTCGTCACCTGAGCCCATAGGATGATGGAAGGAAAAACACCTCAAATTTCCTCTCTCAAAGGTCCTAGCTTTTCACTCATGATTCCACTTCCTGCTTTAAGTTAGCAATTGAACTTTTCCTGCTGACTCTACCTATCTTCCAGAAGCACCTCACCTGTTGTCTTCCCCCTCTCCACAAGTGCATAGGAGAGGGGGCAATTAAAACATAAAGATGAAAACAAAACAAACATCTATAAAACAATGTTCTGGTCATTTAGCTTAGAGACTTGGGAGTACAGGTTTCCGCCCTTCTCAAAAAGACAAAATCAATATTTAGTAAATAACACATATTACACAACATATAAGAGGATCAGCTTAACATAGTGGTTAAGGCATCAAGCTAGAAACCAGATTTCTAGTCCCTTCCTTAAGCACAAAGCCAGCTTGGGCCAGTCACTATATCACAGCCTTATGAAAGAAGCAATGGCAAATCACTTCCAAAAAATCTTGCCAAGAAAATTTGCAAGGAGAAGCACAGATACACACACACACACACACACACACACACTTGTACCTCCAAAATAATTCCTTCTGCAATATGCATTTTAATATTTTAGATATTACAATACTACATAAAGATAATTTTATAGAAGTTCTAGTTGAAATAAAAACATGAGATTTGTCTCTTTGATCCAGCTCTAATAATTTTCTGTAATATCTTGACCTAAATCTTTTTTCCATTTATTCTTATTAAAATATTATCACTGGCTTTATTCTATTAATATTTTTGATGCACCATATTACTAGTGAATTAAAAGAATGTCTAGTCTATAAATATTGAAAATAAAGTAGTACTAGTACAGAAAGGACATTTTAATTATTCCATGGTTCTTCTGATGCCTGAATATTGCACATTTTTTTATATCCTGTAGTTCCATGTCATAAAATAATCATTGAATATACATATAAGCCAACAGATGGTCCCATTAATCTTTTGACCTGAATAAATTATTTTTCTGACTAAACCTAAGGTTTTACTAGGACATAAACAGATTAATGAAGAAAGAAGGTGGTATTCCAGAAAAAAAACTAAACGAACTATTTGTGCTAGACTTTATAAGATATAAAATGATGTATATCAGGGTATCATGCCACAAATGTTTTCTTCCTATTATTAGAGGACAGTGAAGTTGCCAATGTTGGATTCTGTTTGATATCTATGTCATCACACTAGCAGACTCAGAGCACTGAATTAAGAGTGGTTCAAAATGTTTTAAATAGATTATCATAATACAAGTAGTCCTTGACTTACGACCACAATTGAACCCAACATTTCTGTTGCTATGTGAAATATTTGTTAAGTGAATTTTGCCCTATTTTATGACCTTTTCTACCACAATTGTTAAGTGAATCACTGCAGTTGTTAAGTTAGTAACACAGCTGTTAAATGAATCTGGTTTTCTAATTGACTTTGCTTGTCAGAAGGTCACAAAAGGGGATCACATGACCCTGGGACACTTCAGCCATCATATATGAGCCAGTTGCCAAGCACCATTTTGATCATGTGACCATGGTGATGTTGCAACATTCGTAAGTGTGAAAAACGGTCATAAGTCACTTTTTCAGTGCCATTGTAACTTCAAATAAACACTAAATGAACTGTTGTAAGTCAAGGACTACCTGTAGTTGGAATTATACTTCTGATGCATAACTTGCCCACTTTGGTTTGTACATATTTTATTTCTCCAATCTGATGTTTTTTCTATATACTGAATTCTTAGATATGCCAATATGCTGAAGTACTGTGTGTTTCTGTTCACATGCAAGTGTTTCCAAATGATTCTGACACTTACTATATTTGAGCAGCCATGTAACACCTATATAGATATCAGATCATACTAGAAAGGATGGACAGGGTAGTTCCCACAATAATAGTCCTACGTGCATATGAATTAAAATCCAGTGCCTCTAGCAATTATAAGTACATATGAGTCACTTTTCCCTACCAATTCTCTTATGCATTTACATCTATGTAATATCATTGAAAAAAGGGTTTTATAGGCTTTCCAATGTAGATAGTGATATAATTCCACTAGCTTTTAGCACTGGATTTTGTTTCTTCTTGTTAGATTTGGGGGGGTCACACAGTTCAGAAATGATATAAGTATGTAACGAAGAAGGAAGAACAGTTGCTGGTCACATTTTTGCAAAAACTGCAATATTAGAGCAATAACGTAATCTTAATGCTGTATAAAAAAATTCTTGCACTAAAATCTTTCCTAGTCTTCAGCTGTGTTCCAAAAGGACTGGTGATAGTTAGCAAAAAGTGTACAATATCTTGTTTTCTAAGGCTTAGAGGTTGAATAACTGCTGTATGTAGCAATTCTCCTTCTGCTGATATAAGTATGAATCTAATATTTCTCCCATTTTAAGCAATGTAACTTACTTCATGTATTCAGCTATTTCTTTGAGTTACTGCTGAATTAAATTCTAGTATTAGAATATATGTCAGTAAAGTTACATGGATTTATTTACCTTGATTTATCTGAGGGGTGGGCTTTTGTTTCTGTTTTTGTATTTAGGCCCGCAAGTCTAAACATATTCTTTAGGCCTAAAGGATAAATCAGAGGATATGTAAAATGAAACATTTACTTTTAACATGTGTAATACCACTGCTTGTGGGGTCAGAAAAGATTAATTGTGCCTAATACCTATTTATCTAAAAAAAATCATCCATAAACAATGGAATTATGAAGAAATTAGCATTGATCATAGATGCCAACTGACCATACATTATTAGCTAGTGTAATGAGTCATCACTCACCAATACAAGACCAAAATAGCTGCCAATATAGATAGGGCCATATTCTAATTTTTTTTATCAGTTCTAAAAAAAATCATCATGAAAATTACCGTGATGCAAACATTCTAAAGGTAACTTCTTCTCATGAATAATTTAATATTGCAATGTCAATTGTTTAAAAAAAACACCAAAGTTTTCACCATAGAATTCCAGAAACATAAACATGCTAGTCTTACTTGCATACGTGTACCAATAATACATAATTATTTTGCCAGCTGAGGCACTTGCTTTGTCCAAAATGTTGAATATAGTTTACACTTACCAAAACTAATTTATGGCTTACCATAATCTATAACCCATGCTCCATAAACTAAACTGATTGCTAGTCAGTTTATGGGTAGAATTTAAGTGCTGCTCATTGGCCATAATGACTCAAATCCTACTTACCTGCAGGACTACCTTTCTCCAATTGCATCTGCTTGTCTTAAGCAAAGGTACATTTGAGAAAGCAAATGTATCTTACAATGAGTGAATCCCTTTGCTATGCATTCTAGGGTTGGGTTCATAGAATATGATAAGATGAATATATTTGGTTTGGTTAAAAATGTTGTATGACCCCACAAAATGCATGGCTTGGTGTGATGTGTGAATTTGTTTTATTTGGAGTCGTGGACTGCAAGTACTTAAAACTAAGACTGTCTTGTTTTGGAAGGTCAGGCAGAAATCTTGATATGGATTTAACTCAGTTTAGACATTCCACTTAGATTGGTGTGATTTAGGACATCAGGCTAAGCACATTTCTCATTTAGCTTAAGATCACAGCCAAGACAAAAGGAAGCCATTATTCACTAGTTAACTGTTCCCCATAGAAACATTCCAACTATAACACTGGCCAATTCTCACAGAAAATGACCAACAGTTTCAAAAAATTGCAAGATTGCAGACTCAGTGTAGAGATTTTCATTAAAACTTCCATTTCCCCTTATGGAATTTCAAGGTGTACTAATTAAATAGAATGAGTGAAAAAGGTTACATACATTATTGTGGTGTGCCTGGAAATAAGAGTTTTCAGATAGAGTTGCTGGAAGGAAGCGGTTCTGAAAGAAACACCTGGCTTGGACTCTCAGCAATCCATTAGTTAGAAACAGGAGAGAAAAACAATCCCACCACTAATGAGTCCCAGATGAAAAAAGCCTGTTTAACTAGATGGAGGCTTTTAAAAAGAATTCTGAATATTCTGATTGATGAGAAAATTGTTTGGCGTTCCTAATTGTTCCTTACATTAAAATGTAGAGTTTATTTTTCCCAGCTAAACCATTTGGATAGCCAACTATTGAAAACACATGTAATAAATTAGGAGGGAAACAAAAGAGAGAAAATTCCAAGTATGTATATATGTAAGATAAAATTTGCATCACATTTTGTGTTGGTTGAGTGTTTATGAGATAACACTGTGGACTGAGATTCAGGTTTAACTTGAAGAGGTTTATTAAACACAAAGGGAGGGAGTTTTCATAGTATCACCTTTGGAGCAAAACTGAACTTCATGTATCCCTTTTAGCCAGACTGTATTTACTGTATTTTCTGCTAAAAAGCATGTATCCACATTTGATGTACTGTGTTTTTCAGTGAAGAATGGTAATCATAACAAGAATATTTGCATCTGACAGGGCCCTAAGTCTGAACCCCAAACTAAAATTGACAGCTTTATCGTACAGTTTAAGGATCCCAGGCCAATAATTAATAGTAAGTAATAGTCACTCCGGGCAGTATTCGGGTGTTATTTTTATCTGAGAATTATGGGGGAAAAACACAGAAACCTTTCAAAAATTATTAGCACCTCCTATTATCTCAGATCAAAAATTTCATGAGGTTAAATTCTGGGAATTTAGCCAACTAGAAAAACAGTTGCTTAACTCATCCCCCTTTGTTACACATTTCCCATAAATGTTTTCTTCAGGTAACTGTAGTTTCCATATAAACAAAATATTAATAATCAGGACATAAAACCAGTTTTTATTTTCAGTACCATATACTGGCACCATCAAAAGGATTTTCTTCAAAGTAGAATATGTTGAAGATTCATCAACATTTTCTAGTATTGTAGCATTTAAAAGCACTTTAAACTAATCTAGCACAACCATTTGGTTTATGGTTAAGACTTCATACTAGGAGTAGAGAAGGAGTAGCGAAACCTGAATTTTAGTCCTGCCTTCGACATAAAAGCCAACCAAATAACTTGGGACAAGTCACACTCTTTTAGCCTTAGGAAGAACATAATGGAAAATCACTTCTGAAAATGTTGCCTAGAAAATGCAGGGACTTGTCTATGCAATCAATGTACTGTACTCATCAAGAGTGAAGATATAACGCATCCCCTCCCTCAACAAGCATAATGTCATCAAAAGTAATAATATTCATTAAAAAGAAAGAACACTCTGTTCTATACATTCCAGCTGCATCAGATATTTCTTACATAGTATTAATGGGTTAATGCTTACTTTGGTGAGAATTTTTTTATTAGCAATTCTATTAATTTTGTATAACAAGCTTTTTTACAGTAATTTCTCTAACATACTATGATGATGCTTTCTTGAGAGAATGAGAAGCAAGGCAAATCAGCTAGTTTCAGTTCATATCCACTGCACAAAATCTTTATTTGGGGCAGAGAGTTAAGTAACTCATGTAGGGTGTTCATGACAAACAAAATGTTTGCCTGTTGAGTCAACAGTTGCTATCTGTATGTAATTTTCTGCATATACTATTAAATTATTTGTAGAGCAATCACACATATGATTCCCTAGAACAGGGGTAGGCAACCTTGGCTCTTTTATGACTTGTGGACTTCAACTCCCAGAATAATAGATTGAGTGAGGGAGCCTTTTTCCCCCTTGCAATCAACTGCCTAGACCACGGGTGTCAAACTTGCCACGTCATGTAACATGTGACGACAAATCATGACTCTTTTTGCATTGCTGGAAATGAGGTGGGCGCAACTTCAGTATGATGAAACTGGCCCATGGGCTGGCAGTTTGACACCCCTAGCCTAGACAAATAGCTATAGTTTCTTGGCAAGATTTTCAGAGGTGGTTTTCTATTTCCTCCTTCCAAAGGCTGAGAATGACTAGCCCAAGTTCACTCAGCTGCTTTTGTGACCAAGGCAGGACTAAAACTCACAATTTCCTGATGCCTTAACCACTACACCAAGCTGGCTCTCTAAGATAGACATAAGCTAGAATAAAAGTGTTATGTACTGGGCTTCTGGTGATACACCACATGCGTTGCTGGAGCAGCTAATGGCTCTGCAGCAACTGAGACTAGCTGTCTCCTGTCCTGCAATTGGCTAGCCCCAGGCGGCAAGAGTGGGTTCAAATCTATTGGCTGGCACCTGGGGCTAGACTATATATTGTGGCTGGTTTCAGCCCAAGTTTCAGTACAGTTCTAGCAAGAATAAAGTATGAGTTATCCTGTACTCAGCCTCGTGTCATCATTTCTGCACCCAAGAGCCCACGACTTAACAAAAAGCATAATTTGTAAGACCACAGTAGCAGCAGAGAGGCTGTTTCAGCAGTCAGAATATCAGGGTGGTGTGGAGCCCATAAAATGGATGTACTGTTCTTGAATGTCTGTGCTGTCCAGGTGACTGTACTGTATGGTTTTTATTGATTTGTTTTTAATGATTGTTTTGTTTATATGGCTATTTTTCTTTTTTTGGTGCTATTTATGCTTTAATTGTAAGCCATTCAGAGTGGTGAGTATGTGATTGGGCAGCTATATAAATTGAATAAATCAAATATACAGTCTGGACATTCAATTATTTAAAAATGATAATTATTATTAACATATACAATCATTGCTATGAGTTTCCAGAAGAAATTGGCTGCTTTGATCTCTGGTATGTCTGGTATGCTTGGGAAGAGAACGTGCTTTGCTAGATATTTCCATGCTAAGGCCTAGAATTGAGAATGCATCCCTGTGGTTTCTGCAGGGTTTAATTTTGTATTCTTATTGTTAATTTGGATTGATATGGCCACCCAATTCAAACATTTTGGGTTTACATAGATGATCAGGGCTCACATTTATAACCCTCTCCAGATGTGAAATTTACTCATTCAGGTTCCAGTGGCTGAGGAAATAGCTAGTTTTTTATCTAGCAGGGGGAGATCATACCAAAGGGGGGGCACTGCCACAGAAAGGGGGCTTCCACAGCAGTTTCATATAAATGTTAAAAAGAAGTGGGCACAAGTAATGCTAAAGGCACCCTATCTAAGGTTGAACCACTTCCTTCCACCGACACTGAGGTGTATCAGCCAAAGAAGAAGGAGCAGAACCATTTAGTGGATATTTTCCAATCTCAAGTCCCTGAGATGGTCTAGAAGGATAGCATGTCAATAATATAGAAGGCCACTGAGAAAACAAAGGACCAAAAATGATGTATTCCTTCCCAGGCTAATTCACTGTCAAGTGCAACCAAGGCTACCTCAGTACTGTGTCCTGGTCTGAACCTAGACTGAAACAATTGTTACTTAATCTTGATAGCATTCTGGGACATTTTGTTAGCACATTTTTACAGTCCTCGTATTTTCAATCCCCGTATTTTTATTTCTATTTGAAGCTGCTAAAACACATTATTTGAGTTGGTAGTGTTGAATCTGATCACTATGCTGATAAGAACAGTTCTTTTCTTTTTTAAATACTCTGGAATTACAGAATTGAATATAATAATAAATCAGATGTTGGCTAAGAAACTAAGGCATATCCAGACCAAAAAAGGTAAAAATTCTGTTGTTGAATAGACAAGCCAGTGTGAAATGCAGCTATAATTTATTCTCAAGTACCATAATTCCAAATTTAGATATAAAGTATATATTTGTTGGTATAATTTATAGTGGTATCATGAAGCAATGTTTTGATTATTAAAGTTTGAGGCCAATTTCAGATAATTACATCATTTTTGTAATCAGGAAAATAAGGTTAGCCTAACCAATGAACATAAAATATTAAGAGATCATGCCCATTTCCAAACAATAATGCTAAGAGCTATCAGTCTATGGGCACTGTGAAGCTATCACATTTTTTCCCTTCTTAATGGAAGATAGAGTAGAATGGAAGCAATCACTGAGAAAATATAGGACAATTATAAATGAAATATAATTCTGTTTGGAGCCCTCTCTTCCCCCAATAGAAGAACTGGTAGGTAGATTTCTTCTTCTATTTTGCCTTTCTTATATTGTATCTACATACTTCCATACATAGCATGGGATGGAATTCATGGAAACCAAAGTCTCCTATAACAATTCAAATGATAACAGTTCTATCATTTAGTTTTGATCATTTGCTGAAATGTATTTATTTCACTTGGATTTGTGGGTGGAGAATCTGTAAAATGAAGTATTCATTTTTTACATTGTTTAAATATATTAAGGTATTGATATACTACTTCCCAATTGAAAAAAATGGAATAATGAAACAATATAATAACAGGGACAAGATACTACCAGACTTAGTGGTTGGGGACAACCAACATAAAGTAGTTGTTATTGCATCAGTATTATAATCACGATACCAAAAGCAAAGCAAATATCCTCACTTGTTTATCCCTATTTCTGTCTGTGATCATTCATAAAACAGAAGAGTGGAAATTACTGTAGCCATAATGGAAGAATCAGTCATAATCTAAATAGGCTACATTGTTCAATAAAGTTGTTTGGCACTGTAAATTTAGAGGGAATCCAAGAATATTTTATTGGTGAGAAATGGAAACATTTATGATTCAATTCCTCTGAGATTCAGTTAATGTATTTCTATCTATATTAGGTTCTACAAATAACTATTCTGTTGAATCATTTCACTTTGTAAATAACATACCATATTGGGGAATATTCATCACAGTTGGCTTAACCCAACAAAGTGTGTGCTCTTACCTAATTACTTTTTCAAATGATTCCATAAGTATACTAGTGTGGAAAAGTTATATTTTATGACTATTTGCATCATTCCAGGGAAGGTTCCTGAAATCCAATGTTCATGTGCTAATCCAGATAATATGAACCAAACATAAACTAGTTATGTGCAGAAGATAAAAATGTAAATAGAACCCAGACTATCAAAAGCCCATTTTGTCTAGCATTCTGCATCAGACAAGCAGTCATTTAGGAAACCTATAAACATAGACACAAAAGCAATGGTCTTCTTCCATGCTTGTTTCCTAACAATGCTGCCTGTAATAATAAATATGTATACTACATGTGATAATAAATAACCATCAAGGTTAATAATCCCAGAGAGACTCAAATTCTATACCAGTTGTACAGGAAAATAATTATGATGGTTAATAATGGTTAACATTTTCTTCTTTGTGTTACTGCTCAATATTGCATCTCTGACCAAACTGGTGGATTTGTTTTGACAGATATCCTCTAATGTCTTTGAAACATCTATACACTCTTGGGCTGATAAATAATTTTTGAATCACATCACGGGGATTATCAATAATATGGCTTAATATGGCTCTTTTTATCTGGAATTCTCTGATCCTACAATCAGTTAGAGATAGAGTTACAATTGTGATTTTATTGAAAATGATGTTACATAGTGCCATTATAATTCTCAAAAACAGTCTTGAAGTGTGCCTAGAGAGAGCTATGGCTAGTCATCCTATTATAGGGGCTTCATGCAGCCCTTAGTCTTTTCAGTCCTTGCTTTTCATAAACAATAAATGTAGGTTTTTGGCAATAGCCATACACTGTTTTTCTTCCACAGTAACCTGTAGAGAGGTGTTAGTGAAAAGGAATATCAGAAATAAAAGGAAGCAGAGAAAAACAGATGTCAGCAAAATAAAATGGAATTTGAAAAGAGAAAAAAGTTTTCCAATATCTAAGGGGTTGCCACAAAGAAGAGGGAGTCAAGCTATTCTCCAAAGCACCTGAAGGCAGGACAAGAAGCAATGGGTAGAAATTAATCAAGAAGAGAACCAACCTAGAACTAAGGAGAAATTTCCTGACAGAACAATTAATCAGTGGAATGACTTGCCTTCAGAAGTTGTGGGTGTTCCAACACTGCAGGCAACATAGGGTCTCCTACTTGAGCAGGGAGTTGGACAAGAAGACCTCCAAGGTCCCTTCCAATTCTGTTATTCTGTTAAAAGTTTGTGGCTTCACTTAAGATTTTGTTCAACTTACTAACTGCCCTATAATTCTCAACAAAATATAATGATAAAAAAGATAGCCAATCTTTGATGTTGATTGTTATGCACAGAATATGTCCACTTAGTTAGAGAGTATGCAGCTGGACACAGTCTTCAGTTAGTAACAATCTGCCTACTTAGGGTAGTTTATGAAATTCTTGAATCTCTGAACCACTAACAATACCAACCTTGATCTTCGAATTAGACCTGAACTACTACTTTCCAAGACATTAACATATTTAAAGTTAATCTTTTAATTATTCTCCTTTTATATACAGAATAACTACTTATTATGCTATTATTGTTGTTTCTTCTTGTAGTTGTATGTCTATGGAGATTCTCTATCATCCAGTGGAGATAGATGATGTTGTATCTCTCCCCCTCTGTTGAGAGTGGGCTGTTCAATTTTGACATAAATGGCCTCTTTGACCCCTTTCAAACCAGTGGTCTTCTCTGTCCAAAATGTGGACTTTGCTGTCTTTGAAAGAGTGGCCTTTGTCTTTTAAATGCAGATGGACTGCTGAATCTTGCCCTGATGGGTTTGTTCTCCTATGTCAGGGATAGGCAACCTCGGCTCTTTTATGACTCATGGACTTCAACTCCCAGAATTCCTGAGCCAGCATAGCTGACCCAGGAATTCTGGGAGTTGAAGTCCATGAGTCATGAAAGAGCCGAGGTTGCCTACCCCTGTCCTATGTTGTGCCATGTGTTTCCCCAATGTACAGATCTGCATATGATCACTTCATTGTACAGCATATACCATGTTGCTCTGTTTGTGTCTGGGTGTTTTATACTTGGGGTGGACAAGCTTCTGCCTTAGTGTATTCATGGTTTGAAGTGTCTTCTTGTAGTATTAATTTTATTTATGCTGGTCTAATGAGATTGCTTTTCTTTGTAGATATTCTTTGGTAAAGAAGAACTGGACCAAAGCCTTTTTATTGATAATTTGTTAGTGAGCTGGGACCTAAGAGTAAGCTGTTAGATGTAATAACTTTCATTCAAAATTAAGAAAAAATGGCAAAATGCCCCAGTCTTAAGATACTATAATTGAATCAAATCTTGGAATTCAACAGATGACAAGTTCAAGGAGGACCCCGTTTTAGTAAAGTTGATTTGGAATGCATAAAGCCATTTGATTTTCAGTTTTCATGTGAAACATTTTAGTGCAGCAGGATTAATGAATGTATGAGAATGTGTCCTTGGATTACAATGCATTCCTACAGAATGAGAGTAAGAAATATGAGATATATTAAGAAGAAAACAAATGCAGCATTGTTAATTTCTTGCTATGTGGCTAAAATGTTTGTAACTAAGTGTCCATAACATGATTTTGGTACTGGTTTATTTTCTCACATTTTTCCCATGTTTCCAGGTGCATTCATTGGAAACAGTTATAAACAGTATATGATCTGCTGAGAAGCAAAAAGAAATATGAACCGTCATGGAACTGCAGTCTCCTATAAATGCTTCAAAAGCCTCTATTCTGGAACTAACAAGATAATGAATTTAAATTAACTCATATTTTTAACATCAACAGAACTGATCCTTTTTATGAGGAACAACACAAGCACTATAACCTGTGCACTAATCATCTTATTAATTTATAGTCTTGTTTGTTTAAAACAATCAAATTGTGGAATTTTGTGATAAATTTAAGAAACTTTCCACCTATTTTATTGGGCAATTTATCTAATCTATATCTAATCATGTAATAAGACAATATGTTATGCAATAGTAAAATCTAAACACTAAAAGAAACTTGAACTTCTTCCAAACAGCTATTATCGGTATGTTTACAGCTACACTTTACATACACAAAATTCCAAAAAGCTCCACCCAGAAAGAAAAAGAATCACTGAGGTTTTCTTCAATGCAGTTGAATGCAAAAGGATGCAGTTTTGAGAAGAACTAAAAATGAAATTCTGTGGGAAACCTGGATTAACTTTCCCTGAATCTACTGAGTAATTGAATTTAACTAACTAATTCAGTGGACCTTGGTGTAAATGAAACTCCTACCTTAAGCACCTCAACTACAAGTTTGTACTGAGTGGTGTGGGCAGATGTGTATATTTTGATTAATTATGTACTATCAAGTCAGTACATAATTCTTAGCAACCAAGGTATTTTTTTCTCCAGTCTGGTTTTTTTTTAAGTCTTCCCACAGTGCACTCATTGTTGCTGCAACTGAGGTATCCATCTTGCCGCTGGTTGTCCTCTTTCCTTCCACCATTTTCAGCATTAGTGCCTTTTCCAGTGAGCTGGAATGTGTCTGAAGTAGATTAATTTGAGCCAAGTCACATGTGCTTGAACAAGAAATCTGGATTAATTTATTTGTTTGGTTTGTCCACAATATTCTCAAAAGTCTTATCTAACATCAAAAATATCAGCACAGTTTCTATTATATTCATCTTTCACTCTCACAGAGTGTCACAGAGAATATCAATGCTCGCATGATTCTGATCTTCATAGGTGTAGACACATCATGGCATCTGAATATATTCTCCAAGGCCTTTTTGGTTACCCTACTAAGTGCTAGCTGTTGGTATATTTATTGGTATATTTATATATATCATTTCTTTACAGTTAATAATTGATCCTAAAACATAGAAGCTATCCACTTCTTCAATATCTTCATTGTCAGTTTTAAGGCTGATTGTTTTATCTGTTTTTATTAGTTTGGTCTTTTAAAACCTGGCGCCCAGCTGTGTGGCAACAGCCCTGCCCGAGCTGCTCGACACCCTCTCAGGGTTGGCGGTGGAGTTCTCCAGGCTTATAGTTCTGGGTGACTTCAACCTGCCTTCACTGGGAGGGTCGTCTGAGTTAGCTCGGGAGTTCATGGCTTCCATGACGGCCATGGGCCTGACCCAAGTAATTCAGGGCCCAACTCATGTGGGGGGTCACACTCTCGACCTGGTGTTCCTGTCTGGACAGTGGTTGGATGACCTGGGAGGGGGTTCACCAACCATTGTTCCCCTGTCATGGTCAGATCATCATCTCCTGCGGCTGGTCTTCCATTATGCCACCCCCCCACCACTGGGCTGCGGAACCGACCAGGTGGTTCCGCCCCAGGCGCCTAATGGACCCGGAATGGTTCCAGATGGCGCTTGGTTCTATACCCATCGCCCTCACCCACAGCCCAGTCGATGCCTTGGTGGATGCCTGGGAAAGGGCGGCCGCCAGGGCACTTGACTGTGCTGTACCCTTGAGACCTCTGACCCAGCGCAGATCCCGCTGGGCTCCATGGTTTTCTGCGGAGCTCCAGGAGATGAAGCGTCGGAGATGGGGTCTAGAGAGCGGTAGGAGGTCCAGCCGATCCGAATCTGACCGATTGCAGCTAAGAACCTTTATAAGGTCTTATCTTGCAGCGATGAGGATGGCGAAGTCTAATTACTTTGCTGCCCTCATCGTGTCCACAGATAATCACCCGGCCGCCCTGTTTAGGGTGACTCGCTCCCTCCTTAACCGGGAGGTGAGGGAGGATCCCTTACAGGGACGGGCCGAGGAGTTTAGTCACCATCTGATGGACAAAATCACTCAGATCCGGGCCGGTCTGGACTCTGACTGGGCGGAGTCTGATGTGGAGGAATCGGACGGTCTTGAGCATGTTATCTGGACTGAGTTCGATCCTGTTTCCCCTGATGATGTGGACAGGATCATGGGGAGGCTGAGCTCCACCACCTGTTTGTTGGATCCATGCCCCTCCTGGCTGGTTTATGCAGCCCGGGAGGAGACACGAGGCTGGTTCCAGGCAGTAATAACTGCTTTTTTGAAGGAGGGTGTCTTCCCCGCCGCCTTGAAGGAGGCGGTGGTGAGACCCCTCCTCAAAAAGCCTGTCCTGGACCCGGCTGTTTTAAATAATTATCGTCCAGTCTCCAACCTTCACTTTCTGGCGAAGGTTGTTGAGAGTGTGGTGGCACATCAGCTTCCTCTGTTCCTGGAGAAAACTGATTATCTGGACCCATACCAATCGGGTTTCAGGCCCGGACACAGCACGGAGACGGCATTGGTCGCGCTGGTGAATGATCTCTGGCGGGCTCGGGACAGGGGTTGTTCCTCTGTCCTAGTCCTATTAGATCTCTCAGTGACTTTTGATACCATCGACCATGGTATCCTACTGCGGCGTCTCAGGGGATTGGGAGTGGGAGGCACCATTTTACAGTGGTTCTCCTCCTATCTCCTGGGCCACTCGCAGTCGGTGTTGATGGGAGGGCAGAGTTCCACCCCAAGGCCTCTTGTTTGTGGAGTTCCTCAGGGGTCGGTTCTCTCGACCCTCCTGTTCAACATCTACATGAAGCCACTGGGTGAGATCATTCGTGGTTTTGGGGTGGGGTATCATCAGTACGCTGATGATACCCAACTTTTTCTTTCCACCCCGAACCAACCCAGCGATGCCCTCGCCGTGATGTCCCATTGCCTGGAGGCAGTCCAGGTCTGGATGGGGAGAAACAGGCTTCGTCTCAATCCTGCCAAGACTGAGTGGCTGTGCATATCGGCATCTCGGGTTAACCAGACCATTCTGCCTTTAACGATGGGGGGTGAGGTGTTACCCCCCCATTGATAGGACTCGCAACTTGGGTGTCCTCCTTGACTCCTGGCTCAATTTTGAAGACCATATAGGAGCCGTGACCAGGGGGGCTTTTGCCCAGGTTCACCTGGTGCGCCAGTTGCGACCCTACCTGGACCAAGATGCCCTACGCACAGTCACTCATGCGCTCGTGACCTCCCATTTAGACTACTGCAATGTTCTCTACATGGGGCTGCCCTTGAGGACCACTTGGAGGCTTCAGCTGGTGCAGAATGCGGCCGCGCAGGTTGTGATGGGGGTTTCCCGATACTCCCATATAACACCTCTACTCCGCGAGCTGCATTGGCTTCCGGTTGCCCTCCGGGTGAGATTCAAGGTGCTGGTAATGACCTATAAAGCCCTAAATGGCTTGGGTCCGGGATATCTGAGGGAACACCTGCTGCCAGCATCAAGTTCCCTTCGTCCAGTGCGCTCGCAGAGGGAGGGTCTTCTCAGGGTGCCGCCGGTAAAAGATTGCCGGTGGATAACACCCAGGGGGAGGGCCTTCTCAGTGGGTGCGCCTGCCCTCTGGAACTAGCTCCCTGTGGAGCTCAGGACTGCCCCCGACCTCCGTTCATTCCGCCGGGACCTGAAGACCTGGCTCTGTAAACCGCCCTGAGTCCTTCGGGAAAGGGCGGTATATAAATAAAATAAATAAATAAATCAAATAAATAAATTTTAGTCCCATATTGTCACTGTGCTCCTTGACGTTTATTACTAAAGCTTGCAGATATTTGCATTTTTGGTTATCAGTGTAATGTCATCAGTACAGCACAGGTTAATAATATTTCTTCCACCAATTCTAAAACCATGCACACCTTAAGCATGTATGTAAAAATAAATGAAGAATATACCTTCTTATCTGACTCCTTTACCAACTTTGAGCCTGTCTATTTCACCACGTTCTGTCTATAACTGTGGCTTCTTGACCAGTATATACGTTTCACATGAGGACAATGTGATGTTCTAAATTTCCCATTTTTCTATGCACATTCCACAGCTTAATGTGAGCAACACAATCAAAGGTCTTTTTATAATCATCAAAGCATATACTGATTTTTTTTGTATTCTTGGACTTTAACTGATTATCCAGCATGCATCAGCAGTAAGATGTACCTGTGTGTCAGCCATATTTGTTTTACGCTTTTAAATGAAATAATACCCAATTCCCAATCTGCATAGTGCAATCCTATACAAGTTCATTGAGAGCCATATATTTATTTATTTCCTGTTATGATCAAAGACAAAACCAAATATGCTGAAAACAAGGAAATCTGTGTAGAAACCAGAATCAAAGATACCAAAACAGCACAGGAGTCCAAAAGATTAACTGATAATTATTAAAAGCAAACTCTGTCAATAGCAAGACTAAACAATCTGAGGCTAACTGGGTATGTTCCCCTGACCCTTTTTTTGTGAAACCCTTCCTCAACGCCATGCTTTCGATATTCATTGGGGAATCATCAATTTCAGTGTACAGTTTTTGTGCTTCACATGCATGTTACATATTGTGTACACTTTATATAGCTCTTGGTTTGTGAGAAGACACAGTAAGTTAATTTATGGTCTCAAAATGGATTCCTCTTAGAACGTCTTCTGGATTTTGTTCTCCAACCAGTCCAAGCAGAATCGGAGGGAGTTCTGAGCAATAATGCTCTGCATGCATGCCCAAGCCTGGAAAAAAATTGCAATATTCCTTACCTATACTTGCAAATCCCTGAAGATCAACGTCCACAGTTTAAGGACATCTGATATAGAGGGGAAAAACACAGTTACAAAGAATTTGGTCAAACAAAACGATGAATGGTTAAGACTGGAAGAGAGAAAAAAATACAGAATGGAAATTCATATTGTTATTGTGCCGTTGACCGCTGGTCACCTGGAGTTTTGCAACTTTCATTGGGTAGCCCTCATGTAACAACAAAAAAAAGTAGATAGATTTTCTTTTTCCTCCCCAAAAAACAGGCTGTAAATTCAGAGCCAGATATTTCAGTGATGGCATTCTCTAATTCCCAAGCTATCTGAATTTACAGAATTCAAACTTTTTTTAAATGTTATTTTTAAATTTTTTGATTGCTGATAAACTCATTCTTGATTTAGATTGGGCTTTGCCAATTTTTGTGCAACATTGAAATATAAATTTGATAGACTAATTATACATTTTTTTAATAATAGTCACTATTATGATTTTAATAAAATGCAAGGAATAAACTAACACATCTTCTGACCTATACAGATATTTGCGACTTCATTATCTTTCTGGGTTTGTCTGGAGAAAGAAATGAAAAAAGTGAATTTAAAATGCCAAGCTGGAATTAGAAAACTGAAAAATGGGGCAAGATGTGAAAAAGGTCTCTACAAGCCAAATGGGCAACTGCTCAAGCTCTGAGATTCAGCTTTGCTGGGTGGCATCCTTAGTTATCTTTTTAATGATATGTCAGTGCGACTGACAACACATCATCTTCAATACATATTTCGCAGCACTTTTCACTTGGGTCATAAATCGAGTTCAAATCACCAGGACCAGATGGATTACACCCCAAAGTTCTCAAGGAACTGGCAGATGTGATCTCAAAACCACTGAACTATATTTTTCAAAGATCCTGGAGCACTGGGGAACTACCAGAGGACTGGAAGAGAGCTGATGTAATTCCCATCTTCAAAAAAGGGAAAAAATAGATCCAGGAAACTACAGACCTATCAGCCTGACCTCAATACCTGGGAAGATTCTGGAAAAGATAATCAAACAACAAATCAGCGAACACCTTGATGCAAACAAAGTCATCACTAAAAGTCAACATGGGTTTGTCAAAAACAGATCATGCCAGACAAATCTTATTGCATTCTTTGACCAAGTGACAAAATTAGTGGACCAGAGGAATGCTGTAGATATAATTTACTTGGACTTCAGTAAGGCATTTGATAAAGTAGATCACAAACTACTACTTGATAAGATAGAAAAACGTGCGTTAGGTAGCATCACCACCAGATGGATTCGTAGCTGGCTGACAAGCCGTACTCAGTGTGTGGTCCTCAATGGAACTGCATCTACATGGAAGAAAGTGTGTAGTGGGGTGCCCTAGGGCTCTGTTCTGGGCCCAGTGCTCTTCAACATCTTCATCAACGATTTGGATGAGGGGATAGATGGGAAACTCATCTAATTTGCAGACGATACCAAGCTGGCAAGAATACCAATACTCCAGAAGATAGGCTTTAAATACAGGAGGATCTGGACAGACTCGAACACTGGGCGCTATCTAACAAAATGAAATTCAATGGTGAAAAAAGTAAGGCTCTACATTTAGGCAGGAAAAATCAAATGCACAGGTATAGCATAGGTGGTACTTTGGTCAACAGTAGTAACTGTGAGAGGGATCTTGGAGTCCTAGTAGACAATCACTTCAATATGAGCCAGCAGTGTGCTGCAGCTGCCAAAAAAGCCAACACAGTGCTAGGCTGCATTAGCAGAGGGATAGAATCAAGATCACATGAAGTACTAATACCACTTTACAATGCCTTGGTAAGGCCACATCTGGAATACTGCATCCAGTTTTGGTTACCACGATAAAAAAGATGTTGAGACTCTATAAAGGGTACAGAGAAGAGCAACAAAGATGATTGGGGGACTGGAGGCTAAAACATATAGGGAATGGTTGCTGGAATTGGGTATGTGTAGTTTAATGAAGAGAATGGTGAGGGGTGACATGATAGCAGTGTTCCAATATCTCAGGGGCTGCCACAAAGAAGAGGGAGTCAAGCTATTCTCCAAAGTGCCCGAAGGCAGGACAAGAAGCAATGGATGGAAACTAATCAAGGAGAGAAGCAACCTAGAACTAAGGAGAAACTTCCTGACAGTTAGAACAATTAACCAGTGGAACGACCAGCCTCCAGAAGCGGTGAATGCTCCAACACTGGAGGTTTTTAAGAAGAGACTGGACAGCCATTTGCCTGAAATAGTATAGGGTTTCCTGCCTGAGCAGGGGGTTGAACTAGATGACCTCCAAGGTCCCTTCCAACTTATTATTATTATTATTATTATTATTGTTGTTGTTGTTGTTGTTGTTGTTGTTGTTGTCCAACCACCGCTTTTTGTGAATGCAGGTATAATAATAAATACATATATTAAAATAATAAAGTAGAATCAAAATTGGATTATTAAATTTATGGCAGAAGACAATGGTCTATTTCAGTTTCAGACTGAAACTCTTTTCAGAATTCCCATTAATTTTGATGGAATCATTTATTTGAGATCACTTTAGACCTATTAGTCTATCACATTTAAAATCAAATATTGCTTTCATGACTTTGTGCTGCTAATTACATTTTATATCACCATATGATACACATATTTATCACAAGCAAGCTGTGTTTTCAAAACTGATGGTTTACAGATCTGCTTTTGTCACTCATTAAGTTAGTGAGCCAGACTTTTGTGAATTATAATACAGTAAATAGTTGATGTGCTAAACAGATTGGGAATTTCTTGAATAATTCTCCATTTGTTTCTTTAGTGATTTCAACATAATTATTTGTCTTATGACTCTACATAAAGTTAGAAGATGGCAATTAGAAGGAGCAAATGAATTCAATTAAAAATATCTTTTTGTCTCATTGTTTTATAAATCCCAATAAAAATTTAACCTATCTAATTCCAAATGGAAATTTATATAAAAATTAAATGAAATAGTCTAATAAAATTACAATTTTAAAAATTATGTTGTTCCTTTGAATGTAATTACATAGATGGAAAGAACTTTTTAGTGGACATTGTTAAACATCAATGAACAGCAAGCTCTTAGATAGGCATGCTGCAACTGACAAGAGCCGATATGAATTTGTTGCAAAAAAAACCCTGTGCCAAATGAACTTATCTTCTTTGACATATTTACTACATTTACTAGCTCAGAAAAAGGGTTAGACGTAGTATACCTGGACCTCAGCAAAGCTTTTGACAGTGTCTCCTATGATATTCTCCTTAATAAAATAGTAAACTATGGGCTAGAACAGACATGTCAAACACAAGGCCCGGGGGCCAGATGCGGCCCGCGAAGTGGTTTCATGTGGCCTGCGAAGCCATTCTGGAAACAGTGAGGGAACGGCCCCCATTGCCTTGGCCCTGGCCCAGAGACCCTCCTTCTGCCAGAGACCCTCAGATCTGTCCGACTCCTGCCCAGGCCCTCATAGGCACCCTTGATGCGAACGATGTAGAGCTGGCCATGCCCATCCAGTAGGCTACGCCCACCCTGCCCATACCCACCCGGCCCCCTGAGGGCAACCGCAATGCTGATTCGGCCCTCAATGAAATTGAGTTTGACACCCCTGGGCTAGAATGTTGTTAATGGTTCATTTCAGTGTGGAAGGAAGCATTAAGTAGAATGACAAGAATGGCTATGCGATTCAAGATTTTAATTGATGGTCTGAGTGAAAGAACTGAAGGGAAATCTATCTGCAGACGACATAAAGCTGTGAGGGATAGCTAATACTTTAAAGGACAAGGAAAATGTTTTTAAAAAGTAAATTTAAGCAGTGAGCTGAAAGATAGAATTTAACCTGGAAAAAATGTCCTCTGAGTGGGAAAATGGGGGAGACATAGCTCACCCACAGTACACGTGCAAAGTACTGCGTGTTCTTGTAGCCACATGAAAAATGTCTGAGTTTGTGAAAAGATTAATTCACAAGTTTCACCTCTTAACTGTCCTGAATCAATTTTAAAAAAAACTTGCCCACCTCTGAAGACTAATAATTATGCTTTATTATTTACTTATCATATTGATATAGCCACCCATCTATTAAAACTTTAATGCAACTTTTCAACTTCAATATTCTTTGCCAACTCCATGATTCTGCTGGACATATGTCAGCTTTGCAAGGTGATCCAGACAGAGATACACCCAAATGAACCAGTTCTACTTTATTGTAAGGTTACTTTAACAAATCTACGTTACATTAACAGTTTGAAAGTACATTTCTCCCCTGTTGCTTTTACAACCAAAGAAACTAAAGGGAGTCCATTCTGAGACATTTCCATGTCCACATCCCTGCTACTGGCTAGGTGTCTCTTATCCAACCATTTCTCTGGCTGTGGCTATTTTCCCTTTCTTCCAAGGTCATTTGCACCCACTATTACAGACTGCTTTAGTTGAGATCAAAGTCCAATCTCTTTAAGAAAGAGAGGTTACACGAATAACCCTTCAAAATCTATGATTCTATTTTCTCTGCAGCTGTGAAAGCAAATAGCATTTTCTTTCAAGAAGCAAACACAGGTTATAAGCAAATTGCCCCACTTCCACTATTTATTGGAACTATCTGCAAACATCCAGTTAAAGTATCTTCTGAGTTTTGAAGACCTGATAGCTTCAAGTAGCATAAGGTCACAAACCAATAGGTAGCAATGACATAGGATCAGTTGGTAGTAGGGCTGCAACAAAGCCAGAGATGATTTACGACTTATTTGTATTTAACAGTTTTTCATTTCAAAAAAGGAAAGGCCATAGCAGAATCTGCATAAACTTGTTTCAGAATGGAAAGAGCAGTAAAAAAAAAATCCCTTCATAAGAAACTTTTTCAAATATGCACTTCCCCAAAAGCACTCTAAGTGGAAGCCCTAGTAAAGCATTTCCTGCTTGGAATCTAAGGCATCAATCATAAAACTAACCCACCTCCTCACCTCCTCATCTCATATATTGCACTTATTGAAAGCTTCCCTACAGGAGTTTATACTGTTTAAGCATAACATTGGACTCTTAAACACAAACCACCAACTGGACTTCATATTCTGTTTATTTCTGGTTGAATACCCTCGATTTGCAAATAAACTGAATCTCACACCAGTACATTTTTTTTCTTTCAAATTTGGGATTCATCCAAATCAGCCAGATACCCATAAACCCCAGGGAGGGTCATTCTCCTTGCTAATAAAATACTACAATCGGAAAGATGACTTTGTGCAACAGATGTACTCACTTGAATGTGAAAAATTGCTAGATCCCACAACTTGATGATCAGGGAAAGCCCATTAGCTTCCAGACCCCAGGCAAAACAATAAACAGATTCTGTGATGAAATCACCTTTTATGCTTAACTTGAAACATTTAGGATTGAAAAGTTAAGCAGGAAATCTGAGAGAGAAGATGGATCTTTTGAGCCTTGTTACCAAGGCACACATCTGGCTGGCAGGTGCATGTTCTCAATATCAGGATTGCTCCACTCAAATCAATTATGCACCATATTTAATCCCTGTCAGCTACATCAGGCCATGGTATTTACAATGAAAATGTTAGAGGAATATCCCAGCATTATTAAGTTCAACATTATTTTTCAAATATGAAAAGGTATTTTTAATCTTGATAAGTTATGCCATTTTATTACGCAGGGCTGAAACTTTAGGAGCTGTCCTATATTTCTGTTGTAAAATAAAAGAATTAGAAAAGATCCCACAAGATAAAAACCAGTTTTGTGCCACTGTGCAAAATAACGTTAGTTAGAACCATCCAGGTCTTAGAATTCCTGAACGCCTTATATGTTTCCCCCTTAGTTCGCCCCAACTACAGTTGCTTCTGCCTGGAAACTGAAATGTAGTTTCTAAAATAGGCTTAATAAAACTAAGAGAACCCCTTCAAAAAACCTGTCCTTTTTCATAAAAATATTATTATTGAGTCACTTTGCATCAAGCTTATCCTTTGGTTGTCTTGTGGCTTCTACTTGCATTCTCATTCTTGGTTTCTCATCATTTCCAACAACTTCTCCCTTAGCTATCTGTAGCATTCCCATTTACTTCCTGCTAAAAATTGCCATGTTCCTATTATTTTCACCAACTTCTTCTTTCACCCCCTGCTACGTTTCTCAGCTCAACACTTTTGCTTCTTTTTTGCTATGGTGCCATACATTATATGGGTCTAAGATAACTCGCCATGGCCAATCAACCACGGCCAGCTTCGCCACAGCTGATTTGTCATGGGACAACTCACCATGGCCAACTTGTCACAGGACAACAGTTACACTAATTTTGAAGAAATGGTGGAATAGAATCATTAAAGAAAAGATGCCAAAGGAGGGACAAAATAAAATGTGAATGTCAAACATTAAAATAATGTTTTAATTATTTTAAATAATTGAATTGTTGACTTGCCCTGTGGTGAATTGTTCCATGGCGAGTTGGCTGTGCCAAGCATCCCACAGCGAGTTGGCCATGGTGAGTTGGCTGTGGCAAGTTGGCTATGGCAAGTTGTCCCATTCCCCATATGGAAGTGCCGTCCTGCAAGGCTGCCTAAGGACTTGCAAGGACCAAAACACACATATGATTTCTGAATGCATGCTGTCCATGACTTGCCAAAAGTTGAGACAGCTAAAAAAAATAAGTAGGCAAAATCAAGATATGATAATAACATTGTGACATTGTGTATTCCACATGTATTTCGTAATTTCTACCTATTCTGCCACATTAAAATTTAGTGGCAAGCTTTGCAGGGATTCTGAGCCTTTAGATTGTGGATTGCATGTCATCTGGTAATACCAGCTGGTCACCAGTCTTCCATTCTTGAAGGTTATTGAAAAGATGGTCTTGTGGTTACAGACTGGGTTCAAGCCTGGATATTGAACAGCATTTACACTGATTTCACTTATTGCCACTTATGGTATAACCTGTGTAAAGGGGATACAAACTTGCTGATTCTGTTTAATTGATCAGCAGTTTTTGATACCATTGGTTATGTTTTACATCTGGATAATTGGTGAGCAACACAGTGGAGGCACGCTGTTTTACAGTGGTTTTCCCTTTTCCTAAATTAATAGTTACAATTAGTGGCAGTAAGGGCGTGAGACATCGAGATCTAGGATTCTTTGCCAAGAGTTGCTATACATCTGTTATTTAGCCCCTATATGGAGCTGCTTAGGAACACCATCGGCTATCCAGCTGTATCTCAGCTAAGTAGTAGATGCAGTTAAAGTTCTGTTCCAATGCCTGGAGGCTATGAGGTTCTGGATAAAGATAAACAGGTTTAGACAAAATCTTAGGAAAATGAAGGCCTCTGATTTCAGATATAGTCTACCTTTGGTGCTTCCGCAGTTTGTAATTGGATAGGCCTCCTGAGCTTACAGTTTTCATTTAAAGGGCAAGTAAGGAGGACTTCTGCACAGGTCTATTTTGTGTCCTGGATCAGGCGGCTTTTAACTCATAGTCACCTATCCCTTAGTCAATTCTAGTCTGAATTATTGCTTTGTCCTGGGGGGGGGTGTAGTGCCCTTGAAGTCAACCCCAAAACTTCAGAAGGTCCAGACTCCTATTAACCTATTAACCAAGACCTCAATTGTGCCACTTTCTATTTAATACCTGACAACTGTTTATATATGAACACAAAGATAATGTTCAATTTATCAACACATGTACTTCAGTTTCCCTGATATTAATTACATTTACTGGAGGAAAACTGTAGGGATATTTAAAATAATAATACTAAAATTATTATCTATAATCATGAAGATGCCTGGTCCCTGAGTCATTCTTGTCCATCCTCCCTGGATTATGGGGCCTTGGACAAGCCCCACCTATACCAGTGAAAGCAAAGAAAGGGCTGTGTTTGCCCACTAAGCTATAAGTCATGATTAACCAATCACAATGCTCATGTTCACATGATGAACTTGTCTAAAACTAATAAACTGTATTTTGGCTTCACACAATTTGCTAAGGCATAATATGGTTTATTATGGCCCTGTAGTTTGTAAGCCATGTGCAAACACAGCCAATGTTGAGAGAGGGATTAAGATCGTTGCTCTCTAGTTTCCCTCTTCCACTTAAACTTCAGGAAGAGAAACCTGATTGCTAAGTGTTAGTTATCACCTTATACAATTTGTTTAAACAAGGGAGGAAATCTATAAAATCAAATTTTAACCATCCTAACCATCAATAGGAAGGGCCTTAATGGGAGCATCATTTCATAAAGTTCATGGACTCTCACAGTGGCTTTGTAAAGGAATGGCTTTCTTCACCTTCCTCCTTCTCAGTCCTGACTGACAATGAAACCAGAATCCATTTTCTCACACCACAAGATATCCATTACACAAGAGCTTTCTTCTGGCGCCAAGAAGTATTTTAAGAGTTTTCTTGCTTATTCCACAGGGAAAGAGTGCTGAACATTAGGGATACCTGAGAAAAACTGGCCATTTGTAATTAGGGTAGAAAGAGAACTCTCAGCAATTAATACATCTTAGGAAGACAGCCATGTTAATCTATAATACCCAAACGTGCTAGCACTTTTTAGACTAACATATTTTATTAAAAGGCACACACTTTTGTGAGCTATAGCTCATTTCATCAGATACCTGGAGTGACCTATGAACAATTTAACAACTGCATGCAGTTTCAGGGAGCTCAGGGCATTGTAATTAGTGGGCTTTGTAATTGCCCAGCCATGAAATAATACTTAAGCTGTTGGGTATGCACAAGCTCACTAGTGGTTAATTTAAAATGCTTTACTTTTTGAGTTCACTAATACCATAAATTAAACATATGAGGTGAGTTCATACATTCTGTTGAGTGTATTTTGAAAACACAGCCATTGTGATATGCTTGCCATTCTTCAAACTATTCTACCCAACAAGCTTTATCAAACAGGCCTTGGAACAAAATGTAATTGCATTTGGTAGGGGCAGACTTGTAGGCTGGCAAATTCTTCTGGCTTTCCAAATAAAACAGTAACCTGGTACTGTATAGCCATTGCTGAATGATCAGTGCCACTTTCTCTCTCCTTTTCCTTCCATATTTTAAGGTTTGCAATTACATTAGCTTATTAGGCTAGAAGTAGGGGTAGGCAACCTTGGCTCTTTTATGACTCGTGGACTTCAACTCCCAGAATTCCTGAGCCATCCATGGTGGCTCAGGAATTCTGAGAGTTGAAGTCCACAAGTCATAAAAGAGCCAAGGTTGTCTATCCCTGCACTAGGCAAACAAGAATTTGTTCTATCTTTTTCTCATAGTCAACTGTCTATGTACTTGGTTATTACATTGATTGGAGAATTCCAGGAATTTCTAAGAAAGCTAGGTAAAGAAGTACAAAAATTACTAAGCCTTCCAGCCTTGGGAATTCACATATTCTTCTGCCAAAGTGACATAAAATTTATTTAGGATTAAGTGTCTGGGACCTGGTCCACCTACCCATGCCTGAGCTTGTTTGCCATGTGCCCCTAGATAAGTGCCAGTTTTCTACAGCTTTTTGCATACTCAGACTAGAAACCTCAATGTGTACCGAATTGAAACAATTTACCTGTAAGTATTAGGCTGCACTTCCCAACTGGGGAAGTGCTGAATCTCAACTCTAATCCTCCACAGCCAAAATGGCCAATGATCAATCTGGGATAAGTGAGACAGGTTATACTCAACGCATGTGGGGGACAGCAGTTTGAAAAGAAAACAGTGTTGTGCTTAAGAACTTCAGAGTAGAATTCTTTCTTCTACACACCAAACACTGAAGAAAGGAGTAATGAATTCCATTTTATCCATATGAATGGGAAAATTAAGGTAGAGAGAGACTGCATTAACTTAATCCTGATTAAATTCCTGGGAGAGTCCCCGAGCCAATCTTTTCTTTATGAGGGGAAATATTTATCAGCACGTCAAACATCTATCAGACTCATCCTTGGTTATCTGATCCATTAACCCAAGTTATTGAAATACATCAAAATAGACTGGCTATATCCTCTGGTCCCTCATTTTTATGGAAGCAGATAAAAAAAATAGGGGAGGAATAAGAAAATTAAATAGCTGAAATGGGAAAACAATTATGGAAGTGAGAATGGAGCACAATACCATGAAACAGGGTGGCGGCTGTCTGGCATTCTTCTTTTGCTACTCCTTCCCCCTTTTTGCAGGCTATAATTTAAGGAGTAGAGATGGATGGGCATAGGAGGAAAGATTTCTACCTGACATCTCAGGCGCCTGGATTGGGAATCTTCACTGGAACTATTATCCAGTGTAGAAGCTGGTAATTGGTTTAGAAAGGCTTGTGCCCATGAGCATTTGGAAAGGACCACTCTTATCAGTGACTAGCTGTGTTTCCTATCATTTCTAAGGACAGGAGGGGCCATACACAGCCCTAATTCCCACCCCCTCTTTGTTTTCTCTCTCTGTCTCCTTGTTCTCTCTTTTTCTCCTTGCAGGGAGCAAAGCCTTTCTTTAGATTTTCTCTGTCAACAAAGTTATTTTAAGAGGACTACTGTAGATAGACCGCAAATACTTTCTTTCTTTGTCTATCCCCTGCCTTTTTAGGGCATTACAAGCTGGGCTTCATACTTTTACCCAGTGCATCAGATCACTCCCAGGAGGTAGTAAAAAGGGGCAGTGAGTGTGCATGTAAATGTGTATGTAAAATGAATAAGTGCAAGTGTGTAAGTGTGAGTATTCAAGAACAGGATTTAAAACCATCCTGATATTTTCTTCCCATGCATTTTGTGAAGAAGCACTGGCTACATCTGTATCAACAAGTCAAACAAGAGCGTGGGTGTCTTTCCTCTACTCTACTCTACTCTACTCTACTCTACTCTACTCTACTCTACTCTACTCTACTCTACTCTACTCTACTCTACTCTACTCTACTCATTTACCTCTGCCTCCGGAATACTCCCCTTGATTCGCTTGCAGCCTCTTCTTTTTCCTCCCCGCTAAAGTTGCAGAAGTTGTTCTGGCGCTCGAGGCTGCTGGTCTCCCTCCCTCTGCTTCACCGACGCCCCCTTTCCAAGCCAAAATGAGCGCTCGGGGAGGAGGGGGGAGGTCGTGGGGAAGAAGCTCCTTAGATACGCTGGGTCGAGAGTGAACTTGAGATGACACCGACCGCGGCTTTTCCCGAGCAGCTGCTTGGTTGCGTCTGCCAGCGGTACCCACAGATCGCCCGAGCACCTCCTCCCCAGTGTCCCAGCCAGCTCGCGTGAAGAGGCACCAGCAACCAAAGCTGGCGAGAAGGTGGTGCCAACGCCAAGCTGGTGGGAAGATGAGCAGATGGAAAGAAAGGCTTGCAGAGGCCAACCGCGACCCACCTGCTATGCCCATCAGCCTAAGGCACCCTCAGCCCCCTCCCCTTTTCAAGATAAATCTGCGGTCTGGGGGATCGTTCCTGGGAAACACCCCCGGTGGCTTCTCTGCCACACTTCGAGCTTGGCTTTATTGTATGAATCCAAATGTATCCAATAAATAACCCGTGCTTAATGAAGCCACGTAGATCCACGAACCAAAGAGCAGTCTTGTTCCCTCAGCCCAGAAAATTGGGTCACTCGGGCATTAATCAGATTTCAGTTCAGCTGCTTAAGTGTGTCCCGCTAAGCCAGCCATTGTGAGTGCCGCTCTAACTCCAAGGAAAGACACGTGGGGATGGTCCGATCCTTCTTGTCCACACTTATGAGGAATGGAGTTGCATGGACCCCCATGAGACAAACTGCCTAGGACTGAGGTCATAAAGCGCCCAGGGCTTTGGTGAGAGGACACGGAGCGCTTCATATATTAAAAGAGGGGTTCGTTTTCAGTAGAACTGTCCCGCTGGTTCCACAGCTCAGGGTTGCGTTCTAGGACTCTGACATTTTGCGTCCTAAATTAGAAAAGATGTGCTGCTGAATTTCCACAGGATTGTGATAAATCCGCTGAATTCAGTTCCCTTTACTTCCAGGGGAACGTGCACAAAATAGAATTGCTAGCAGACCGATCCCTTATAATCCGGGACGGATTCAAATAGGACACGCTTGAGAAATGAAGTGTGAAGGTCGACAGACGTCCCTTATTCCCATTGTTATATTAGTTTCCACCAAAATTCTGGTTTTCCCCAAAACTTGTTTTTCAAGTTTCAAAAAACCCCAAAAACAATTAACTTAAACCTAGATCTAATCCTAACCTCGATCCGTTCTATGTAAGTAGGAGTGAAATAGGCAAGCCGTGTTTTGTTTTTTTTTTGCAGAACAAACAGAAACATATGAATAAAATGGAATTTCAGACTAGGTAGGTAAGTCTGGGGATCAAGCTTAGCTTTTTGTATTGATCTGTTTTATTTCTTCCCCTTGTGAAGCTTGAGAATCATCCATTGCAATTTAAGACTCCATGACATTTCAGTGAAGGGCTACATGGAACTAAATCTTCATTGAAAACTCTAGCTTTGAATCTAGGTCCATGTGAAAATAGCCAGGAACAAGCCCCACATTATCCTTTTCTGCCTTCCCTCCGGGGATTCTGAAAACTTTTTCAGCACCATGGATATTTGATTCTTGCACTGGCTGTCCCACCTGTTGCTGGTTGTTTTTCTTCTGAGGTTACTGTTCTGATAATTTTACAGTTTTGTTCAGTTGTGGAAAACAAGGCACCACAAGTTCACTGAAATAAGTGAATGCATATTTCCATTTATTTACATACATGTTTTTACAAAAAGACAATGTTGAAACTGTCATTTATGAATTTCAGAGACTGATAGTTCAGTTTCCAGTCCCCGAATTTTAATTTCAGAAAATAAACTGGATTGCCTGAAATTTACCTTGCAGATGTGTTACAATAAGTAGCTGCTGATGCCCATATTTTTAAATATGATTTAAAGTTGAAATTAGGTACAGCATTAAGAAATGTTGGCTCAGTAGAATAGTAATGACGCCAGGCTCAAAGTAATCTTCGTTAAAAGTACTCTTGGAATGAATGGTTTGTTTCCATCTAAGTGAATGTAGATCAATTATAGATGTCCAGGGTTGTATGCAATCACTGGAAAGTTAATTATGTCACTGATTTCCTTGGGATTTTCTTCCATGCACCTACTCCCTCGTTTTTAAAGGCTTTCACAAGAAGCCCACCTTATTCTGATAAAGTTTAATGTATTTAAGACCAATTCTCACACTCGTGGAAAACTGCAAGGTGGCAATAAAACTGGCTGAGCTGAATTGCATTTCAAGGGTTTTACTAGCTTTTTCACCAGTTCCAATCTCACCAACTTTATTATTTTATTTATGTCTTGCCTTGCACACAATTTCTTTCCTTTTATTATTGTTTCCAGCCTGCCAGTATCCATAACACGCAAGTCTAACTTTAAAAGCTAGCCTCCATATCCTTTAGCTACAGGCTAGGTTCAGTTTGTTTGTTTGTTTGTTTAAAAAGATCGGACGTTGATTAAAGAATCTAATTTCAGGTTAATTCATATCTATGAAATTTAAGATTATTTCTCGCAAAGTCGGTTCTGCCCACAGTAGGAAGGAGTTCAAATAATTCATTCCGGTTTTAACAGACTTTATTATGCTGTCCCAAGGAAGAGCATTTTCCACCAGCCCACCGCCTCCAATTCTCAATGTCGATCCAGGCTGCAACTTCTAGAATAACTTTGGAACCTCAAGCACCAATTCTATCCAAACACATTTCCCTTGATTTCCAAAACCACTGGGAAGGAAATCAAATCCGCCTAAAGGAAAGAAAGGGGCGTCCTGTCCTGGGCGCATTTGATCGGATGTCTCGGGAAATAGAAGGACGGGAGCAGACAGGACTTTCGGTCTTCTAACACCACAAGGGGTCCAACTTGGGGATGGTAGTCTGTCCACTTCAAATCATCCCGGGAGCGGCGCCCTCCAGCGTCGTTTCCTCCTATGGAACCGAATTAGCTAATAATTGAATGGCTTCTAGTTCGGTTTGGCCATGCCCGCTTCCTCCCACTTTGCCTTGACCCGGTGGCGCACTAGATTGGACCCCCACCAAAATTTCAGATATTCAAGCCAGTAGGCGCCCCCGCCTCAGCCTCTTGCACTTGTTGGATTTTAACTTCCATTATTCTTAACCAAGCCCGGCGTTATAATCAGAGAGCGCCAGATACAAGCGGCCACGCTAGTGGCTTTTCCCCCCGAATTGTGCTAAAAACCTCGAGCAACTTTTCAGCTCCCCAGGGACGCGCTAAGCGCACACCCGACGGCAGAGAGAGAGAGCAGGGTCAGTCGCCGCGGCTAGGCGGGGGCTTCTTCAATGAGGGCGTTGGGCGCTCTCCAACCTCCTCCTCCTCCTCCTCCTCAGCGCGCTTTCCTGGGATCCCGAGGGGCTGGGGAAGATCCAAAGAAAGGCGAAGGGATGGCTGACGCGCGCTGAACCTAGTTTGCCCTCGCCGCGCCTCTACGCGGGCTGCTCATTTTTGCCCCCACCCCTTGCCCAGCGCAGATGGTTTGCCCCGCTCTCCCTGGCACATATATATACCCCCCTCGCCAAAGAATCACCGCGATCCGTCGCCGAGCTCCTCTTAGGAAGGGCGAGGGGGAGGGGGCGCCTTCTGGCTGGCGCCCGTCTCTGGCGTCCCGGGGTTGGGTCATGCCTACAGGCTCCCTGGCTGGCTCCGAAGAGCCTCGGATGGATCTGAGGGAGCTGCAGCTGGAGTACCGGGCGCCGCCCCGCTCTAAGCGGCGTCCCCGAGCTGAAACTTGCCCTTCGCTTGATAATTCCTCCGCTGCGGAAGAGGAAGAAGAGGAGGAGGAAGAGGAGGAAGAGGAGGACGAAGACGAGGAGGACGACGAAGACGAGGAGGCGGTGGCGAGCAAAAAGAAACGCGCCAAGGGAGCCTCCGCGAGCGGGGAAGGCGGCGGAGTGAAAAAGCAGCCGGCGGCAGGTCGGAGTGCCGCGGGCTCAACGCCGGAGTGCAAGCAGTCGCAGCGCAACGCGGCCAACGCGCGCGAGCGAGCCCGCATGCGCGTGCTGAGCAAAGCTTTCTCGCGCCTGAAAACCAGCCTGCCCTGGGTGCCTCCGGACACCAAGCTCTCCAAGCTGGACACGTTGCGCCTGGCCTCCAGCTACATCGCCCACCTGCGGCAGTTGCTGCAAGAAGACTGCTACGAGAAGGGCTACGTGCATCCTGTCAACCTGGTGAGTGAGTTCGGAAGCCTTGGAGGAATATCCCAAGGCAGGCTTAGCTTGTCAGAACCTGACTTCAATTCCACTGGCGCGACGGTGCCGCTTTTTGAACACGGGGCAGCGTGTTTCTGCAGTTCTGGAACATACGTAGGTTGGCCAGTCTTAGAGTATCTGTTTCTGTATAAATGCGTATCTTTTAAAATTCAAGTTAATATCACTGTAAGAAGAGATTATAGGAGACAGGGGAGTAATACAGGCTAACGGAAGTGTCTCTGTGAGAGTAACGCTTTCCTCTTCTGATTGCTTTCATCAGTTCAATAAGGAATCTGAAATTTGGGAGGATACAGTATGTGTACAGTATACAGTATGTGTATTCTCTATATAGTACACATACTCTACAGTATGTATGTGGCTCTCCCCTCCTTAGAAACATTAATCCTGCTTTTGCCCAAATACAAGCAATACTTAACAAACTAATACCTGACTTAAGAGAGACATTCTAGGATTTTCAAGATGAATCATTCACTGGCTCCCTAAGTTCTCAACAAAGCACTGGTTTATGGTCACACACACACACACACACACACAAACACACAAACACACACACACGATTGATTTTATCTTTTGTATCTTTGCATTGTCCACATTGGTAAGTATTATTAACACATCTCATGTTCCACACATGAGAATTGCTCAGGGTGATGGGCAACTGCATGTATCAAAATGCACTTCAACTGTGTATACAAAAGTAATGACACTTTTTAAAAGCCTGCCACTCTTAGAACAGTGAATGATAGGAAGTGAAGTCAAGCATATCTGGAGAGTTCTTAATTAGATTTGACATCATCTGGAGGAAAGCTTTCAAAGATCTTTTAAAAATGTGTTATTAAGAATTCTCTTTAGATCCCTGTATGCTTGAAAAGTTCTCCCCTAGCTTTTAAGTGCCTGCAGCTTTTTTAGCAGAGTTTTTTTTTTCTTTTTCTTCCTAGCATTTTTCTGCAAGTGCAGGATCTAATCAACAAAGGCTTGATCCATTTGTTAGCAGAGCAATTGGCTGGGAGAAACTAATCTCTTCTGCAATTTCAATAGACTCAAATGTAAGGATCTCTGGCTCTCAACTCAGTTTGCTTCTAAAGAGACCTAAGTGCCCAATTAGGTGAGATGATCAACATTCATCTAGTTTAGTTTTCTGTTCTTCCAAAGGTGAAGAGAATTTTCTCACATAAAATTAAATCTGATTTTTTAAAATTTGTTTAAATCTACTCACTATATAACAGGCTAACAAATTCTGTAAACAATGTCTTGGAATGAAAGCCTAATTTTGTGTGTCCTGCCTATGCTATTTTTTGCTGCATGGCTGTAATATAGGAAAGGGAGGACCACCTTGCATTTTGGGGGGAGGACCTATTCATTGTTTATGAAAAATGAATATGAAGAAGTACTTATTTTTGTTTTTATTGATAACTAAACTACAAATTCCAGTTCTTTTTAATTACTACTCATACAGAAATTGCATCAAATATTTGGTGATTTTTATGGCTGCTATATCTTATTCAACTCTCATCATGTTTTGAGATAAGATGCAATTAGGGACCGTACATAATTGGGACCAAACTATGATGATCCATTTTACCATAATCTTTCTTCATACTTTTTGTCACTTTTGCTATTTCATTTTTTCCATTTGTAAGCCAATATCTATTAAATTCAAATTCCAAGTGCACACAGCAAATTATTCTCTAGACTAAAAGAATATAAAGCTATTGTAATCATGGATAGCTCAAGTCTAGGAATATTGAAACTGAACTTATTTTCATGGCAGTGATCTGTTTCTGAAAATTACCATGTTTTCCATATCTGAACTGTATGGGATTTGATTCAACAATATTTATAGGAGATACAGGTGGCCTTCTCTAAGCATCTCCAATTATACATGACTGCATTTAACATCTTCATGTAGATTTAATTCCAGAAATACATCTATCCATGTAACAGCAACATTTACATGTTTGTATTTAATGATTGCAGCAGTTTTTAAGCTATGCAGATGTTGATTATGACAAATAACAGAAGATACTACAAAATATATCTAATAAAGATTCTGTGACTGCAGTATTTTATCAAACTAATAAAGCAAAAAAAATTCTTTACTTGGAGAAAGGGGAATACATTTAATATTAGAATGCATTCTAAAAATATATATAAGCACTATTCTAGAAGAGGCATTGTCAAAATGCCTAATTTAAATTATGGCCTTGACTATGTATATTCATTCTCTAACTTTTTTCACCGTAACTATGACAACTGTAGGAGAACCAAAGCTTATACAATATTCATTTCCTGGCTCTCCTTGAAGTGGCTTAGTCCACTTTAATTAGGTTCTGCTGAAACAATCTTACTTGGAAAGATTCCTACTTAAAGGTAAGCCTGGTATTTAACCTGCTACCCATTTCACCACATTAGTTTATATTACAATGAAAAATTTAATATAAGAGAAATTGAAGGGCAGGCACTCTATACAATTTTGAGTTGGATAAGCTTCTTGAAATTGCTTTATGCAAATTAAACTAATTTATACAGCAAAAGTGGAGAAAAAGAAAATGCCCTGATACCTTAAAGAATGTTTTAACTTAATAGAGTGGGTCTCCTTTAATAAACAGTGTTAAAATGCATCTGGTGAGACCTAGGGAATAGAAGTTCCCATAGCGGTGGCTACCCTACGGAGGGGGTGCCCCACTCCCAAGATATGGAGGAGCCCCTACCCTCCTTAAAACAGAGCTTTTCTCCCAGGTGTTGAGTCAGGATAGGAGATTTGTGTTCTTGAGGTGGAGAGTTATAGCATGCGAGAATTTTTAATTTCACTGTATTTTTTTTATTTGCATATTTGATTGCTAGTTACCCATATTTTATATAATATGAGGCATATACAGGTAGTCCTCGACTTACAAGCATTCATTTAGTGACCGTTCAAAGTTAAAACTGCACTGGAAAAAGTGACTTATGAACGTTTTTCACGCTTACGACAGTTGCGGCATCCCATGGTCACATGATCAAGATTCAGACGTTTGACAACTAGTTCATATTTATGCTGGTTGCAGTGTTCCATGGTCATGTGATCACCATTTGTGAACCTCTGACAGGCAAAGTCAATGGGGAAGTCAGATTCACTTAACAACTGTATTATTAACTTAACAACTGGATTGAGTCACTTAACAACTGTGGCAAGAAAGGTTGTAAATGGGGCAAACCTCACTTAATTGCCTCACTTAGTAAAGGAATTGTGGGCTTAATTATGGATAAGTCAAGGACTATCTGTACATTTAAAATATATACATAATTAAACATTAAATAAAATGATAACCTTACAATCATTATTGTTTGTATAATAATTACGAACAGTATTCCTATTATAATTGCTATAATAAAATCATCTTTTGGTCATTTTTATTTTCCTGTCAGGTTGAACAAATCAATGGCATACATATTTCACTCACTCCTAGGCTACAAATTAAACTCTATTTATTTTGTATAAAGGAAATATAGGAGTTCTTTCACTTCCCTTTTCCATAAAACTCGGTTACGTAAGTAGTTTATTTGTAGAATATGGTCAAAGAAGTGTTTACAGTAAATGCTTTTGGCAGTGTTTCAGCAACAGAAATGTATATATTTGGGTTATAATAATTTTACAACAAAAGCTTGTTTAAAAATTGAATCAGTTGATATAAAAGAACATTAGCTACATATGGGCTTGAGCAAGGTATTTTCTGGAGAGACCTTGGTTTGTTGTTGCTATGTTTATACAGTGAAAACTCTAATGAAATAGATTAGCATGTTGTTTAATGCTCTTAACATTGTATAGCAAAAAAGTGTTATGAGGCTATCATTAATAAATTCAGATTTATTGCATCTGATTTTTAATCAAGCAACCACTTCTGCTTTTGTATGGAAGGTTGTTTTGCCCAATATGGATGGAAACTATGTTGCAGCAAACTGGTCCTTGTTAATTTTCATCTTTCTAACATGAAAACATATTTTAATTCACAGACTTGGCCATTTGTGGTTTCAGGAAGACCAGAATCTGACACCAAAGATGTCCCAACAGCCAGCAGATTATGTGGAACTACAGCTTAGTTAAAGTAAAGAGTGCTCTTGCTGGATGCGTTTACCAATTCCATTGTCTTCTCTGGACCAAAAAAAACTGAAACAGTGAAAAACAATTACACTGTGTTTAAATCCTCTCCTTCAGTTGGAAAGAAAACTGCACTTAAAATGTAATGTGAAGTAGGAAGATCTCTCCAAGTTTCAGATAAAATGATAGCTTTGAAAAGGCATTTTTGCATCATTTTCTAGAGAACTGTTCTAAAAAATTTTGACTAACAGAAAACATGCAGGCGGATAACTACTAAAATTAATAAAAGGTAAAGGTTCCCCCGCACATGCGTGCTAGTCGTTTCCAACTCTAGAGGCCAGTGCTCATCTCTGTTTCGTAGCCGAAGAGCCAGCGCTTGTCCGAGGACGTCTCTGTGGTCATGTGGCCGGCATGACTAGACGCCAAAGGTGCACGGAATGCTGTTACCTTCCCACTGTAGTGGTCCCTATTTTTCTACTTGCATTTTTACGTGCTTTCGAACTGCTAGGTTGACAGAAGCCAAAATTAATAGCATGAACCAAATTATAGGTTGTATGAAGTAACCCCAAACAGTGTTATTTGTATACCAAAGGAAAATAGTATTCTAGACTAGTCCTTAACACAAATTTATAATATATTTGATCTTATGTTCTTGGCAGCTATGCAATAGTAAGACTACTTCTGTCACCTTAGACAATTTCTTTTTAAAAATCAAAGACAAAAAGATTGTATCTGGTTGCTCCTGCACAGTCTATTTCACAAAAGTATTAAATCAGATTACTTGTCTTTAAGACAAGCATACATATAACCAGGTAATTTGTAGGTCATGGATCAAAGTCATAGTCATATTCTTGTTGAATTGAGACAACTAATTCTACTCTGTACTGTAGTAGCAAGTTTGACATGTGAATTTGCCTTATTCTGAAATAAGCTTCTTTAAATCTAGGATAGTTATATGTAAGTTGGCCTTTTATATCATAAGTGTTTCCTGTCAAGCCTTTCTGACTGTATGGAATGTTAACTTTATTCTGTTCTATATGCAAACAATATTACAAATGTAAATAATTATATTTTTATACATTATATTAAAACCTTTATTGCAATAATATTTTGAGTGGTTGGTGATAGCTGGAGAAAAATCACTGAAAAATCACTAAAATAGAATTCAACATTTTTTTAAAATTTATTTATACATGACTATGGATCTGTTTACAACTGGGTCACAGAGGTTTTCTCTCTCTCTCTCTCTCTCTCTCTCTCTCTCTCTCTCTCTCTCTCTCTCTCTCTCTCTCTCTCTCTCCTTTCTCTCTTTCTTTTAATGGTAGCCCTCCAAGATAAGCAGGGTCTAGAGAGCATTCTGGAATGGTGCTTCATGGAATATATAGAATTTTTCTTGATGAGAAAATTAAACCTATTTTGTGAGAAAAGAAGTTTGACACTACTATATTTTTGCTGTAAGCCACTTGAATACAAGCAGCATACAAAATATTCCTAAGTATTTTTAAGCATCCCTAAGCACCTTTTTTTTTACAGAAACCATTGTTTATGATATGTAGGTGCTGGGAATTTCAGACCTTCTAAATACTATATAGTGGGATTTCCCCTGCAAGCAGGGAGCAGAATGAAAATGGTAAGAGATGTTGGGAAATGCAGTTCAGCAATATTTGACCGACCACAGGTATCCTATGTCTCCACAGGAATAAATCTGTTGTATTTGTGGTTTAGGTTATGGGATGTATATTATAGGTTCAGTTATAGCATAAAATAAAATGGGGATGAAGCTGTTTTAGATATATCTTAATACGTCAAATGATTTTGAAGTTCCACCTTCATTTTATGAAGACTGACTGAAATAATGTTCTTAGAAGGTACTTTAGGAATATAATGTTGGTGACAGGTAAGCTTAGCATTTCATAGATAGAAAGACCATATAAAATATTTTTCTTTTATTTGCTACAGCTATCAAATTAAAAATAGAGAAAGACATAAAAAGACTAGATGGGATAAAAGATAGAGCATATATGCTCTGTAGTAGTTAAAGCACCAGACTAGACAGTAGGCCAGGGATAGGCAACCTTGGCTCTTTTATGACTCGTGGACTTCAACTCCCAGAATTCCTGAGCCAGCCATGCTGGCTCAGGAATTCTGAGAGCTGAAGTCGACGAGTCTTAAAAGAGCCAAGGTTGTCTATCCCTGCACTAGGCAAACAAGAATTTGTTCTATCTTTAGCCCAAAGCCAGTTGGCTGTCTTTGGACTAGTCACTCTCTCTCAGCCCAGCAAGAAGGCAGAGGCAGGTCACTTCTGCAATCTTGTCAAAGAAACTTCAGGGATTTGTCAAGAGAGATGCCAGGATTCAACAATGAGTTGAAGGGACACTCCCCCTCCCCCCAAGAAAAACCATCATTACAGTACATAAAACAGTTACTTATACACCTTAGCTATTCCTTGAGCCTAAAACCACATGCAACTGGTTAATGAACCTTAGAGATTGAAAAAAAGGAGTGAATGAAACAGTTCTACTTGTAGAACTACAAAATGTTTTGAATGCCTAATAAGTTCAAGTGAGAAGTAGGAGAAGTAGGTTGGAAAACAATCAAACTCTTCTTTAGGTTAATTAATATATTAAAAATATTTAACTTATTTAAATAGCTTTTAATTTCAGAAGAATAACTGCATTTCATAGAATGATCAGTATAGGAATTGCAATACCCTTTCCCTCCCTTTTTTTACATGAACTTTTTTCAATAACTAAGGCAGGCTAGATAGAAGTTTGTTAACTGGCTCCATGTGTGGTTCATAGTTAACATATGAAGTAGCCTACTTTTCATCATAATATCAAAGATTAAACATTAGCCTAAATAATGCAATATATTTCTTAAATCATTTAATACAGAGTAGAATATTTTATGTGGCTATGTTGTATAATTACTTTATTCACATAAGTAACAAGAAGAACACACATTCATATTCTATAATAAAAGGACATTTATTTAACAAATTTTAGGAACTGAAATTAATTCTTATGAAACAAGAAAAACACTGTTTAGTCTTGAGAAGACAAAAATGAAGGAGTTTATGATTGCCTTAATCTCTAGAATACAGATCATTGGATAATGAGTATATTCAAGTGATCATTGGTGGAAATAGTGAACTCTCTGTAATGTATTAAAGAAGGCCCAGAGCAGATCCGGGATTTCTACACAGAGCACTGGGTTGGATTCAGCCTCAAGAGCCCAGTCTAGTAGCACAATTCCAAGCTGCCACTCACTTATCTGTTGTGAAAAATGACACAGTGTTCCAATATCTCAGGGGCTGCCACAAAGAAGAGGGAGTCAAGCTATTCTCCAAAGCACCTGAAAGCAGGACAAGAAGCAACGGATGGAAACTAGTCAAGGAGAGAAGCAACCTAGAACTAAGGAGAAACTTCCTGACAGTTAGAACAACTAACCAGTGAAACAACCTGCCTCCAGAGGTGGTGAATGCTCCAACACTGGAGGTTTTTAAGAAGAGACTGGACAGCCATTTGTCTGAAATGGTATAGGGTTTCCTGCCTGAGCAGGGGGTTGGACTAGATGACCTCCAAGGTCCCTTCCAAATTATTATTATTATTATTATTATTATTATTATTATTATTACTGTTTGAACATCTGAATATGTTTTAAACCTCACTTTACTGTGCAAAATAACTCCGGATTTATACATATTATTTCATCTTCAATTACAAAGATTAAAAAAATGCAAGCATATTGTTTGTACTGTAAGTTAGCAAGACTGATTTTCATAATCAAAACTACATGTTTTAATCTCTGGCAATGGTCAACAATAACATTGTTCCTTATTTATTTGAAGATCAATTGTATTAACATTGTTTAAGATTTTTTAAAAAATCATAGAAAAACAAGTTAAAACTAAGGCATGCTTAAAAAAATAGAAAGTCGAGAGGAAATGGTGGAGACCCCACCCTCCGCTGCTCCTACCAAGAATTGCAATCAATCAAGATTCCTCTTCCCAGGTAGGTTTACAGTTGTCTGAGGGTCATTCCTAGTAGCTCCCATTCAATCTAGGAAACTATGTGGAGCCAAAAAACCATGTACAATCGCTTAATTAAGCCAAACTTAATTAAAGCTAATTAAACAAAAAACAATAATCAACATCAAAGAAATGTTTTAACCCAGGCAATCCTGGGATGTCTCTTATATACACTGTATATTGAAAATTCAAAAACAAAAGAAATGGTACCCACAATGCTGCTAACACCAGTAAGTAAAATTACCACATAACAGAACAGACTAGAACAAAACACAGCATTAAAATTTTGTCGATATCAGCTTATTTTAAAATAAGAGTTTCCCCAAGGACACAGGTTTATGCTGGGACCATTTACAACTTTTGACAATTTGCCTGAATGAAACATACCAGTTGTTTCTAGCAATAGAACACAGGATTTGCCACCTATTGGGACAAACCCAATATTTATAAAGTTTCCTCTCTCTTTTCAGTTCATGTTTGTGATTTTGGTTATTTTCTTCCACTAGCATACAGCTTCCCTAAAACTGGGGTGAGCTACCTGGCTTAAAGACAGGTCAGTCTACATGAGCAGTGTTGTTGTTAGTTGCGAAGTTGTGTCCGACCCATCACAACCCCATGGACAACATTCCTCCAGGCCTTCCTGTCCTCTACCATCTGCTGGAGTCCATTTAAGCTCACGCCTACTGCTTCAGTGACTCCATCCAGCCACCTCATTCTCTGTCGTCCCCTTCTTCTCTTGCCCTCAATCTTTCCCAGCATTAGGCTCTTCTCCAGTGAGTCCTTCCTTCTCATTAGGTGGCCAAAGTATTTGAGTTTTAGCTTCAGGATCTGGCCTTCTAAAGAGCAGTCAGGGTTGATCTCCCCTAGGACTGACCGGTTTGATCGCCTTGCAGTCCAAGGGACTCGCAGGAGTCTTCTCCAGCACCATAGTTCAAAGGCCTCAATTCTTTGGCGCTCAGCCTTTCTTATGGTCCAGCTTTCACTGCCATACATGAGCAGTATTCACCGTTTTTTTCCCTGTGTCTTGTTTTGTTCCATGAAAGAAACTGAGTTTTTATCATAAAGCAACTCTTAAGACCCATGTATTGAAATACAGTGATACAACATGACCATTGACCTGTGGGAAAAACTATAGAGATTCCAACAAAACATGATAGCAGTCACGTAAATGAAGTAATTTATGTCAGACTCTCCACATGACTGATGCAAATTATATATTTCAAATCACTTGCACAATTATGCCATTATTCATGAACATCAGTTTTATCCTTGCCCCTACCCAAGTGATCTCCTCCACCATCACCACTTCCTCCTCTTGCTCCTGCTCCTCCTGCTCCTCCTCTTCTTCCTCCTCCTCCTCCTTTTTATTATTCTGTAACAAGAAACAAGAATAGAAAACAACAGTGCAGAATAATGTATGTCAACAATCAATACGCAATAGTTTTTAAACATTTAACGCATAGTTTGGATATGTATAAAACTTATGAAAAAAAATCACAACTTTGAAAGGCAATGAGCATAAAATAGTAATTAAAGTATTGGATTTGAACTCTGGAAACTGAAGTTCAAATTGCTATATATCAAGAAAGTTTCCTGGATGATGTTGAGTCCCCATATTTCTATGTAATTCGCAGAATTCCAGTTCACGATGGTTTGAATAATAAGCCACTACCAAGCAGAGAAAAGCACCATGTTTGAAATCATGATTTCCTTGAATGGAATGTGGGATAGTGATAAATAATGTTCTTTAGTGCATTCAATGGGAGTTTTGTTCTTTTTACATACTGTCTCAAAATCATTGATGGAGAGATTAAAATCACCTATTAAAGGGTGAATAGCAATAGATACCATGAATCAAGACTGCCATCTGGTGTATTACTATATAATACTGGTTTTAACTACATTTTACTATATTTTAGTTTTATTTTTTTAAAGTCAACTTAATTGCTTGCACCAATTTAACAAGAACTATTAGACAAATGTCACATCTTCAAATGTGAATGGAAATGATTGGGTTTGATGGCTAACTACGTTCAAAAAAAGGTTTTGGTAGATAATCTGACAAAATGGAACTGTTTATTCAAACTTAAAGTGTGAAGAACATATGGCAATATACAATGACCTTGAACAGATAATATTTGCTGCCAAATGTTTGTATCACTCAAGTCTATATGAATGACTGCAGATCTGAGATAATGAAGGAAAATTATTCTTCTTAACAGCCATGTTTAGACCTAACTCGTTCATAAAAAAAAATTATCTTTAATAAATTGAGAATCCTTTGAACAGATAGGGGTCCAATCCATCAATGATCCATATCATAATTTAGTGGCTGCAGTTACTTGCATTCAATCTGATACATTGAATAAAATTCTCTGGATTAATGTAGGAAAAATGTGTAAGAAGCGTCTAAACCTCTGAGAAAGTCATATATGAAATAAAGCAGTAATAAAATAATGAATTTCTCCTTCTTCTCTGTCAACTACCAAGGCCTTTTAAATATTAAAAAGTAAAAGAAATTCATATCAAAATTGATTTCTTGTCCATAACATGGGCAATAAAAGTGAGTAGCCACAATTTTCGAAAAGATTTATAGATTTTGATGAGATTTGGTACTATATCCAAGTACCCCTTACATTTATATTTTTTTAAAGTGGAAAAATAATCAGGTCACAGTTAGGAAGACATTTCAATAAACAGAAATTTGTACTTCCTGAGGGGAAGAAATGAACCTATATTCCTCAAAGTCTGAAACCAAAGTCAAATTGAGATTTTTCAATAAACAATTTCCTCCTTTATACTGAATCAAAATCTATTCCTATTCCTATTCCTTTACAACTTTTCCAGAAACAACCATTATTAATTTCCAGTGGATTGACTTGCTAATAGTAATTCAAAACTACCTCATTTTCCACCTGTTTATGTGGTTGTAAAAATTGATTTTAATGCCACTTACTCCATGCATATTTATCTAAAATGTTTGATCATAGCTCCTATACTTTTTATAGAAGTATCTACTTATTAGATTCTATGGTATGTAGAAAGATGAACCTGGATTTAAGCAACATGGATATAGCTTTCCATCAGACCCTGCAGTTGAATGTATGGAGGCTAAGGAGTTTTGGGAACTGGGTTTACTATCCATTTTGAAGCTCTCCATATATTGAGATTAATGTCTATAGTAGGATTTCTCTCTACATTTTCTCCAGTATAGAGTTTGCTCTTTCCTTCCTTTGTAGAATAGTTTATGGACACATATGAGTATCCTTGTAATATTAAAATTTAAGAGCTCAAATTCATTAAACCCAAGTTCCAAAAGGCTTTATTAAGGCTTCTTCAGATTCATGCTTGTTGAATAGCATATTACAGTGTTTTCTACTCGCATTGTATAGGCATTTAGGAGTTGATATCTAGTACTGGTACAACAACGTAATTGATTAGGACTTTCAGTCCATAGAATTGCAGCAGTAGACATGGATGAGCAGTTCTCAAAGTAAGAAAGACCTCATCTGCAGAACCCTCCAACTCATCATTTTCATACTTAGAAAATGAAGCTACCATGGAACCTCCATCTTGCCAGATGTACAGAATCAAGCAGTGTAAACAACTCTTCAGAGAGGATAAAATAGACTACAGTGCAGATCTTGGTGGCCTATATGACTTCAATTAGTTTCAGAGTTCCGCATAGACAATATTCTGTTGTTATTTCATGAAAAACAGGCCCAGTAGAGTATTTATTTCTGGACAAAGAAGCAAGAATAATGTTAGGAAGGTAAGAAATGCTTTCCCTGTCACAAGACCTGCCCCCTGGATAAATTTCCCTCAGTCAATTATATTGTATTTTAAAAAAGGGAAAGGAAAAAACTGCTTGTCTTACAATCATGTTCTACAATCTTTATGATTTACTCAGACTGAAGATGATATCTGTTGAATAAGATAATATTTTAGTGGTTGTTACCTGCTCCTTAGACAAATATATATTTCAGAGCAGTGATCAAACAACAGAGTTCTTAAATTGTATTTTTTGTTATTAAATATGCAGATAAGTATGTATTATTTATATACACACAGTATATTCATCAAACTTAATGTTCCTTGCCATAATCACATTTCTTGATAAATATGAGTACTACAGATTTTTAAAGCAAAACTTGAGTTTATATTTGATGCATTCCTTCTTTTGTACCATAGAGGGCAGTCTTACCTTACTAATGCTATACTAACCTAATAACACTATCTCTGAGAAGACTATTAATTTACCTTGTAATTCACATAATTGAGGTGCTCTCTGGTCTTTATTCTTTTCTTGCAGACATTTTAGTACACAAATTAGGTAGCATCATCAGTGCTACTGGAGATGTTAGTTCAAACTACCATTGATGATGTTACGTAGTTTGGATAATGAAATGTCTGCAAGAAAACAACCACATTCAGAGAGCACCAAGGACCCCTCATTTCAACCCTGAGCTAAAAATAGTCTCCTTTTTTGGTAATTCACAGAATTCCATCCCTAGTTTATGTTTTGCAAGCAACACATCTGAGATCTACTTCTGCTACACTACACAAAATTTAAAAAGTTTTATTTTAGTGGTTCCAGATTTTTTTTCTCCACTATAAATCAGATTTTGTGATTGCTGTCTCATTACTGAGGCAATTTCCTGTGAAGTACTTTATAGTTTAATTTTGGTATTTAATTTTTAAAATAATCTATACAAGGTTATTTGAAGAGATGATTTATTCAATTACTAAACTACAAATAATTTTAATTTATTTATTAATTTAATTTGTATACCGCCCTTCTCCCGAAGGACTCAGGGCGGTGAACAGGGCAATACATATTAAAAACAAGATACAAAAATTAAAAGCGATTAAACAACAATGCCCATGAATAAATTAGTACACATTAAAAAAGTTAAAACAAATTTATAAAACCCAACCCCATCCCATCAGGCCAGGCCAGCTTGTTCAAAAAGGTAGGTTTTGAGATCGCGCCGAAAGGAGCAGAGGTCAGGTGCCATCCGGAGCTCGACCGGAAGATGGTTCCATAAATCCGGCGCGCCCACAGAGAATGGCCTGCCCTTTTTAATGGCCTGCCCTTTTCCTAGATTAATTTATATCATATATAAATGGTGGCATATGTATCTGTACATACCAAGCCTGCCATCTTTCTTCTTTTTTAAAAAAGGACTTACAACAATTTGCCTGTTTAATCAGAAATTCTGAAAAAACTAATGGAATTACAATAGCTGAGGTAGAGTATAAAATTCTACTATATAAAAATCAGAAATACCTACACTTGGTTCAATGAATTTGTTCTCCTGTCTGATTAACTGTAAACTGGTGTAAGTTAAACTCGATGTCATAGCAAGAATTTAGACAAGAATTAGAGCTTTGTTTTTTGTTTGCACTAGTGTAAGACTTCTCATAAAGATTGTTAAAATATGAATGCATAACCTTTTTGATGAAATCAGAAGAAACAAGTTCTAGACAGAAGATGTAAAATTTCTTTAATATCTGGGGTGAAAAATACAATTGAGATTAATTTAATTAAAGGTTGATTTACATCGGGGAAGCTTCCTATACATAATTCTATTATTTTAAATAGATTGGTAAGAGATTCAGTGTATTTCTTTGGTGAGAGCATCCAGAAAGTTCATTATACAGGTTACAGTTAAGTGTTGAAAAAGGTTTAATTTGACAGAATTTCTGAATCACAGTGTATTTGCGTTGAATTTAAGAGATGTTTAAAATAAAGTTTGATCAATTTCCTATAATCTGAAAATGAGATTAATAGATTCAATCCTCATCTAATATATAATAAAAGCTTTATGCAATCTTATTACTGTTGGAATTGTCATATTATTGATACATTTGGGCCTGGAATTCACAGACTGTTAATATGACTCTGGATCAACCATTGTGTATATCCTCTTCCTGGCTGTATCTCTAGAATGCGAAATACCTCTCGAACTGTAGATTTTTCCAGGCATAGTGGATGACTGAAAGCATGCTTATGCACCATTTCCACTAACAAATTAGTTAATACATGTTGAGTAATATGGTCATTTTTGGAGTCATTCTAATTATCAAATCAAATTTTTATTATGCTAACACATATATTTGCACAAATGCGGCTTCTAATATCACTTCCCAGACCTTTTTTTCTCCCTCCATCATTAATTTTTAAATTACATTGTATTGTTAAGATTGCAATATGCAATATTTCTTTTATTAATAAACTTAGTCACAATAACAACAAAGATGTTGAAGCAATCATACCATATGAATACATCATCTGAAAGAGTGTATACTTTCCAGAATAAGGGCATGAGGTGGCTACATAAGCTTTCTCATTTTCTATCCTGAGATCTACCTGTTTCCATATGAAGCTACTAATATAGTATGTGCTTATATCAATCAATGAATCAGTCAATCAATAATATACAATTTGATCAACGACTAGCAAAGTTTTTTTAAAAATACAAAACAAAAACAAAATGAAGCAAATGAATACAACAATACAATGGACATAAAAAGTCTATATGTATATACAAAATGCAAGGTTTTTTTGAGATGTAAAAAAGATGTAAAAATCATGCCAAGATAAATCATTTAATTGTGCATTTTTACTGCTATCCTCTCCAAAATATTCCAGTTTGTTTTTTAATTGAATTGTACAGCTTATATATTATATTAAAGGTGGGGAAAACATTGAAGTGATTTATCTTGGTCTGATTTTTTTATATCTCAAAAAACTGGCATTTTAACAGAGCATGTTGATTTTTTTATATCCACTGAATACTAACATCTAGTAAAATAAATCAGAGAATATAACATTCATTCCTCTATTACTATATTAATACATTTGATTGACTGGTTGATTGATTGATTGATTGATTGATTGATTGATTGATTGATTGTTATGTGCTTATATAGCTATTCATAATTTGGCCAGACAACCTTACATTATATTCCTTATACAAACACTTATTCAAAAGAATCTTCAGGACAGAAAGTATGGGAGAAATTTGAATTTCAGGATATTCTTTATTTTGTAAAGAGTGCAAAATGTAATTAGTTTTATAGTTAAGGATGGAAATTGTGTTACTTTCAAACACTATAACAATAGTCTTTCTATCCAGTAGTTCCTACCACGGCTTATATTTGGGAGGAGAAAAAAGGGACATTTATCCATATTTTATATATTCTTTTTCTTGGAAATTAGTCAAATATGCTGAAGGAAAAAAAAGACTATGGATCCCCTTTTCTCTTTGCCTATGCAATTTGACTTTAATTGAACACAGCCTAAAATGAATTTACATTGTTTCCACCATAGAATTCTACTTAAGGGACAGAATTCTGGCTGTCAGTACTGACATCTACAATTAGAGAAATGTTGACTTCCTCATGTTATACAGAAATGTGTGTTGTTTACCTTTTCCTGCATAGAATCATGACAGCCTGGACACTAAGACCCTAACAGATTTTGATGACTTCTGGCATCACAGGAACATCTGAAGTATCTTATTCAGCCATTAATTGCTGCTACAGAGAGGAGGAGATATATTCATGACGAGTCAAAACTGTGTGTGTTTGTGTGTGTGCATGTGTGCATGCCTTTGTATTCCTTTCAAACCCCACAAAGTTCATTGGGTTCAAAATCTACCTGCACACATTCTTACACTGCTTGTATTTTACCGTCAAGAGGTAATGATCCTAAAAGTGGCTGCCTGCAGTGTCAGTGAAGTGAAAAACGGAGGAGTTGTTTTCTCAAGTCATTTGACTCTGTGCAGCTGGATCAATAGCCAATATTTCCAGGATTTTGCTGCAAGCCCAACACTACTTTTATTTTATTTTAAATCATTAAACATTTACCAAGGCACTTGAGGGAACTAAATCTCTGGAATAGAGAAATAGGGAAAAGCACCAAAATTAAAGGGTCTTCATTTTGAAATTTAAGGTAAACATCAACTATTCTTGAGATAATCCAAGGGCATTTACTATGGAAAATAGTGCTGAGATACTGAGGTACTGCGCATTTTTACATAACCCACGTGACCTTCTCAATTCAATGCCACAAACATGTAATGGTTATGTGCTGATTGTAAGTGTCCAAGATAATTGAACTGAGAGTTACACATATTGGTTCATACATGCAAGTTTAGTATTCAGAAATGATATGCATGTAGGAATGATACTATCACAGCACTAATATCCTTATGGGAAGTTCTATATTATATCTGAAAATTAATAACCATCAAGACCATAGAAAATAAACAGTGAGCAAAGGTTTTCTATATACAACATATACTTCCCTTCTTTTCTTCCCTATACTTAACTTTGGATGCAAGACAGGGCAAATCATTATTAGATGGAAATATCTTGATTTCTTTGGGACATGATTTCTTCAATTATTTTTCAGTGCAGATGTCTGATATAAGTTGAGTTTTAGAATATTTGCTACTTGTTCATAATTTTTTTGCTTAGTTGTCTGCCTTCCACCCCACTTTTTCAAAAGGGTTCTTAAACACATGGACTAAGTCCAAATAGTTCTGATACGTGATGAAAGGATCACCATAATCATGATACTGATATCTTGATATAGCCCACTTTCAAAACGTATTATTTATTCTGCCATGAAAATAAATGGATATTGAAAAGGCCAGTGCAATGGCTGTATTTTGTTTTTAAAAGGCACCTCATATGAAAGTTAAAAATGAAGCTGATGAAGCTAACTTAACTAATGCAAATTCAAAAAATTATTTAGAACAGTTTTTCTCCATGCCTCCAACAATAAAATATGGATACAATTTTTTAAATAATTGAGCAGTGAATTTGCTTTTAAGTTCTGTTTCTGAATTGCAATGTCTGGCTTTCTGCCTGCCTGGCATAGCTACAGCTGCTGTGGTTTTACTTGATGACATCTGGTTAGAGATCACATGCGGGGGGGGGGGGAAAGCAACATATTAGTTCAAGAACCTATGCTCATCCAGATGTTGCTGAAGTATAATTTCCACAGTCCCAATCAATATAGTCTACTTCGACAACATCTGGAAGGCCATTAGGCATGAAGTGGGCAACAAAATTGCAGGCTTTTGTCAATGTTTATGGAACCTCACTTGAACAATTGTGCTGATTTGTTTTGTTAAGTAGAAAGCCCTGGAGAGTAGTAAAGAGTAATTGCATATCATCTGGGATAACCTCTGTAGGATTCTTTCCCTGTTCTCTTAAATATGGGTATATAATGGGAGAGAGAGAGAGAGAGAGAGAGAGAGAGAGAGAGAGAGAGAGAGAGAGAGAGAGAGAGAGAGAGAGAGCAGATGGGAAGGGAAATAGGTGATAGCTCTAATAAATAGATCAGACCAGAAAATTAGCTTAACAGGAAAACTAGAACTATACTGTTCTTAACAATGGGGAACAACTGTTCAGGAGACATGACAGGAAATGACATTATAAATTAGAAGGAAGTGTAGTTTGGCTGGGCATAAGGGGAAAAATGTAATGATAAGATCTGTTCAATATTAGAATAGGTTGTTTCAGAAGGTGGTGGAGTCATCTTCATTAAAAGTATTTAAATAAAGACTGGTTTATCATCTGTAGTAGTACTATCCTATGCTGGCCTGGGGACTGAAGTAGATGATTTCAAGGTTGTTTCAAAATCTTAAATTCTAGGATTCTATATCTGAACCGATGGATATTTGTTTTTATATTATCACTTGAGAAAAGTGTAGTGAACATTGATTTTTCTGACATGTAGTGAACACCAGTGAGAAAAATCCACAAGTGACCAAACTTAACATTGGAATTTTCTAGAATGTATCTTTCCTTTCCAAAGTTCATACTTAGATATAGGCACTTTGAAGAAGCCTGTTCTAAAGTCCAAACAGCATGCAAGTGGACCAGAACGAATTGTAGTAAATGTTTCTACCTAAAGCTACTTGGGATCTTCTACTGTGTTAAATGATCTTCCACCATACCTATTGCTCTTGTCTTCACCTTCTGGTGCTGAGTTTGTCTGCTGGAGAATGTATATATCAGACAAATGAGTCACTGGATACAGGGATACAAAATCTCAATTCTGTCACAGTGCTGGGATCCCTGTTGAAATACCAGATCTGGATGCTACAGTATGTCTGTTATTCAGTATAATGACACTTTTAAAAAGTTGCTCTCCAACAGGTGTGCTATATATAGATTGCAGCTCCATTATGCACTTCCATGTTGCAAAGGTTTAACTGTTCTTAAAGTCAAAGACCAAAGTTTATATTTTTGGTAGTTTCAGAATACCATAGACTTTGTCTCCAAGAAGATACAGTCATTTTAAGTATAGTACTCCTACTTGGTTGCAATTACTGGGTCACTTGGATTTGTTTTTACTACAGATTCTGTATATAGCCCTACAGATCAAACAGTGCACAGTCCACATGTGCTTTTCTGCTTAACTGCCACAAGGAAAAAGGCAATAGGGAGAAAGCAGAGCTGCTTAACTAATTCTTTGCATCAGTCTTCACACAAAAAGAAATTATAGCTCAACATACCAAAAAAAAACTACTGCCAAAGATAACTAGAAACAAAAATTAAAATAAGCAAGAAAATGGTAAGAGAACACCTATCCAACCTTGATGAGTATAAATCATGGGACCCGACAGATTACATCCCAGAGTTCTGAAGGAGCTGGCAGATGTTATTTCAGAACCATTGTACCATATCTTTCAAAAATCCCAGAGCACCGGGAAAGTACCTGATGATTGGAAAAGGGCTGATGTGGTTCCCATCTTCAAGAAAGGAAGAAAAAAAAAAGACCCAGGAAACTACAGACCAATCAGTCTAACATCAATACCTGGGAAGATCCTGGAAAAGATAATAAAAAAACAGATCTGCGAACAACTAGAAGCAAACAAAGCTATAGCTAGCTTGTTCCCAAAACATCCATCCACACACACTGAGCAACTGAAAACCACATCATTATTATATTATTTATTCTCTTAATATTATTGTTCATAAGCAATTTTATTTCGCTGGTATTTGGCTATAATAAGGTTTTATGATCCAAATAGTGCTATATGGAGGGGGGGGGTTGCACCTTTTTTTAAACCATTCTCTGTATTTCCCTTTTCTCCTTTCCCTCTCCCATAATGGGAATCATTTCCCAACCATCCGAGGACACCATCTTTGTTCTCACTTTATGTGAATATCTAACAGAAGATCCTGGCATATCACTAATGCCAAAGGTTTTTCAGATGTATGCACTTATCTTTATTTTCTAGGTGCCATTTTAAGGCTGTCTTCTACTTATCATGAAATATATTATAATTAAATCTTCAGAAACCCAGACAACTATTAGATAAAACCAGAAGTAAAAACTTGTCTGGAATTTTGCAGCCTACATATAATAATCAAAATACAGTACCTGTTTTGTTTTGTTGAGTGCTGTAGGCTGGGCAAATTAACTTTTAATTGTGGTTTGCTCTGTTTTAAATTTTGTATACCATCTCTAGGAGGGTTAGGCAGAAAGGCAGCAAGAATTTTTCTTAAATAAGAAAAATACAGTCTTTCTCCAGGACAGTGTATAACAAAGCAGAAATTGGCCCTGCAAAGTGTATTTGTCTTAAAGATACTCCATAAGAATACTGCATCATGGATATGGAAGTAATTATCACTGAGAAGCCTGTTGTGTTAATCATAGGTAGAACTTGGGAAAGGAGGGGAAAAGAAAGGGTAGGCCAGTCACATCATTTAAATTAATCTTGTATTTGAAATCTACCTTTTTTCATCACAAATGTAGCATAAATGCAATGTTATTGAATGTAATGTTTCTTTATGTACATTTGAGGGTTTTTTTTAACATGCTTCCATTTCAGGAGATTTTGCATATAGAAGAATGAAACTGGGATATAGCAAAAATAGATTAGCTGTGGTATATTTGGTTGGTCCAAATGGACTTTGCTTGGAGTTATTGCAGTTGAAACCCATTAGCTCGCTCAGCCTAGGAGTCATTTAGTCATTTAATTCATTTCAACTGATAGATCACTTGTAATGTCTACCAGGAGATATAGTCTTAGGGACCACTATTATGTGTTGCAGAAATTATAGGGGGAAAAATTAAAAAGTTGGCAAATGAAACAATTAATAGGTCCCATTAATTCCAATATTAGTCCCTAGAAGTATTTAAACATGTATGTAGAAAAAGTTAAAATATTATAGATTATTCACAATGCTTTGACTAACTATGATAGTTGCATTTATTCCATGAAAATGAAACCTATAGAATCAAATTGCGTTTTAAAATTATTTTGTAAAATGACCTTTTCTAGTGGTAGAGCCTAGAATGCTAATCAGTTTGCTCTATATGAGTTGACCTTGCTCTGTAACCTATTGTCTTCTGGCAACTAATTAATAACTTTCATTAGTCAAGTATTTGGTTGCCTGCCATGCTTATTTTAGTTTCCTTGGATAGTTCATTTTGTGAATTCTATTTCACTGCTTACTATTCTGAATATCATTATTTGTTATTTTACCCATTTCTCTCTTTTTCTTTTTCTTGTTATTTTATTTATTTTTTTAGTATATTTTATTTATTTATTTTAGAATGACAATCTTTAGTACTTAATAAACAACGTGTTGTCTGGGTTCATATATTTAACAACAGTGAATAGTAGTTAATTTCTATACTTTCATAATCAACATATTAACTAGAAATACTTTTCCTTGGTCCTCTCTTCTTCCAATAGATTCTCCTTTTACCAACATTAAGCAAATATAGTTCTTAATACTATCAATACATACAGATTTAAATATAAACATTTTTCTAATATTTAACAATAACATCAGTATGTAATGTCTTTTCTAATCAGCTTATTTTACAGTTGCATTTACAAAAAAATCATCTTATGAAAATCACTATAAGTCCTGTTTTCAGAACTCTTATTTAAGCTTAGTTTCCCCAGTAGTCAAAACATTTCTTGTCAGTTATAGTTTTCTCAAAATTAATTACCGGTATATTTAAATATACAAAATATTTCATACTTTTAAATCATCCTAATATTTTTACATTTCCCATATCATAAAAAAGAAAAAAGAAAGAAAAAAATACTATACTACTTATAGATCACATTTATCTTATTGTAAAATCCGTTCATTTCCAAGATTTAATTATTCTTTTAACCATATTTAGACAAATCTTTGGTCATATGATATTCCATCTGGTATGTCAAGTCATCTCTCTTAAATCTAGTTCTCGCCTGTTCTTATTTAAGCTTAGGTTCCCTTCAGTATTCAGAATATTTCTTATCAGTTATAATTTTCTCCAAGTTGAGTACAACTGAATATCCAAAACATTTCATTCATTTAAATCATCTCATTATTTTTACAAATCCCATATCATAAAGCAATACTATACTACTTATAAATCACATCTCTCTTACTATAGAACCCATTTGTATCCAAAATTTAACTATTCTTTTAACCATATTCAAATAAGTGTTTAATCATGTAGTACTCCATCTGATAAGTCAAATCATCTTTCTTGAGTCTAGCTCTCGCCTTCTTCTCTTGCCTATCAGCTTTCCAAGTCAGTGTGTTCAGCTTGCCATATAATTCTTCCTGTATTTTATAGATGTTGTTAAGAATGGGAAAGACAAATTGAGTAAGGTGCTTTTGAGGAGGAGTTTCACCCATTTATACTTGTTAAGACACTTCCACTTTTCTTCTTCCTTAATTTCTCTTTCCATTTTTTGTCTCCCAGACTCTAGTGGTTCTCCTAACAGCTCTATTGTTCATTTTGTCAAATCTTCTTTCTTGTATTCAGGTTTGTTTTGAAGTTCTGAAAAATGAAATGTCTTTTTCATTTCCAATATTATAGCAAGATCTTGTAACTTTTTCTTTAGCTGTGTTAAGTTGTGGTTTTCTTCATTTGTAGCCTCCATCTTTGAATTATTTTTCTCTAATTTTTGTTCTATTATCTGATTTGTTTGTTCATTCTTTAACACCAATTTCTGATAATTTTTTAATTGTAACCTTAGATAAAAATGTGTTCATTTATATAATCAAATTTATTTTTAATTTCATTATGATTTGAATTCATTGTCATTTGAATTAGTTGTAACATAGCATACATTTCTTCCTGGAAAATATTTGTCTTATCTTGAAGTATTTCTCTTGCAGATCTCTGATGTTCCAGACTGGGGATTTTAGAAAAGAATATTGCATGTGGTCTCTTACCACTTTTAGTTATATATGCAACCTCCATTTTCATCAAACCAACCAGTTTTAAATTCCAAACACTATACTCTTATATATCTCTTTTGTTTAAAAACAATCTAAAATGTTCAGTCATTTAAAAACCATCCAGTAATTTCCCCCCTAGGAGAATAGCCAAAAGGTCAAAGTTTTTCCTTCTCTGCAGACTATTCTTAAACTTAAATATCACAGCTCAGTAAGTATTTATAATCCAGGAAGGTCAGCAGTTTTCATAAACAATTGTATTTCTCATTCTGCAATAGATAGCCCAGTGTGTTTTCTTTCTTCTATTCCCAGCTGTTCTCTGTTTGGCTAAGAGTCCTTGACGATCAAAGGGATAAAATTACTCTATTTCTGAGCATCTTGCCAGTTTTTGAGGCAAGACAGCTATAATTCTATACTCTGTTCCACCACTAGATGTCAGTGTCTGTTTATTTTCCAGCTTTTAAAATGAAATGATTATTTTCTTGTAATTCCATCAATATTCTTTTAAGTAGAAAATTTTAACAATTTCCATAATTTTTCAGTTTTATCCAAATTATAGCTTTACATTAATCCATTTCAATATATTTCTGTTCCCCATAAAAATTAAATTGCCGCTTCCATCTATGGAAGGGTGGGGTTATAGTCCCCTTCCTTCTCACTTTTGGAGGATTTATTTTGCTTCTTGGCATTTTTTTCCACGAAATCAGTTTCAAAACAAAGAAGAGAAGATCAGGCTCCAACATGCTGTTCACTGTTCTTAGTTGGTGCATTTAGACTTTGGATGCCAATAGCTTGGGCTAGTCACTGGAGTGCAGCTAGCCTTTCTCCTGTCAGGTTGGAGGGCTTCCCCTGGATCTAATGGATCAACCACCATTATTCTGCCATCATCGGGGTCCGCCTTCTTCTTTGCTGCCTCTCCAGGATGACATTAGACCCATTTAGGGTCCCCAGGCAGGCCAAAACCAGCCTTGGGTGCAGAGCTCCACAATCCCTCGACCACATCGCTATGATACAAAATGGAAGTCCCTTTTTCTTGTTATTTTAAAACTACTAAGTCTACTCTTTTGTTTATATGGCAGAAAAATCTATGAATTAGCTGCCACTCGGTGCCCATGCTCTTTGAAAGAGCACAAAGCATCTTTGGGAAGCAGAGCATCCCCAGGGTGTAGTCAATAAATTTCAAGATGGTCATCATGACAGTGCAATCAAAACTCTGCCCATTTGTCCTTTGTACAAATTCACAGCCAAAATAAAATAAACATGGCAGACCTTTGATCATGCTCTTATCTTGAGGTTTTTTTTTAACCACACCTAGCCTTTTTGGCAAGATAGGAGAATAAATAAGAACCTTTCTTTTCCTCATTTCAGGTATGCTTCAAAATCCTTTATGAAAGGAGTTGATCATGAAAGTAGTTTTATTTACTGTTTTTCTTATAATTAAGCGTAATACAGTAAATCAAAAATTATATATAATATAAACCATTATCACTATTAAACTGTATAATATTCCACGTTAAACATTTTGTAATAAAATATAATAACCAAGCTGCCTGCAGTGAATTATAGTGTATGTTTAATCTAGGAGTTCCTAAGCCAAGAGTAGATAATATAGTTTATTCTAAAGATTTTTGGTAACAGCTCCTATAATCCCCAAACACAGGGTCAATAGCCAGATATTATTATGACTGTAAGCCAAAACCTTTGGAGAACACTGATTACCTAATCCTTCCTTTGGTTGTATATTGGAGAAAGAATCTAACTTTTTAGATTAGAGTTCCAGCTATTCTCCTCATGGGTCATTACTATTACCATGGAAACTGTAATTTAATGATATTTGGAGGTCTGTGGTTGGTCCTCCCACTGTATCATGCAAATAGAATATAAGGACCTATGATTTTAATGCACCATCCATCTCTCTGTATTAGAACATTGCCATGGAAACACATACAGTTTGCTCTTTTCCAACTAGTTTTCAGTTCAGGGGGGGGGGAATTGGATGAACCAATTGCAAACCTTTGCTTACTTGGCTTTATTTTTGTTTTTTTCTGGCAAGAGGGAATAAACTTTCATGTGTGAAGGATTACTGTTTCACATCTCTGCATACAATTAATTTTTTTCCCAAGCACTGGAAACTAACCAAACCTTAAAATAGATTTTTTTATGTGTTGCTCTCCATTCTTTTGCTAAATTATAGATATGAAATATCTCTGGGAGAGTTTTAGAAATTATATATGATAATATCCAGATCCTGAAACATGTCAGTAATGCAACACATTTTTGTTGTTAGACGGGTGTTCGTTTTGTTCCTCAAATTTGTTTCTCTTCACTAAGACATAAACCAATCAATTCATATTCAAAACATTTATTTTCAGATTAAATGTTTATGTTTGGCATAGAGCCACCTTTACATTATTATTACAATTTAATTGTACTGATCATTATAGCAACACACTAGGTTTTAGTAAAGTGGATCAAAGTATGAAACTATATGACAACTGCTTCCTGATTTACCTGCAATTTCATTTCATCTACACTCTCCAACTTCTGGCTTTGCTTTGGAATGTGACAAATGGAGTCTTGTGTGCTTGCTCAATATATAGTGCCACAACAAATGACAGAATACAAAATCAAAGAAAGTATTTTTGTTAAGTATAGATAGTTCAGTTATCCAAGTGATTGGATAACTGAGGACTCAAGAAATGAATGAGAATGCTTATGATTTGGTGAGTATCTATTTAGAAAACGTTATATACTGTCAGGCACAAAGAATCAGGACCAAGTATTAAGGTCCAGTTAAGTTGGTTTATTGATTATGCCTGTTGTAGTCAACAAATGATCAATACTAAATTAGTGCTAGATAAGATTTAATAGAATTCAAGAAGGGCTGGAGAGATGATAGAATATGTTAAGAAACTATGATTTCACATGATTCAATGAAGCTATTTGAAGTTAACATAAACTATGATTTGCAAGCTACAAGATTACCTATCATGCAAGATGCAAAGAAATTTAGAGTTCACTTTAGACAAGGTATGAAAGAGATGTTAAGGGAAGAAATCATGCGGTCAAGAAAGGTTGTAAACCTTGATTTTGTTTAATATAAGATGGATTAAAAGAAATTTGAACAGGCTTTCAAGATTCTATTATTAGTTCCTAAAAATCATCTTCATGTTATCTCTGCAGTATTTGTTTCTTGGTCTACCATAAAGGGCTCACTCCTGCTATACAACCTTATCATATGCCAGTTTCATAGACTTTAAGCAATATTTTATTTGATTTTATGAGCTAAATTGTTGAAAAAATTGGATTAAAAATTGGTGACTACTTAATTTAATATGGATGTTTGATGAAGGGACCCCATTCCAAATAAGGTGTAACTCCCAGGGCCATTTCACTAGTGACACTAAAACTGAGAAAATATGAGCCAACAGTGCGCTGCAACCATCAAAAAAGCCAATGCAATCCTATGCTGCATTAACAGAATCAAGATCACGTGAAGTGTTAGTACTGCTTTTGAATGCCTTGGTAAAACCACTTGGAATACTGCATCCACTTTTGGTCACTACAACATAAAAAAAAAGATATTAAGACTCTGGAAAGAGTGCATAGAAGAGCAACGAAGATTATTAGGAAGCAGGAGGCTAAAACATATGAAGAAGAACATTTGTTGAAATTGGGTATGTCTACTCTAGTGAAAAGAAGGACTAGTGGTGACATGATAGCAGTGTTCCAATATTTGAAAGGCTGCCACAAAAAAGGGAGGGGGAGGGTGCTCAACCTAGTTTCCAAAGCACCAGAAGACAGGAAAAAAAGCAATGGATGGAAACTAATCAAGAACAGAACAAACCTAGAACCAAGAATTCCCTGGACAGCGAAAACAATTAACCAGTGGAATGGCTTGCCTTCAGTAGTTGTGGATGCTCCATCACTGGAGATTTTTAAGAAAGTCCAATAATACAGATGAAGAAATAGAACAATCCATAGAGAGTTGGCTAATTTACATGTGGCATTTTCTGAGGGAAAAGTCCATAAACTGTAATTTGAGGCAACAAATTTAGACAAGAACTGCATCCTCTTCCATATGCTGCTGCCAAGAATTCTTGCACACATGATGACAAATATTTCATTTCATGAATATATGACAGATTATAGTATTGTCATAGACAATATTTCTGCTCTGGCTGGTATTTGCTTCTGATTAAAGTATTTCTGTAATTTAGGAACACTATGTGAGGATTATGAGAAAACAGAAATCATGTTTCTCCTGTTCCTACTATCAGAAATACAAATCAACCAGCAACATTCAAAGGCCGTTCAGTCTGTCAAGAGCAGCAAATCCTTAATTTCAAAACTGGTCTTGACAAGTCTTAAAGAAGGAAATAATCTGTAATTCCTAAGTGACAATATTTGATCTGCTCTTCAAGGTCAATATGAAAACGTTGCTGTTTTGATCAGGTGAGTTTTAAAGACTTCCTGACATGCCATGAATGTGACTGAGATATCATTCATGAAGATGATACAGTTACCTGCTCAAAGGTGCAGCAGCAAAGCTGACAACCTAGCCTTTGTTACACCTGACATTAAAAGAAGGTCAGGTTGAGGGGCTGCAGACAGACATGTCAGCCTGTAGTCTGAGATGGTGCCGAAGCTACATCCTTTCATTTATTCTGGAATCCAGCAGCTTGTAAATGTTCTGATATTGTCTCCTGCCAGTGACTCTGTGCTATGATTGATATTTAACAGTTTACTTTGGCCAAAAGATTGGAATTAATTTGAATGGTGGGGAGGAAAAATAAACACTACAGGAAATATTTAGAGGCATCTGAAGGAGGTATATAAATTGGCTGTCACCTTGCATATTGATTTTCATTATTTAATAGGGAACTCTGAGTAAAGAAAGGACAATTTTATAGCATAAATATTTTGCTGCTATACTCAGCAGTAACAGTACAACTTCTGAAATCTGTTATAAATGAAATCTAAATTTGTAGGATTTGAAAAAAGCAATGCTAAACCAGGTCAGCTGCAACAAAATCTATTGCTTTGTCAATGAGAAAAAAATAGATCACATATCCTTTGTGTTTGGGGATGAATTCCCTGAATGAAATGCTTTCTAGCAATGAAAGAAAAGGAATATCCATCAACAGTGAAACTCATCACACAGTAATGATCACTATTCTGTGTAAGGGAAGTAAGCGCATAGTATTAAATCCAAACATCAGAAATGAGCCGTGTTTAGATTTATGAAGAATAAAGTTCCATATGCAAAATTTATAATAGGCAGATTTTTGCATTTCATGTTTATGTGTTCAGTCTTGGTCTAACAATGATATGCATTTCTTGTATATAAGTAATAATTACTACAAATAGTAATAGATTCTTGGATGAATTTCTTAGTGGTTGGTAGCCTACAACACTCTTTGTAATACATGAGAGTGACAATACACTTTTCATTCTGATACACTACTGTGAAGTTTCTCTAGCTGGGAGCAATGATTAATTAGGATCTGACAGTTTGGCTGCACTAGAAAGTAGAAGGGCACTCTATTACAATTAATTTATTATTTAGATTTTATTTAGATTTTATTAGATTTATATACCGCCCTTTCCCGAAGGACTCAGGGCGGTTTACAGGGCATTTTAAAATCACATCAATATAAAATACAAAGTTAAAAGAGAATTAAAAGATTAAATTATCCCTGAAAATAAAACCCCAGTTAAAATTCTCAGCCTGGGTCAGAAAGCTCAAAGAGCCAAGTCTTCAGGTCCCGGCGGAATGAGCATAGGTCAGGGGCAGTCCTGAGCTCCACGGGCAGCTGGTTCCAGAGGGCAGGCGCACCCACAGAAAAGGCCCTCTCCCTGGGTGTTATCCGCTGGCAATCTTTTACCGGCGGCACCCTGAGAAGACCCTCCCTCTGCGAGCGCACTGGACGAAGGGAACGATGCTGGCAGCAGGTGTTCCCTCAAATATCCCGGACCCAAGCCATTTAGGGCTTTATAGGTCATCACCAGCACTTTGAATCTCACCCGGAGAGCAACCGGAAGCCAATGCAGCTCACGGAGTAGAGGTGTTACATGGGAGTATCGGGAGACCCCCATCACAACTTGCACGGCCGCATTCTGCACCAGTTGTAGTCTCCGAATGGTCCTCAAGGGCAGCCCCATGTAGAGAGCATTGCAGTAGTCTAAACAGGAGGTCACGAGCGCATGAGTGACTGTGCGTAGGGCATCTCAGTCCAGGTAGGGTCGCAACTGGTGCACCAGGCGAACCTGGGTAAAAGCTCCCCTGGTCACGGTTCGTATATGATCTTCAAAATTGAGCCGTGAGTCCAGGAGGACGCCTAAGTTGCGAGCCCTATCAATGGGGGGTAACACCTCACCCCCCATCATTAAAGGTGGAATAGTTTGGTTAGCCCAAGATGCCGGTATGCAAAGCCACTCAGTCTTGGCAGGATTGAGACGAAGCCTGTTTCTTCCCATCCAGACCTGGACTGCCTCCAGGCAACGGGACATCACGTTGAGGGCATCACTGGGTTGGTTCAGGGTGGAGAAAAAAAGTTGGGTATCATCAGTGTACTGATGATACCCCACCCCGAAACCACGAATGACCTCGCCCAGCGGCTTCATATAGATGTTGAACAGGAGGGGCGAGAGAACCGACCCCTGAGGGACTCCACAAGCAAGAGGCCTTGGGGTGGATCTCTGCCCTCCCGTCAACACCGACTACGAGTGGCCCAGGAGATAGGAGAACCACCGTAAAACGGTGCCTCCCACTCCCAGCCCCCTGAGATGTCGCAGTAGGATGGTCGATGGTATCGAAAGCCACTGAGAGATCTAATAGGACTAGGACAGAGGAGCAACCCCTGTCCCGAGCCTGCCAGAGATCATTCACCAGCGCGACCAGTGCCATCTCCGTGCTGTGCCCGGGCCTGAAAACCGATTGGTACGGGTCCAGATAATCAGTTTCCTCCAGGAACAGAGGAAGCTGTTGTGCCACCACGCTCTCAACAACCTTCGCCAAAAAGCGAAGGTTGGAGACTGGACGATAGTTATTTAAAACAGCCGGGTCCAGCGCAGGCTTTTTGAGGAGTGGTCTCACCACCGCCTCCTTCAAGGTGGCGGGGAAGACACCCTCCTTCAAAAAAGCAGTTATTACTGCCTGGAACCAGTCTCATGTCCCCTCCCGAGCCGCATAAACCAGCCAGGAGGGGCACGGATCCAACAAACAAGTGGTGGAGCTCAGCCTCCCCATGATCCTGTCCACATCGTCAGGGGAAACAGGATCGAACTCAGTCCAGATAACATGCTCAAGATCATCCGATTCCTCCATGTCAGACTCCACCCAGTCAGAGTCCAAACCGGCCTGGATCTGAGCAATTTTGTCCGTCAGATGATGACTAAACTCCTCGGCCCGTCCCTGTAAGGGATCCTCTCTCATCTCCTGGTTAAGAAGGGAGCAAGTCACCCTAAACAAGGCGGCCGGGCGATTATCTGAGGATGCGATGAGGGCGGCGAAGTAGTTAGCCCTCGCCGTCCTCATCGCAGTAAGATAAGACCTTATAAAGGTTCTTAACTGCAATCAGTCAGATTCGGAACGGCTGGACCTCCAACTGCTCTCTAGACCTTGTCTCCGACGTTTTATCTCCCGGAGCTCCACAGAAAACCATGGAGCTCAACGGGATCTGCGTTGGGTCAGAGGTCGCAAGGGTACAACACAGTTGAGTGCTTCAGTGGCCGCCCTTTCCCAGGCATCCACCAAGACATCAGCTGGGCTGGGAGTGAGGGCGATAGGTATAGACCCAAGCGCCATCTGAAACCGTTCAGGGTCCATTAGGTGCCTGGGGCGGAACCATCTAGTTGGTTCCACCGCCCAGCAGCGGGGGGTGGCATAACGGAAGACCAGTTGCAGGAGATGATGGTCGGACCATGACAGGGGAGTAGCAACCGGTAAACCACCTCCCAAATCATCCAACCATTGTCCAGACAGGAACATCAGGTCGAGAGTGTGACCCCCCCACATGAGTTGGGCTTTGAATTACCTGGGTCAGGTCCATAGTCATCATGGAGGCCATGAACTCCCGGGCTAGTTCCAATGACCCTCCCAGGGAAGGTAGGTTGAAGTCACCCAGCACTATGAGTCTGGGGAACTCCACCGCCAACCCTGAGAGGGTGTCGAGCAGCTCAGGCAGAGTTGTTGCCACACAGCTGGGCGCCAGGTATGTAAGCAACAAGCCCATCTGAACCCGAGAACCACATCTCAGGAGGAGGGACTCACTCCCACCAATCTGGACAATGGTGGTCTCCCGCGGACATAAAGTCTCCCTGATAACCACCGCCACCCCACCGCCCCTACCCTGAGCCCGTGGCTGGTGTAGCAGATGGAAACCTGGGGGGCATAACTCAATCAGAGGGACTCCTCCCTCTGAGCCCAGCCAGGTTTCCGTAATGCATGCCAGATCCACGCGTTCCTCCTCAATCAAGTCTCAAATGAGGGAAGCCTTATTAACAATGGACCTGGCATTAAGGTAAACCAGCCTGAGCTCAGGGGCCTGATCACCCTCACCCCCGGGTAAAAGGGTGCTAATCGGAGGGTCGGAGCGTGTCACCGCTCGCAAGCAGCGGGGGCGCGATCCCGGATGTTGATATGGCCCTCCGTGCACACATCTGCTGCCATTCCCTATCGTCGTGGGGATTTGAAGCCCCACCCCAGTACACACAGAACCAGCAGCTTCTCCCCTCAACCCTATCCCGCCGGGATCCCTCTTAGGCCCAGACTGAGTACTAATTAAAAATTCCCTCCCCATCCTACTATCCCTCCCCTTCCCTAATCCTTTAAAATACCCAGCTAAAAAATGTATCAGGGGCCTCTTAATGCATTTCCACCAGAGGCCCCTAGTTAAGCCCAGCCACCTCTCGGGGTCCCAACAATTGGGCCCGTCTAATTTATCTAATTTATTTTTTTCAAATTGAAAAGAAACAATACTTTTATAATGTTCTATGATTAACCCTCTTTTCCCATTGGATATTGAGATTGCTAGACATGAAGAGACACAGTGTTTCATTTACATACTGTATTTAAGAGATTAAATATTATACATTTTATTTTCAGCATTTTCAGTGATTCCAAACTAATTTTCATAGTTTCATAAAAGCAATAAAAACTGAAGATATTTTTTAAAAAATAGAAATAGAGTTAAAATAATACAAGTAATAAGAAAGTTTTTCTTTACTGCAATAAAGTCAAATAATTTGGGTTTCAAGAACAAAGGTATAAGGCAAAGTTGCTTGGGGAAAGCATATGTAATTGGAGTTATATCGCTTTTTTTTTAAAACAAAACTTTTTTCTACATTTTACATTTGAAGAAGTGGGTATTCAAAAACCAAAGAAAAATCTTGGAATCTGTTTTAATTAATCTGAGATATGTTTTGTACTCTACTCGTAAACAAAAACGTGAAAAGCAGGACGTTCCACTGGGTCCAGAAACTGAGTATGTGGAACTGTTTGTCAAGAGTATATTTTGGTTATTTTTTCAGATGATGGTCCTAGCTTTATTTAAATATACCTAACCTGCTTTTTAAATGCATAATATAACCATAGTAGATGAGACTCATTACAATTACAAATTTAAATCATTTGAAAAAACAAAAACAAGATTAAAATCATAATACCTGATTAAAACAGGCAGAGACAGCAAATAACAAATTCAAGTGAAATGTATATGGAGAAAGATCTTAACTTGCAGGTAAAAGACCACCTGGCAACCCAAAGCAGAGAATTACATAGTTTTTATAATTGGAAAAGAATCCCTTAGGGTGGCGGTTAAGTTGCTGGACCAGAACTGGGCAGACCTTGGTTCATGGCCATGCTCAATCATAACAGCAACTTGTATCAGTTACTCAATTCTAGTCCAAGATTGTTATATATATATAACATATAACATATAACTCACTCAGAAAGGGAGAACAAACCTCATCCCTGGTCCAACACTTTGAAGCCACGGGACATGAAATTGATTTTAAAAAAACCAAAACTATCGCCAAAATCGAACATTTTAACAACAGAATAATCAGAGAAGCCATTGAGATAGAAAAACGCCCCCACAGCATGAACAAACGAGATGATACCTCTCGCCTACCAGCCATTTGGAAACCCGCCTTGATTGACAGATGAGTCCCAACCACCAAGAATGATACCAGACCCAAACTCATGATAACATCACATGACATCACCACCACACAACCATTCAAAAAGCAAATCCGAACCCACAATGATAACGACGCACAACCACAAAACAGAAACCTAACTACAGCTGCAACATCAGCCACTTTAAATCCCTCCAAACCACACAATAAGCAAACTGACACCCACTATAATTTAATTTATTAATATTTCTATACCGCCCTTCTCCCGAAGGACTCAGGGTGGTGTACAGGGCAAGAATAAAACAAGAGTTACAAAAATTAAAAGATAATTAAATACATGCCCATAAAAACAGTTGATACATTAATAAAAACCCCAATAAAATGATAATAAAAAACCCCACCAATCCCCCCTCAGGCCAGGCCAGCTTGTTCGAACAGGTATGTTTTCAGATCGCGGCGAAAGGAGTGGAGATCGGGCGCCGTCCGGAGCTCAACCAGTAACTGGTTCCATAGCTCCGGGGCGCCCACAGAGAAAGATCTCCCCCTGGGGGCCACCAATCTACATTCTCTGACCGGTGGCACCCTGAGGAGTCCCTCTCTGTGGGAACGCACAGGGCGGAGGGAAGTTGACGCCGGCAGCAGGTGTTCCCTAAGGTACTCCGGACCCCTGCCATGTAGGGCTTTAAACACCATTACTAGTACCTTGAATCTCACCCGGAAGACAACTGGCAACCAATGCAGCTCACGGAGCAGAGGTGTGACATGGGAGTATCGGGAAACTCCCAACACAACTCTCGCGGCTGCATTCTGTGCCAGTTGGAGCTTCCGGGTGGTCCTCAAGGGCAGCCCCATGTAGAGAGCATTGCAGTAGTCTAGTCGAGAGGTCACGAGCGCGTGAGTGACCGTGCATAGATCATCCCGGCTTAGATAGGGCCGCAACTGGCGCACCAGGCGAACCTGGGCGAAAGCCCCCCTAGTCACAGCTCCTATGTGGTCTTCCAGAGTGAGCCGTGAATCTAGGAGGACTCCCAAGTTGCGAGCCCTATCTACGGGGGGTAATAATTCACCCCCCATAGCGAGAGGTGGAATATCCGAATAAACCTGGGATGAAGGTATGCAAAGCCACTCAGTCTTGTCGGGGTTGAGTTGAAGTCTGTTCCTCCCCATCCAGACCCGAACCGCCTCCAGGCAACGGGACATCACGGTGAGGGCATCACTGGGGTGGTTTGGGGT